>NC_050203.1:83340433-83676861 GCF_013141755.1 Anopheles stephensi | reverse complement strand
ATGTTAGGTCTTCTAATGGATGTGCGAACGACAGATGTATCCATACCGATTATTAGTGGCAGCTTCATTGCGTGCCCCAGACACAACTCTGGTTGGAATTGTTTTAACGGTCCAAGCGCATCGTACAGTGTACCACCGGCATGTAAATAATAGCGATGGGATAAATGGATTTCCTAGTGTATCGTTACACCTAAAACTATAGTGTCTGGAAGATTTCAACATTTTTAGGCTCTATGCTATATACACTATTTGCAGGTTCAAGCTTGGGGCGAACGAGGTAGAGGCGGAGGCCGGTCTCCATGACCTCACATGACAGGATCAGGCATCGCAGCCCATCCAGGGACATCCAGGGAAATTTGACTCGATTATCAAACCAGCTACGACGATCACTAAGTCAAGAAATCATAAATTTGATCAAGAAGGTTCAAGTTCAACTCCTCCATGTCTATAGAAGAACATAAGAAGACGACAATTAATACAAAATCAACAACCCTTGAACCGCCGCTTTGATTCCTGTTCACGCGATCATCGTTTCGGTCTGATGATGATCGCTGACCGGAAAATTGTGACGTTTAACGTTACAATTAGCGGGTCGCATGTACGCACACGCTGCTCTGGCGGCCTGGTCGGGTGGGCCTACGGCACGCCTGAGCAACCGTACGTACACCCCGCACGGTGGTGTTCTTTTGTGTTTTGTTTTAGATTTAGTTTTGCTGTTTTTCACTGATACAAATCTTTTCTACAACACACTCGCGCCACCGCCTCCTTCCGTTTGTTGTTTGATTGATATTTTGCTGAGCAAGATGAGCAGCATCTTCAAGCACGCAGCGCGAGCCATCGCTCGAAAGGGCATACGATTATTATCAATTTGTTTGGTGTGTGTGTGTGCCGGTAATTTGATGAAAACTGTTTTTCATTTTCATTTTCTCTAATTCGTCCAACGTACCGTGCAAAATCGCTCCATTGCTCTGCTGGTAAAAGCTTTCCTTCGGGCAAACCCCTCGGATCAAGCTGCATCCAATGCGCTTTAGGTTGTTTTGTTGCTTTTTTCTTTCACCACCACCACCACCACCGTTGCCCGGCCAGAGCCCTAATCATGGGTTCGAGGGTGTCCGTCCGTAGCGACGGTAACATTCGATGCGTATCGAATTTGGCGAAACATTTGGTTTTTTTTTATTTTTTTGTTTGCTTCTTTCGCGGGGAAAGTGTTCGGTTCGGTGGTGTCCGTGGATGGTGTTCTTATGTTGAGAAGTGGGACCGGTGCGCCCTGGAGTGTTCGCTTTCACTTTCATTTGCAAATTTTTGCATGCATGCCTCTTTACACAACGCCGCCGTTTGCAAATGAAATCGATAGCGCTATTAGTTTTCTACTTTATTTGTAACAATTTCGGTGAAACGCCAGCATCAATGCTCAAGAACTCATCGCTTACCATCTTTCTCCGCAGGTACCATGGCGACCGATACCGTATCATGTGCCCCAGCAGCAACCGCAACAATCGCAGCAACTGATCAGTGTTGCCAGCTTCGACACGACGAGCAAGGACGAACTGGTTCACATCGCACAGCACAATGCGCAGATCCTGAAGCAGTTCAACCAACCGATCGCCCAGTACAGCCAGCACTCGCAGGGTGGCATGAAGGTGCAGATCACGACCCATCAGCAGGCACCCGGACCAAGCCCGGCGGTCTCGGCGCAACAGCACCATCAGCAGCACCATCAGCACCATCATCACCATCAACATTCGCCGCAAGGTGCACCGTCCTTCGGGCATACACCGGCCGGTCCACCGAAGTACATGACGACGCCGCTGCTGCAAACGATCTATCCAGCTGGGCCCCACAAACAGCAACAATCACCCGGCCAATCGAAACCGTTCGTGAAGTCCGATCAAATCACCACACTAAACATGGTGCACAGCTCGACACCGAAGATCACGGCCGCCATTTCCACGCACGGTGCGGTTGGTGTAAAGTCGGGCAAGTTCAACGGACAGTTCAGGTACGTACCGGTACGACTGCACTCTGCCGCTCCAACGCAATTAATGACAACTCCTTTCCGCTACACTTTGCAGGGATGTACAACCAACGATCCAAAAATCGACACTCAAGCCTCACCCGGTCATGAACAAGCTACAGTCCCATCTCGGGATAACCGGCTTCCGGCAGAAGCAACCGATCGCTACCAGCTCGAACCGGTTGGAGCATTTCATCAACCCGAATCACCTGTACGGGACTTACATCCAATTCGGACAGTCGCCCGCACTCGGTCCAGCCTCGCTAGCACCCTCCAAAACGAAGTTCCTTAGCCAGTTGGGTTCGGGCGGTGTGCCGACCTTCGACTCGCAAACGCTCAAGAACTTCTTCAATGCTCCCGGCTACACACCGAGCGTGGGACAGTATAAGAAGCTAAACTTTCTCCAACAGCAGCAACAGTTGCAGCCAAGCAGCGGCGTCAAGTTCTCCTTCCCACACTTTAACCAAATTCCTGCGGATTTAGCTGAATTTCCGAAGAAGTACGTAACACCTTCATCCGCGGAAAAGGAACTCACCAAAACGGGATCGGGTGGACTCGACTCGACGCCGCTGTTCCCACATCTTCCACCAAGCGTGTTGACCCCCTTCTTTCAGCAAGTTCAGCAGCAACAGCAGCAGCACAGTTCTTCATCCGGCTTCATCTCCGGTAACAAGTACAACAACTTCAACCTGAAAACCCAACATCCGGCTCCTCCGGTTTCATCACCGTCTGGCGCTTCGGGAGGATCTTCTGCGAAACATAGCTTCCAGCAGGGACAGTTCCAGTCCGAGCGGGAGTCTCTCAGCAACTTCGGTAGCCAAGTGTTTGGTGGCGGTGCGTTCGGTGCCTACAGCACCCAGCAACCCCTTCCGATCGAACATAAACCGTACGAGATTGTTAAATTCAAGGAATCGCCCGGAAAGCAACTTTCAACCAAGTTTAACGAGATACAGGATGAGTACAGCAAGAATCTGGTACCTCCGCCACCGAGCACGCAGCAAGCATTCTTGCCGACCGTGTTGAACCACCTTTCGGAATCTTCCCCGAGCAAGGATCCGATTGAGATTCTGAACAAGTACAACATCAATCCTCACTCACCGCTTCAGGACGCGAATCGGTTTAGTTATGAATTCCCCCGACCGACTCCCGTATCGCATGCGGCTTCCACTGGTGGATCTGCGCCGACGACTGTTAGTACGACTTCCACCACCACTACCACGCAGTTCCCGACGGCGACGACCCTGCCAAGACAGCAGTACTACCACCAGCACCACTACAACCAGTATCAGTTCCCGGGAGAGCAAAGCTTCCACAATCATCAGTCCTCCTCGCCTGTTCTGGTCACACCACTCAATGAACTTAGCGACAATGGGTGGTACAACAGGGAAAAGTACCTCACGACGGAGAAGCCAAATGTCTTCAAGAATCTCTTCCGACCGGTGGAGAGTGAATACAAGCAGCACAAACTGATGCATCCCGCCTATACTGGACTTCCGCCAAATCGACGCCCATCGGCAACACCATCCTCAACCACGACGTCCGCTTCGGCTAGTGCCGGCCCCACCACAAACTCCCCGTGGGATCAATCGACCGAAGAACCCATCATCACGCACAGCTTCTTCACGATCGAGGACGCGATCGCTGACCCGACGCTGATCCCACCCAAGTCCAAGAACAAGTACAAGTACACGACGGACGCGGAGGAGGAAAATCGGCAGGAAGATCTGCAGCTAGAAATCGTAACCATTGGACCGTTCTTCGGTTCGGAGGAGTCACCTATTCAGCAGGTGGTAACGACACCCGCACCCAGCCGAGCACCTGGTTCGAAGGGAGGTAACGGGCAGCAACATCGCCGAAGACGTCCGAAACCGCACCACCAGAGCAGCACTACCACGGAATATACCACCGAGTTGGATTCTACGGAATCGACGACAAACGCCATCAGTCCGAGCGTAAACACGGTCGCGGATAGCCGAAACCGTAACAGGATTCGCTTCCGTCCAAAGCCCATTACCACCGTAACACCTCCGATCGCCGCTAACGTAGAGACGGAAGCGGCTACCACCATCCTTCCCACACCACCACCCCTGCCAACGTTCGTTTCTAGTGAAGAGTTTGACGGAGCGGTCATTAAGAAGTTCCGCAAGAAACCTCACTTTACGAGGAATCGCCTCAATGTGCTAAACCAGCGAGAAGAGGAGAAAAACTCTGCCCTGGATCAAACGGAACCGTCGCTCGCCACGCCAACCCTAACTACGGTTTCAAGCACCAGCAGCACATCAACATCATCCGCGGCTGTTAGTATACCGGTGGAAGCGTCACCTTCGGTACCGTCCACTATTGGTGGCGGTTTCCGATCCCGGTATCGTCCAGCTCCTCAGCAAAAGGGTAAAGATTCGCAGGAGGACACACAGCCGATCGCTGGAGATGGGTTGAAACTAAACTCCCGATTACCGAGCCGCCTTCCACCGACGGCTTCGTCTACGTTGGCCACATCAACCGACCTAGCGGCTGTGTCCTTGTTCAACTCAGACGAATCGAACATAAACTCCTCGGAGCCTCAAAATCGAACCCGTGGCGAACACAACCGACCACGCTTTAGCATCAAGGAGTACCGAAACAAACTGAACCGTACCGCCGCTAGTACGTCTGGCCCTACCAGCACGGTGGCATCGCCAGGCAGTGGTGATCTAGAAACGACAACGGCTCCAAAGCTTCGCTTCCCTACCCGCAATCGTTTCTTGGTGAACGCGCGCGCGAACAAGACGGTCGAATCGAACGACGTCCTCCCAACGGGAACCGGTGGGGTCACAACGGAAAAGTCAGCCAACGAAACAACGACGAGAAGTTCGTTCCGGCCGCACGGTACGCGCACCTACAATCGGTTCACGGTGAAGAAGCCTTCCACGGAAGCGCCTCAAACGTCTCAAACGAGCACGGGAACGCGTGGACAATCAACCAACGGCATCCTGGCGACCCGTGGACGTACCAAGACGGCATACGATCAGGCAGTGGCGGCCAATCGTACGCTAGCCGGAACCTACAACACTACCGCCTCGCTAATCAACCGCCGACCTCCGAAGATCACGCTAAGGCAACGCATTCAGAACTACAACCGCAAGAAGGAGATGGAACAGGCAAACACCGCCACGGGCCCGGCGAATGAGGGCGAGAAGCGGGAAGAGGTAGCAGACATCCCTTCGGTGGATCAGAACAGCGTTCTAGCGGCCTCCGGAGAACAGAATCGCCCGATCGATGATCTCGGCACGCTCGGCGATCGGTTCGACTCGTCCAACGGTGTGGCGTCGGACGATGGGACGACGCGCGCGACCAGTACGACCGAAAGCTACCGCCATCACGAAACGGCAATAATGAAGATATCTCCCAAGGATCCGAACAGCGCAACCGCCGCGACCAACGGGGAGGATTACGATCTTAACAGTGCGTCGTCCGATTACTCGAAGCGCGTCGTTGAGCTAACACTGTCCGGCACCGGTAGCAAGGATCGCGGCAGTTTCAAGTCCGTCAACAAGGGCTTGCTATCGCGCAAGGTGCCCGGATACTTCACGCTCGCCACCGAAGATCCAATCCTACCGATTGAAGCGTTCTTTCCGCAGGTAAAGAAACCGAGCGGAGGGCTAGCGTGATAGCGAGACAGGCAGCGGGCCTGATTTTCCCTTTAGACACATGCAATTCTGCCAGTGGCCACGGCTAGCCACGAATGTTGGCTCGCGCCTCTTGGTTAGCGTTTCGTAAAGGTGTGTGTGTGTTGTTGTGTGACACAGGTGCTGGGGCGGATCTAAACACCCGTAGAGAGTATTTAAATTGGCAAGTATTTAAATGAGTTTTTTTGTTGTTGCTACCAGCAGGCAGGCAGGCAGGCCGCATCACCAATCAGGGCGCGCGCGCATTAGGGGATTTGAGGTGTGCGTCGGGGGTATTTCATGAGTCTCGCAGAGAATGTAGAGTGAAGGCTAGGCTTCCCGCGTGAACTGTCGCCGCCCGTCCGTATAGTACTGTAAATTATGCAAAACCTTACGTTTAAGTCCTTAGACCTTAGTAAGTTTAGTAGAACGGTTTGAGTTGCGAGAAAGGAAAGAACTGTGTCCCGCCCTGAGGGTGTACTTTTCCTCCTCTAATATCTCAATTTTATTTATTACTCTCTTCAATACCCTTTCACGACAACTTCTTGTTCGATAGGATTGTTTTAAACCCTAAGCTAGCTGCTCTTCCTCTGATTGACGAGTGAAAACACGTGATTGAAGGCTATTCGATTTCCTTCCTTCTAACGACGGATCGCGCAGTGCGTTTTAGTCGTCCTTTTTTAACACACACACACAAACGTTGTACTATAAACAGTAGTTTAAGCGAAGCTCGTTTCGTACACGAGCTATGGATGAGAAAACGGACGAGCAAATGTGGGCGAAATGAAAAAAGCGAAAAGAATAATAAAGAGTTGTAAATTATCGACGAACTAAATACACAACAAAAAAAGTCCAGGCGTGTCGCTCCCTCCTGGGACTACATCCGATCAAACATATCCATCGTGAAGTTCCAGCTTGCACCCATCGCCAGGGGATTCTTAAGCTTCGGTCGTGTATCGTTCAGGGTGCAGGCCATCATTGAGCTTACATCCTCCTGGTGCAATATATCTCCGATGTAGTTCACCAGCCTGTCCGTTTCCTCGCGCTTCAACGTTTTGAGCAGGTTGCGGCTAAAATGTTCAAACAGTTGCCCCAGCCGACGTCGAATGAAGGAAACTGCCCGGTAGTAGTCGTACGGTAGCTGGAACGTGTACTTCCGATCGATGATGAACTGTACCGTGCCCGGTTCTCTGTCGGCAATGTTGCGCCCTTCCCGTAGCTGCATGTTACCGTTGGCCAATGTGTCGAACCTATCGATGCCACACACCAGCAGCACCGTCCAGTCGGTAATGACGGTGTTTTCTAGGAGTTGCGCCTGCACGCTTTGCTCCTTCGCTACGTTTAGCTGGTGGTCGAGCTTCCGACCGTAGATCACCCATTTCGCGGGAAGACTGTCGATCTGTACCACCGAAAGACGATGCGGCTTAAACCCTTCGCTTCCACAGTTGGTCGTTAGTAGGTGCTTTTCGTAGTCCGCTATGGCTAGCTGGGGATAGAAGCCGGCCGCCAGACAACACTTTACTATGGCCCATTTGGTGGAGTTGGTGTTGAGCGAGTCGATGTTGTTCTCACGGCTACACTTGACTATCCCCAGTACGCGCAGCATGGACATAATCTCGACCCGCGCGTTCGAGATCGCTTCCATTGCGCCGATCTTGAGCCGATAGTTGCTCACCATGCTCCCATCGGTTTGGGTGTACTTGCATTGGCTCCACTGATGGTACAAGCGCAACAGCACCATACAGTCGCTGTACGTGCGGCTGTGCAGGGAATGCTTTAGCTGCACAATTTCTTTCTCACTCTGCTCGTCCAACGGTTCGACGAACGGGTTGCCTACCTTCAGGGCGGCAATAATGGTGAGCATCGGGTCAACGCAACGGAACAAGATGGAGTAGAGTAACGCTTTGCCCAGATGGATGCCAACGTCCAGGTGGCTCAGCAGTTGCCCCAAGCTGGTCGGTACGGTAAGCGGTCTTTCGATGGCTCCGATTTGGTGAAGCAGCTGTAACGAAGCGCCGACGCTTGCTGGACGTGCGCCGAACAGCGTGGCGCCAAGATACTCGATCGTCGACGTGGAAAAGTCGGTACGACAAAGCAGGGCTGTTAGTATCGTTTCCGGTGGCGTTACATTGGAGACCGCTTTGATTGGAAGTGGTTTTGAGGCTTCGTCACTTTTCAGCCTATCCTTCCCGTACAGCATGAAACACTTCCGCTGGGCAAGCCACATGAGCAGGCGGCAGGTGCGTGCCGTAGCCAGACACGAGCGATCAATGCAGATGCCTTTGGCGTAATCCCCCGAATGGTGCACCTTTAGCCCTGTGTCCACCACATAATGAATGTGGTTCAGCGACGGTATTAGCTCCAGCAGTGAAGCTCCCGCTAGCAACATGACACAGAACCGTTTGCCCGGATTCGGTTTCGATTGTTCTTCCGGATAGACGACACTATCTTTAAACTCATCCTCGGTGACCAGACGGTGATAGACCACAAACTTTATATTGTGTCGATCGAGCGCACTGCGTCGTAGCCACACGAGACACTCGAGCACGTCGGAGTAATCGGGTAGCACCACAAGTACATTCCCCGATGCAAATCTCTTGCAGATGTGTGCCACAATGTCCACTACCAGCTTCTGGTCAACGACGTACGGGTTGTACAGTTTGTGGTACATTTGACACAGCAGAGACCACCGATCCGCCCCACCGTCCGTGGTGTACGCTTTGTGTGCATTTAGCATTAACTGCAAGCAGCGATTGTTCGACGCCTCGGGACACCAATCCATGGCCTGCAAGGACTTTCGTGCCATTAGGTACGGATTAGCGCCCAGCTCCAGCAAACGCCGGACCACGTCTTCGAACCCTGTATTCGGCGTACAAAATGTGTGCAATTTGTGTTAAGAAATCCCCTTAGCACATCTATTCCAACAAAGTCCACTTACCTTTCGCGGCAGCGATCATCAGGGCCGTCATTCGGGTGTCCGAATGTTGGTAGTCCGCCATGTGTCTGTTATGCTCCAGCATCGGCAACAGGACCGCCGTGAACGGTGTCGCATCGTCGGAATTCCAGCAGTTCCAGAGCAGCTTATCCATTAAATCCGTCGCATTCCGATTCAGCCCCCGATGGCCGTACGCGAGTTGCAGGTTCGCCATCATCTTCAGCGCATTATCCACCTTTGGAAGGTTCGCCTTCAAACTCTGAATTACGCCATGTGTGCAAATGGTCATAAGAATCTTGTCCAAATGATAGAGCGTAGCTCCGCACGGACTGTTCGGCTGGTTGTTCTCGGTGGGTACGTTGTACGGCAAGCGCATAACTGGCGCGCCCTCAAAGAAGTTTGCCCACGATTGCACCTCCTCCTTGGTGCACAACAGCACCAATTTGATCGCCTCATTCTGAGACATAATCTTTTTTACAAGCGAAAACAGCAAACTCATCCCAGCCGGCCGTTGATCGCTACAGTCCACGATCAGGTGCGTAAGTTCCGGCACAACTTTATCGAACGTTTTAATCACCAGCGACATGATCAGTGTCTGGGCGGTACAAAACACAATGTTGTTCATTTCACCGACTTGCGCGTTTATGGTCAGCTTATACCCGATCGTACTGCCCACCGTTTCATCCCGTTCCTCGCATATACGGCCCACCGTAGCGAGCACTTCAACCTCTTCCTGCAGCACACAGATCGTACGGCAAGAACGCTCGCTTTCACAGCAACTTCCCAGCATGTAGTGGACGAGCTCGGTCAGTTTCCCGCTGTCCCGTTCACCGCAGACGATATACACGGAACTATCGGCGATCGAAAACCATTCGGCAGACGAAGCCAAGTGTTGATATGCAGCGAGCGTTTTCCGCCGGTTTAGGGTGCGTTCGCTAAACTGACCGGGGGGAGGAACATTTCCCAACCGCGTCGCACGATTACCGATCAGCCAAAAGTTCCAGTTCATCGAGGAAGAAAAACGAGTGTAATGTCGTTCCGCTAGCTGCGGTGCGTATGTGACGTGGGCCAAGCTTTGGGCGAGCAGGCAAATCTTCTTGAGCTGCGCTTCCGTCGCCACCGAGTACGGCACATTGCCACCAAAGTCGACACGTACAATCGTTACACCGACTGGAAGTGGGGCAGAAATTCGAACATAAATATGCGATTCCCGCACACGACCACCGGTGTTCCTACCTACCTTCATTTTCGGTCGGGAAAATCCAAACGGAGCGAAATTTTACATCCCCAGCCATTTCCTTCTGCAACGCTATCAAATCCGAACAGCCGATTGCCTTCATAACTTTCACCTCCAGTATGCAATCACTTTTCTCCACGTACTCGACGATCGCCCGAAGCACGGAAACATTGTCCTGATCCATCGCAAATTAGCGGAAAAGCGAGAGATTTTCATCCACGAACAAAGATACCTTTCGGATAAACTAGCTGTGGGCGGCTTCTTCCCTGACACTAATAACCGTTACCGTTCAAAAAACAAGCCCCGCTGCAATATACACTCGCATGGCTTGCTTGTGTGGTGGAGCTAGTGCAATAGCCGCGTTTATACTGTACACTCGAACTCGAATCGAGTGTCCGAGCTGGATGTTCGAGAGGAAAATTGCGACGCTAGAACCAAACCATAACAACAAATAATAATCAAAAGAACAAACAGGAACCGTGAATGATGCATAAATACGACACAGAAGGTTTATGATATATTTCTATTTAGTTTTGTTGTTTTTTTTTGTTTGAATTTTCAAGTCATTTTTGTGCTTCCGTCTCCATCCTCGGGTACCGGGTTTTTTAGGTTATGTTTTCCTTTTCCTCTGTTCAGTGTTGTGCTGTGTGGTTGTTGGTTGGATTTGGTTATTTTGCCCTCCGTTTCCGCCTATTGCTATCATCGAACCGTAAGTTTGTGGATCGATCGATGCTTTCGTTCGTTCGGTGGAAAGCTCTCGATGTCGATCAAAGTGCAAAGAAAGCTCCACGCGTGTTGTTGCGTGAGTTGTGGGTATTGTTGGGCTGTGGAATTATTGGTATATTGTGTTCAACGCTCTTACTACATTAGTACACGAACAAATATTTCAAAGTGTTCCGCGTGTGAAAGACGATAAAATGTCATAAAATGGGGTTTTACATTAGCTGCCTTTTTTGCTTTGTTGTTTCGTCCTTTCTCTCGTTCCCGATATACACATAAGAAGCATAATTCTAGCGTTCGTGTCTTGTCCTGGGGTTTGGGTCGGTCTGCTATTAAATGCCATACTGAAAGAGAGTAAGTATCATTCAAGTTCAGCGCTAACCTGTTCCCCTCCCGCCCTTTCCTGCCTTCCGTTTAGCGTGTCCTGGTGTTCTAAACTGATTGCAATCCTGTAAACCTCTAAAAGCAAGTTGAAGCAACTGTATTGACGTGACTTATATGGTTTTGGTTTCTGTTTTCAGCACTATTCCCCTGCGCCGGGATGGTCTCCGGATGTTTGCTGACCTCCGTCAACAACATGCACGTACTGATACTATTATCATTATTATCATCATCATTAGAAGAGTATTTTAAACTTGTTCAACACTCTCCCAACTCGCCTGCATCTCACAGCTTTTGCCTGCATTGTTCGTAAAGCTGATCCTTTTTATTGGAATGTATGTGTAATGATATTGTCATGTTTAGTTTTAAAATAATCGAAGTACTGAAGAAGAGATGCTTCCCTCTTTTTGTTCCGATTTTTTCGATCTCGTTACACCGTTCCTTCCTTACCGGCAACCCCCTCCAGCACGTGTGTTCTGGGTACACTATCTGTATATAAGGTGAGTTTTGCATGTATATATATGTATGTATATTTTAAATATTTATAGATATAAATACAAAATTAGATTATATATAGTTTTTGTGTGTATATATATATTTCCTCTCTTTTCCTGCTCGCATCTCAACCACTGCACTGCACTCTACCGTGTGTATGTGTCCATCGTTCTGCTAACGTAATGCAAATATATATAATAACATACAGTTGTAATGTGTATGTGGGTGTTTGCTACACAGTTTTGTTCTCATTCTTATAAGCTAACAGTAAAGTGTTCTGTGGTGTGTTTATGGAATTGTTATGTTGCTTTCAGCATACCATTTGCGTTTTTTTATTCCACTCTGCCCTTAGCATTAAAGTTTTTGTATGTTTTCTCTTTCTATATTAATACTGCATTGTAAGTTTCTTTAAGTAATTCTCTGTGTGTGGTGTGTATTTTGATCAGGTTGATCGTGTACATCTCTCTCTCTCTCGCTTGTGTAAACTGTGCATTTAGTTTTATAATATTTGTTAGTTTGTTTTTTTTTCATGTGAAGTAAGTGTTATCAAACAATGGTTGACAAAGCGATGTCGATGTGTTGCACGATTCCGAATGGTGCCCATTTTGGATAGGATGTCTTCACAGGCGAAAGCTCGGAATGCCGATCGAAAGGGACCTGTGTCGAACTGGATGGAATGTCGCACCACTTTCCTTTCGATCGATCGTGCGATGTTTGTACGATCCATCCCCCGCGCTCGTCCTAGCGAAGGATCTCAAGGGCAAGCTCTGGTGGTATTGGGCCCGTCCAAAATGGATACCGAAACGCAATCGCTTTGATCGTATGTGCAACCCGACGCCCCGCACACTGGTCAACCATTTTTGATCGTTTGCGTTTTCGTGTTTTGTCCGCTTCATCCGGCTACGAATCGTGATGGTATGGCGTGTAGTACGCGGATGAAAGCAGTCATTTAATGCCCTTTTGATGTTAAAGGTTTTTATTTCGTTTTTCCTCGAAGAAGTTATAGTCAAATTTCTAGTCGATATTCTTATTGCTCTCCTACATGTTTGGTTGTTTGATTTTCCAAGCCCGCCGAACCGGATCTTTGCTCGAGATGTTAAAGCGGTTCACAAGCGAGAAACCTGGATGTTGGGCGTTCTTGCTTGCCGGCAAAGGAAAACCACGGCTGTTCTTATTGCTCCTCTCGTAAAGCAATCACCTTCCCTCCTACAGTACTAATCGATGAACCCCGGGTCATCAAGCTTACGTATCCTATAAGTTCTTAATTAAGTTAATTCAAGTGCATTACAATTATCTGGAATGGCATCAAGTTTCACAAAGACAATCAATTGTTTTGTAAGAGGCGTTGCAATACAGCAATAAAACACCTCGTTCGAAAAAGGGATTGAAACGCAAGCAATGCTATTCTATCTCGTTCAAGATGTGATTGACGTCTAATGGTAGCTCTCATCCTAATGAGACTCAGCCAAGCCGCTCTCCGAGTGCCTCTAGGCCCCCTTCCGATAACTACCCCTAGGATGTTGGCGGGGTTATTTGGTCCACGGGAGGAACGCGCTATCGGGCATGCCCGGATCTTGGTTGGGTGTGTGATGTTGTTTTGGCCAAGCAAAAAAGAGACACTGCGAGCCAGCCTCACCGAGAAGGTCATCAGTATGAACGCTTATCCACTAGCGCGACATCACATCATCTGCTCTGGAAGCGGTAATCGAATTCACGAGCTTAAAATTGTAACATGAAACACATTAAGCAGCTTACGCCTCGTTCGTGTCTATGGTTAGCACACACAAAATACCGATCAGCAAATATAGATACCACAGGAAGCATCTTGAACCTTGAACCTTTGGGCATTGGCCCAAAAGGGTTTGCTGTATTGAAAGTACTCAGTTTGGAAAAGGGTTTCAGGTCTCATATGGCACAAGTTGACGGATAAAATTGACCACGATTATAGCAGAAGTAGACACACTTCCTGATTCAAGCCTAGCCACTAAAACTGGGACTACTGTTGGCAACGATCATCTAAGCGTTGGGTAGTTACCGAAAAACAATGATACAAATCATTATTGCATATGGTTTTGGTGATTGTTAGTTAGTGTTTCTACGTTTCTAGCTTATAATGCACCCAATGCCTGTAGTGTGGTGATGGTGTATTGAGATATTAGGTTTTGGTTTTAACGTTGTAGCATTGTTTGAAAAGGACTGTTATCCTTCTCGCTTAAGAGTGTCCTCTATCGTTCAAAATATATTTCATTTTGATTTCATGCTTCATATAGATCTGGTATGTTATCGTCTTGTTGCTCTCTCGAAAGCTCTGTACTAAGCGTTCTCATAACCGGTGTTAAACATGGAAATTAGTCAACAGAGAGGGAATTCAGCTACAATATCCCTCAACACGTTCCTCTGACAGTTGCATCTGCTGTTGAACGTATCATCATGAAACATCTAAGAATGGCTATATTAGCTGTCCTATATGCCCTAGTTTCTGGCTTCTGGAAGGATATTATACACACTATGCAAAAAATGCATGTTAACATGTACCAACATTCTTCATGCTCTATAATACGGCGAAAGGTGTTAAAGTTCAAGAAATTTTGAAATAACTCGGTAGAAAGCAAAGCATACATGCCATCAAGCAAAGGCTGAAGATTGCAAAAATCAATGGACTGATTTTGAAGATATCCTAGGGTAATTAAAATTCTTCGGGTTCTGCTTTGAGTTAAATGTGGGAATAAAAACTGATGTTTTACTCCGAAAAAAGAGCCGATATTTGGTGCATTGAAGTTGCACCTTAGCTTTTACGTACAGCGAGTGTGTGTGTGTGTGTTTTTTGTTGAAGTTAGTGTCGGTATTTGCATTTGTCCTTATTGCCTAGAAGTGAACGATGAATATTACTTTTCCGTTTGCCGTTTGTCCGTGTTGTGGTTAGTTCTTGCAGGGCTTTATGACTACCTGGTTTTGTTGGGTGCCTCTGGGTCGGTTATCATGATATGGAATACGCCACGGTTGCTCTATCGCTTAAACGTTAACGTTGAACCCTTTCTTCGCAGCGACCGGTAACTTTTCACCTTGCAAGAATGGGTTGTAGCTCTAAAAGAAAGTGCAGAGTAAGAGAAATGCGCCAACACCATCGCGCTCAAGCTATGGTACCTTCTTGACGTGAAACTTTTTCGCTACCAAGTTCTTGTGCTCCTGCGTGTGGAACTGACGGGCGATAAAGTTTTCCAGATCGGAATCCATCTGCGGGTTGCCTTCGCTTTGTGTCGACGCCGGACAGTTGAACATATGTTCCGCATCGCACATACAGTCCTGTGCGGCCTGATACTCCCGACTAAACGCGGCCGTATTTTCGAAATCCATCGTGCAGCCCTGATCCTCGGTGTATCCGACCGGGCACGGATTCGGCGGGTTACAGTAGGCCGGCAGACTGGCGTCGGTTTTCACCTGCGGCTTGGGACGGTTAGGTCCTTCGCCGGCTCCACCCGACACGTACTGATGGCCCCAGAGGGAACTGTGCTGCAGGTATTCCTGGTCACGCGGCGAAGGGTTCGGATTGGAACCGTCCAGCAGGGCGTCGTAATCGAGCTGCTCGGATTCGAGGTCCTTCGTTACACGCGCCATCAGTGCTAGACGGCTGGCGGGAAGTTCGTCCATGGCGGCCGGATCGATGTACGAGTCGGCT
The DNA here is from genome assembly GCF_013141755.1 of Anopheles stephensi. Taxonomy (NCBI): domain Eukaryota; kingdom Metazoa; phylum Arthropoda; class Insecta; order Diptera; family Culicidae; genus Anopheles; species Anopheles stephensi. Next base: position 83,661,759 of record NC_050203.1, on the reverse strand, counting down.
GCTTCGGCCAAGTCCTTGCCCATCCTATCGACGAGCTCGCGGAGCAACATGTCCGAAAGAAACTGATCCTGATGGTGTGAAACAAAAAAATGAAAGCAGACACGCTGAGAGCATCATTTTCGGAAGGTCAGTGGGAAAAGTTGGAGTCCTTACCTTCATGCCCGCTGATAGGTAGGCTAACGCTGGGTTAGCGCCCACCATCAGCGAGGCTAAAACAAAAAAGAAGTACATGCTTGGTGCCGTGCTTTGTTAAAAAGCACGTTCAAATGCTCTGCAGCCGTCGAAGGAAAAGGCATCGGAAAAGAGAGAGAGGGAGAGAGAGAGAGAAGAAAAACAACAGCACTATTATAGAGTGATGCAAAGCACAATGAAACACAAACAAAACATAGAAAAGCTTTTTGGCTCCACTATTCCTGCTGGACGGGGAGGTGTCTCTGCATGGGGTCCGTCCTTCGGAAAACACATTTTTCATCATTTGGCTGTGTCTTATCGTGTGATTTATAGCTAAGTTCACATTCACATGAATTCCGAACACGTGTCGTGCGGCACTTCTTCGGCACCTAAATCCTCCGAAAAGTCCTTTCTGGGTTTGGTGCGTTGGGCAGTAAACCTTGACATTTGGGCAGCGGCATCCAAGTAGGTGATGTTTTCGAAACCGTCATCAAAAGTAATTCCCCGATTAGAATCACCGCACGCTCAATTGCCACTGTCGGTGACCCGTATATTGGTGGCATGGCAACGAACTAATCTTGATGGAGGCTAGATGAAAAGCGACGATATCCTTACTCGGGTGTATGTGCGTACATTACACCAACCATATCCTCGTGCGCAAGGCTCCATACCATTTGACCTATAAAATCTGAGAAGCTCTCCCCCTCTTTTACTGAGGGAGCGATTTAGCGTTCCACGGTTCTCATTCTGATCTTCTGACCAACCATTAATCCCGAGCAGCAAATTAAAATTCCGACCACTTGTTGCGATGCGAAGGCCCGGGAAGTGTGTTGAAACCACACGTGCACATCTTCCCAGCACCAGCTGTTTTTCCCGAAACCAACCGGCCAGTATCTTCAGTCCAGTGTCCGTGCCCACTACACACCCTGACCATCACAAAACACACACAAAATCTCTGGAAACGGCATCCGGCAGAACGCATGCGGGAAAGCGAACGTCATCGTCGACGGCGCAATGCGACATAATCAATATCATATCCCCCCCACGCCGAATGACGTCGATGACGTCAACAGGGCTGCTGGCAGATGGTGGTGGCGTGGATATTCGCTGGACAGTAGTAGGGCTGTCGGGCTTCCCGTCTTCAATCCATCATCTCGAGCCACTGAGCGAGACACAGCGACGCAATAATAACATTTCCTTCCAGATTTGCGATGTCGCTGCTGAGCTTCCTGCACTGAGTTCTGCGGACACTAACCACACACTCGCACATATGCACGACCTTCAACCTTTATAAATAACCTGGCAGGCGATGTGTTTGCCATCATCACCGTCATGAATGTATAATTAATGCGATCACCGTAGCTAACTAAACAGCAAACATTATGCCTGCTTGTATCGATTTTTTGGAGGTTGGTAGAGGGAAGAACTGCCCCCAGTTCACCCTCCCACACGATAAGGCTGTGAACTCGCTACAACTTCGAGACATCAGCACGCAGGATAGGATAACATTTTCGGAACATTGGATCTCGGGCTCCCACGCGAAAACTGTGTGAGCAAGAAGGCACAAACTAAAAAGTGTGGTTATGGTTTCCCTCTTTCAAAGCACGTAGTCTGATTGAGACCTGTTTTACTGCTCCACTTTATCCAATCTTTAACACAATTACGAACTCTTTCTTCGGGAGATACACTAAACTCTTCTCACCTAAGCGCAAAAGCAATAAACAATTGCAAAAAACCGCACACTCACAAAAAATGGCGCGACAAACCAACAAACACTTTCTGTTGCCTAAACACGGAAAAAGCTCCTCCGACTAGCGATGTCACCACTACATTAAACTCGCCCAAACCACCCACTTTTCCCACCGGATAAGGCACTGGCAAGAAGAAGAAAACCTTTACCTAACAAACGATTTTCCTGTCGGCGAATTATACACTCTGCGAAGCGAGACTTGTTTTTCACTCGTCGACGAAATGGTGAAAACTGGATCGAAGCAACCGCTGGCCTGACGATGGAAGCCCAAAGCTTTTCCACATGAAGCTCGCTCGCTCGCTCTCTCTCTCTCTCTCTCTCTCTCTCTCTCTTTCTCTTTAGGGCCTTCTTTTCCTCTCGTGTTGCTGTGGGAAGCGCATGCGCCCTTGTTGGCGATGTGTGAAAAAGTGATGGAAATTGGATGAAACCATGGGCGAAAATGGACACGTTTTGAAGGTTGATGAGTTGTTAAAGTGGTGGCGGAAGTAGTTGCAAAACAACCAAACGGTTTCCAGCTGGCGCGCTTGATCACGTTGATTTGATGCATTGTTTAGGCGATTGTTTTGCTTTCGGCAACATGTGCCCCATTTGTTAAAGCTTGCCCCATTTGTTAAAGCTTGCCCGTAGAGCTTTAAAGGCTTTAATATTACTAGCAATAGTACAAGGAGTTGTAAAAAAATTTGAAATTAAAAAGAATTAATGCTTGTAATTTCTTCCCAAGGAAAATTAAAGAAAATGAACGCCACGCTACGCTCTTCGGTACATTTTTAAACACCTGTAAGACCTTCGGATAAAATATCTTCACCATACCAGTTAAAATCTTAAACTCCCTTCACAGCACACAGCGCAGTTACGACACAGCCGTGGAGGTACTGAAGTAGAATCAAATTAAATGCTCTCAAACATCTCTCGCATGATGATGGTGGTCGGCATGGTACGGTATGGCCCCCTCGACCTCACCAGTAATACTATCAGTTTCCGAGGCTTTTTGATTAGATAAGTTACGAAACGGTTATTAATTATAACAGCGCTTCTGGTCGTGCTTTTTTGGTGGACCCACACGGGAAGGAGTGTCGTAGAATAATAAATGTTTAGGCGGACGAATAAAGCTTCCACCAGGATAGGAAATACCTGTGAATGATCTGACGGTAAATTTAAATTTCCAGTCCAGTCCAAAGTGAGTGACAGAAAGAGAAGTCATTTTCCGGATTTATCAAGCGATTAAGTGCTTTCTACATATTCAAGCAATTGTCCAAATGATTTAATCACTATGAGTGTTTTGTTATACCTGATCCTCACAGTGAACACTTGTTTTATGGCCTGGCATTTTTATTTATGCTTTAATCTCAAGTACATTAAAGATAAGTGTATTTGTACATTTTCCCTCGATAAGTAGCAGAACGCACCAGGAAATTGTAATGTTTTGCTGTTGATTTTTTAATTTTCCTTTGTTATCTTTTCACAAGCAAACATGCCACACACGCTTAACGCTCTCCACTGGGAAGCAAAAATCACGTCCTGCAACAGAGAGAGAGAAAGAGAGAGAGAGAGAGAGAGAGAGAGAGAGAGAAAGAAAGCACAAGATAAAATGCAGTTCGTGCTATTTGGTTTGTTTAAACATAGCAAAGAAATGCTATTTCATCGTGTGAAAACGCATCAAGGAAAACCACAGGAAAACCACAGCAACTATAAACGCTTCCTTTGGTGTTGGAGTTGAAGTTGAAGTTGCTGTTGTAATTGCACATTTTTCACATTCCAAATTTTATTCCGATTCCCCGGCAGTGGTAGATACATCCCAGATAAAGCCCAACAAAGACCACAGCTGAGAAGGCTTATTACTATTAATACAAAGTTATTTTAGAAGTAATTGGTGAAAATCCAATTCAGCAAACAGTTCTCAATTGTTCGGCGAAAAACATTTAAACACCGAGGTCTTCTTAATCTTGGATGCAGATTCGATTCCAACCCAGACACAAGCGATTCCCCCGAAAGCTCTCGAGCCAAAATTCTCGGGAATCAGTTTTGTTTTCCACGAGGTGGTAAAATCGCTGACACTTTCCGTAAAAACATCTCTCCTCACAGCAATCGCGAAAGAAGTGTTTCGATTCGCAGGAAATTCGCAGCGACTGAAATCCTTGCCGTCGGCGTAGTGCTTGAGGCACTAGGAGTAGTTTGCCGACTTTTCCTACGCCCACTGCCACTAGCAGACAAGAATGGGCCACATTTCCCACGATGGGTTTTCCGGGGGGAGAAGAAAAGCAAGCCATTACTCACCTCCCATCCCGGCGCTGGCCTTTAACCCAGAAGCGACTGAAAGAGAGCCCGACGGCAGCTCCCTTTCCCAGCGGATGTGAATTTTAGAAGGCAGTCGAATTTCATTGATAATTTTAGCTACTTCTACACAGGTCCTTTTCGCTCTCTCTTGCTATCGTTCTTTCTCTTTCTAGCCTCTTCTAACACGCGTGTGGGTTGGAGCAGCTGCGTTCAGCTTTTCGCCATTCAATGAGTTGGAAAATCTTTTTCGGAAGACTGTACCGGGAACTGTCCCATCCCTCGGTCGTGTTGCAGAGAATTTTGTGAGGCGATGAATGAGAATGGGGACTAAAAAGGGAGTGAGTTTTCCGATAACATGCTGTCGAAGATCACGTCGCGAGACGTGCTTAGGAGCTTTATTTTCCCTTCCAAGGGTCGATCCTAGCATGGACGGTGGTGTACGTGCGCCAACGGTAACCCGATACGGCTTGGTGTTGTTGAACGTAAAGGTGTCGGACGTGTTTTTTTTTCCTATTGGCTTGCCATCGGGCGCAGAATAACACGCGTACGGATCCGTTTTCATTCATCTTCCGGCGTGTTAAACAGGTTCTTTTTTGCGACTGAAAGCTCTGGACGGTTATTTGAATCACATGTTTCGCCACGTATTTTTTTTTTTTGAGTTGGTTTTATCTTATCGGGCAGAAACAAGAGAACGCATTATCAAACATGTGCGGGAGTGTGGAAAATCGAGAAGCAAAACGGTTCGGGATAATGTATTACATGCAACAGAAGCATCTCGTTAAAATGTCCACGAGTGTAGCTAACGGTGGCAGTTATTGGATTCAGGTGTGAGCTTGAACGTGTGTGTGTTATTTTGTTCCTCCTACGCGACGTCGTAATTTTTCCATTGATAGGAAAATTCATTCGGAAAAAGCATCCCCATGCGTACACGTGTATCTGTGTGTGTGTGTTTGAGAGTTTTCCTTATAGCATCAGGCTTTTTCCTTTCGTGCGTGGGCGAACACAAAATTCAAACCGGAACAAACCGGGGATGAGCAGAAAACCAAGCATAAACAAAACGAGAAAGAAAACAACCCCATACACCCCATCTCTGTACACAAGGATACAAAACATCAAACAGCAGAAAGAAAGCACACACAACAGACCGGTTGCTTCCAATACAAACAAGCATCGGCCCGAACTGTGGACACAGTAACAAAAAAAAGCGGGTCCTTCCTGATAACTTTTCAGTTTTTGTTTTTCCTCCTCCTTGAGCTAACCACACCGGGATCGGTCGTGTTGTGTGTCGGAAGTTTTGTGGTAATTCGGAAGGGAAGGGAGGAAACCCCCAAAAACGTACCACAGGGAATCGAAGCAACAACAAAAAAGCAAACGACGTATCGACACCAACAAACGCAAACACAACGCCGCGCACACACCACCGTCTCTAGAAGGAAGAGTAATTTTGTAGCGGAGCTGATGATGATATAGGAAAATTTATGGTGGACTGTAATTTACGACCACTGTCAGCGGGCTTCCCAGCAGCAAAGCACGTCTGGGAGGGTTTTGGTTTTTTCTGCTTGTTTTTGCAAAACCACTCGAAACCCCGTCGAAGGGAGCGACAGTTTTTCATGATTATGGTTACGAACACAAAAGAAGTGAGCCATTTTTGTTTTGTTATATCGTATTATGTATGGGAATCCATAAGCTATGTTATGCTGTTGAGGCACTATAATGTATCTATTTGGCACTAGCTTAAGATTAAGAGGGAGACAACCTAGCCTTAAGCCTAAAGATAACAATCTAATAGCTTTTATAAAGCAGTTTTATTTTGTAAGTTTCACAGTTATTTCATAAAGAAGTGTTTTTTTTTTGTATCAATGAATAAATTTCTTTCTTAAAAAAACTTAAAAAACAAAAAAAGTTTGTCATTTTGTTCGAAAAAGAACTTTTAACGGTGAGTTTGAAGAGCTGGTGATTGTCGTGGCTAAATCGCTGCTAGCGCCCCTAGCGGCAAACGTATGAAAGCAGCGTCGTAATGCAAAGCAGGGGTTTTATGATGATGGAATGTGGAGCATAGAATTTGGCTGGAAAAATAGGCTAGTTGTGTAATTTGAGGTTTGGTTTTACAGCACTCAATCTGATCTGGATTCACGAAAATACCTGTCGACACTCTCCCCCACAACACCCTTTGCTGTAGAGCTGGGTTATAACAGTCCTCATACAATGAATATGAAAAGTTCAGTCTATTCATATATTGCAGTTGAAGAATCGCTTAGGGGAATGTTTCCAATAAATAGTGAAATGTTGCAAACCCGTTGAGGAGCTTGTAGGGCTTAATTTAATTTACAAACAACTTTAGAAGCCTTCATTGGGGTAAAGATATTTTTGAATGATATATTCAAACAACTTTGGCTCTGTGTTAAACTTTTAAGGTAAAGATATATTCAAATAATTGTGTCATTAATTGATGTAATGTTCCTTTCAAGTTGTTTAGAAGCCTTTCAAAATATTTATAATGAAGATGTGGAATCTATAAAATGTTTAAGAAATTTAAAATCGGCAAAGAACACTTGGCGATTATCTGACATATACCGCTGTACTCGAGCAGCTAAGGGAATGACTAACCAATTATGGAAAAAATTAAGCTAATTAAGTAACTATCCAATCCAAAGAAATGTCCTGTCCTGAGACATTTCTATGTTGCAGTGTCAAAAACGCCACAAAAGGCAGGCGAGCTAAACCTTTTCAAGTACCAACGAGGATTTAAAGAAAAATTCAAAACCATAACTTAGTTAAAAAAGGCACAAACTATTAAAGCTTTCCAATTCCAACAAGAAAATATCCACATGACCTATCGCATTTCCTGTGAAAATGCTCATCTGCAAACGTCCAACATTCAAACGGTAACGCTGATACCTGGTTTTCAAATAATTTCCTGGAACTAAACACCACCCACCCAAGTTCAATGACCGCAATGCATTCTTCGTACGATCGAAATCGAACAAACAAATCCCTCCTATCCCACACCGTACACTTGCAATGTAAGTTTTTAAATCGTTCTGAACCAAGAACCGGGATACACACAACCCCCTCCTTATACTCGGGGAACCCCATATCTGTCGTCGTACACACACACGCACATACATTCCAAGAACTAGAACGCGGCCGGGCCGCGAACAGTGGCGCCGGCTGGTCTGACTCCCGAAGGAATGCAAGCGTAAACTGTGGCACCCGGAAGCAACGAAAAATTGCACACTGAAATCGGTGGGGCGACCCATTCCACCAACCGCCTTCAGAGGAAAACTGTGGGAAAACAAGCAACGGCGAAACAAACCCCCGGGAATCCTGGATGTGGCCTAGATTTGTGGGTGCTTGTTTTCGACTTCCCTTCCCGAACCAGACAATAAACGGGATCGTTTCTCGGTGCTGATTTTTGCTTAATTTACAAAATGGCTTTTCGGGACGGTCATAAAACAACGGTCGGGAAAATTAATGTGCATTAAGCCGTCGCGGAACATCGATATACGGAACAACAATCAATCAAGCTTTAGCACAAATGCATGCAGATTGATGGTCCACCACGGTGATAGGATTTTGGTTGCAGGGTGGCAATGGTCGCTACACAGTTTCCCCATTTTCACCAATTTTCCCGTCCAGCTATTGAACCCATCTCGGCGAATACCATCACACACACGCCGGGAAGTTTCCTGCATAGAACCCAATTAGGGGTTGGATTTAGTATGTGTCCCCGTCTGTGTACCGTAATTGAGTTGAAATTGGTGGTGGTTTCCAGCGGTCTCATCACTCGAATGTCTGGATCGATCGACATCGAGCCACATACGGAAGGAGGCACCGTGTTTTTCACAGCTCCAAAAGTCAACGACCTCGAGGATACTGGGATTGGGGCTAAATTCTCCAGGGAAAATCGAAGCCGGGGAAAGCAATTATTCAATTGTCGTAAAATTGGGTCGCAACAAGGCCGTCGGTCATCGGTCTGGTGGCCGTACAGAGTCATGTCGCTATTTTTAACCTCATGCATGGCCCTTCCCGTGTGAATTAGAGCAGTAGATAAAAGATGGTAAAATTGATAATTAAAACTGCATTGCTTGCGGATTTAGGGAGCGAAACAGGGCAGCTCCCTAGATGAAGCCTGCTGAGAGTACCGCCATTGCGCAGCAGAGTCAAGTTACGCGAGTTAGTGACATTTAGAGAGGTTTGTAAATTTTGTGGATAATAAAATGCAAACTACCCGCTTACTGTTCGCTCAAATCAATTCCCGGGAAGGTCGTAATGCTAAAGATCTGTGTTTTTCCTCATTTGTTTTTCTTTAAACAAAACACACCCTATTATCGGCAGAAGGTCAAAGTTCAAACGTCGGTGGGTGGTAACGAACGAAAAAAAGAAGAATGCCCCCTTAGACCCTGAGCAACCCGCATGGTTACGAGCGCCGCGTGGAAAGCCTTGGCCACCCGGATGGCGGCGGTGGTGCTTTTCCCACTGGAGTAGACTCGGTAGCCAGTTTCCCACGCCCAGTTTGCTCTCCAGCACGGTCCACGTGCCCATAACAGGAGAAGTCTTTTGATTTTTCGATCCACCTACCATCCAGACACAGGCCAACCCAGTCTCCATTAGCCATTCGGGACGAGAAATTTACGGGTAAAATGCTTCTTTTTTCTGCCCCTCTGTTCCCAACCTATTCGATATGTTCTGCGCGAAGGTGGTGGAAAATTTTTCGGTCACCTTTGACATTTCCTTGGTTTCAGGTGAGCGCTTTTGCCGTTTTCTGGGCGGCCGATCTCTCTCACTTTCGGCGCTCTGACATGAGATCGTGGGCTTTTCATTCTTGGAATGCCGATTGGTTTCTCAGTGATGGATGTATTGGATGTTGCAAATGGTTTCAATGATGTTGTGCTTAATTGGCAGTTGCTATTTGCATGTTTCTAACTGCTGCCCCGTCGCCCCGAGCTGGGTTGGATTTTTATTTGCTGCACCAAAATAAAAAAAAAACAGACAACAGTTTTAATAATAAATTTAATAATAAATTAATAAATAATTCTATTTTGCGATGGGTTTAAAAATAACACACGTTCTGATAACGTGGCAAATGAAATACTTTTATTTCGCTCCATTCACTCGAAGCATTCGATGGGATTCAGCAGAACTTGAGCAGATTGAGGGTAGAACACTTCAGACCAGATTAGCGTTTCGCCAGAAGTCATCACGCGCCATAAAGGATCGGGGAATCAATCAGTCGTTCGTGGAATGCTATAAATAACTATTATCTATTAGTGCGACCATTGCTAAACGCTAAAGCTAAAGCACGAACATTGTTGAACGCTTTACGTTCAAATACAAAACAGCAATAAACATTGTGCATACACTAAGAGCAATGTCACATTGCCTTTGAAGTTTATAACAAGCTCGATTTGTGTTTCTAACCATTGCCCCGATGCACTGCAACAGGATAAACAAACTCCTCCTTTCATTCGCTCCCAGTTGTTTTTTTTTTCGTTTTTCACCTCCACTTTTGCTCGGAAATAAAAGTGTTACCTTTGGTGCTGTTGCTTGCATGGAGCCATTTTTAGCATGGCTTCACAGGAAAAATCGCTCTTATTGCGCAGCAGATTTGCTTCGCCCAGGGAAACCCCGACCCGGCGTGCGATACAATATGGTTGGTAGCACGATCATCACTACCATACACAACTATAGCGAAAGCTCGGGCCCATTACAACCTCCCTTGTCCGTTTGTTCCCCCGGGGAAAGCAACCGGTGGCAGTCGGCGCTAAACAATCGGTTGGAATGTGGGTGTAATCGAGAGACGGAGCAGTTAGGTACAAAACTTTAAACACTGGGCGGGGGTCTGCATGCTCACATGATACTATTATGCAACCGAGCCAACTACTCCCATCCTCAGTGTGTGTGTGTGTGTGTTTGGTTTCGCCCGTGCAGGGATATTTTTAGACCGAATCTGCGCAATTTTCCAACAGACTCTTGCTGAGGAAATGGGCTTGGTTCGCTTATCAATCGCTCCGTTGTCGAACGGCGGCTTTGGCCCTTTCGCACCACGGCGATGGGGACCCGGACCGGGCCAAGGTGGTTTGACCGAGCCATCGTACACCGTTCGGGTGTAAATAATTGCTTCAGCAACGGTGCTACGTGGAACAGTGTTCGCCGTGTGATCGAATGCACCTAGACGAGCAAGCAGTGAGGCAAAGAGCAATCAACGCAGGCTTATCGGCTCGATGATGGTGTACTACTACCGGCAGCAGCACTAGCACGGGAGTTATTTTAGCACGCAAACAATACGGCGTTGATTGTTTTCTGTTTTGCATATCGGCCCGTATTTAGCCACGGCAGGAGGGCGACTCCCAGTTCCCAGTTTTTGAATTCGTTTCGCCATGATTTTTGGCTTTCAAATTGACTGATAGATTCATACTATAGTTTGAGTTAGAAAAGAACAAAATAAAAACAGAATCGAGAGAGAAATGAACGAAAATCGGGAGAGAAAGGAAAGAGAAATGAGCGAGAATTCAAAGGGAATCGAGAGAAATGAAAGCAAATTGAGAGAGAAATGAGGAATCGAAAGAACGAAAATCGGGAGAGAAAAGAAAAAAAAATGAGAAAAAATGAGAGAAAAGCGTGTAAAAAACGAGAGAGAATTGAGCAGAAATTAGAGAAAAATTAGAGAGAAATCGCAAGAGAAACGATAGAAAACCGAGAGAGAAACGAAAGAGAATCGAGAGAAAAATGAGAAAGAACCTAGTGAAAAATGGGAGGGAGTTGAGAAGAAATGAGAGAGAAATCAGAGAGAAATCAGAGAATATCGGGTGAGAAATGAGAAAGAATCGAGAGAAATGAGAGATTTATTTATTTATTTATTTATATTTCGAGTTAGACGGCTTGACGCCGTATTGAAAATGAGAGATATTCGAGCGAAAAACTAGAGGGAATCTAGAAAAAATAGAGAAAAATGAGAGGGAAATGAGAGAGAATCGAGAGTGAAACGAGAGATAATTGAAAGAGAATTGAGAGAGAATGGTCAGATAGATGAGAGGGCATCGTGAAAGAAATGAGTGAGAATTTTATCTGTTATGTTCTAATTTCTCTCTCGATTCGCTCTCATTTTTCTAAAAATCTGCTCTCGTTTCGTTCTCATTGTTCTCCCGTTTCTCTCTCATTTTTCACTCATTTCTCTTTCGATTCCCTCTAATTTTTCGCTCGATTTTTTCTCATTTTTCTCTCTAATCTTTCTCATTTCTCGATCGATTTTCTCTGATTTCTCTTTAATTTCTCTCTCAATTCTCTCCCACTTTTTTCACTCGATTTTTTCTCAAATATCTCTCACTTTTCCCCCATTTATCTTTCGATTATCTTTAATTTTCTCTCACTTTCTCTATCATTTCTCTCCCAGTTTTTCTCTCGATTCTCTCTCATTTTCCATCATTTCTTTCTTGTTTTTCTCTCAAATCTCTCTCTCTCGATTGTCTCTTTCATTTCTCGTTAATTTTTTTGTTTGAGCGATCCCATCTTCGTTATGCCATCTTGATTGAGCTTTAGGATGCCAAATTTCAGGTTTACGATGGCAGTGTGAAAACATTCAACCGCATTACGCTGTACTGTGCGATTCAGTAAACTCTTTAAGATCCAAATTAGGATATTTCTCACCTCTGTAAGCCACAGGTATTAAGATTCGTATATTGAGTTACTCCAAAAATGCCAACACGATTCACGATCGATCAGGTCTCCTAGGAGGTTGAAAAGGTCGGTTATTTAATTGTCCTTGCGGTGGCCGGCTTTCCATCGCGACCATAGCTTACCGCACAAAAGGACGAACCAAGCACCAAAACCTTCAACACCACCAATAGAAAAACACCAGCCACCAATTCTAACCAACCAACCACAGGGAATGCTAAATTTAGCCAAACTGACAAACCTTCGGGGCACTAAAAATATCTCACCGTGGTGTGCGTGTGTGTATGTGGCGTTGGGTCCTAAATCGATGAAGCAAATCGGCGCTCAGGAGCCATCGCCGGAGAACCCCTTCGTCCATGGGGAGCTTCTCTTGGCGAAGTGGCGAGTGGAAATTGTCGTTTCTTTAGCACGGCAGTCTCGTGCGTTGATTGGATTAGCAGAACCGCCGGCCGGAAGGGAGAGGGCCGGTTGTGGTTAAATTGCTTCGAGCAACAATTGCGCTCATCGTCTCATGGTGGGGACGAGAGTTTAAGCACGAGCACAGCGATTTGCCGTAAGGTGGAAACGGTTGGTTCGAATTCGCAAGAATCATCCTCATCTGAGGATTTGCCCGAGACAAAGGCGTCGAGTGAAAATGCGTGCGCTCCGAAATCGAACGCTTCTCATTTGCGGATGTTCCGTAGAGGGTCCCCGGAGCGCACAACAACACAAACGCATCGGATGAAGTAAAATTAATTTAATACGATTGTACATCATCCCGCTTTTCATTATCGCCGTCCCGACCGAATGGTTTGCTAATCGAGCAAGTGTTTGTAAGATCGTCTGACCAGCTTTGCGTGGGACGTTATTGCTTTGCTCCCCTTTCGTATATTGTTAGCAGTATAAATTTGTTCGCCTAAGACACTCTAAATATATAACGTAAAATAAATAACACACGCCGAGCAGGAGGAGCGGGATCATTGGCAAGGAGCAAATACTTGATTCAACTTCCACCGGCAGGAAAAACACATCCTTATCGGACGGTTGCGATGAGAAGTTTTGTACTTCTTCACCATCACTACACAGCGATCTTGTTCGTCATTTTTCCCACTAACCCACGCATCAGAGTATTACGTTTCCTGTTCGCTAATCTTTTGCTTCGTGGAACTAAGCTTAGCTCAGTAGTTGGCCAAAGCAATAAGGGCGACGATTACCAACCACCGGGACGCTGCTGTGGAGTGTCATGTTAACAGTTTATCTGAAAGAGATTTGCAATACGATAATTGAAATGAACACTTAACTCGTTTGCTTCGTAAGTAGCACTTGGAGTCTTGGTAAGGTTGAGGGTTTTGGTTTTAATTTAATCGAAGTTGAAAATCTTATAAATGTGTAATACTATGCTTGGAACACACCGCAGGATTGGGATAAATGTTTGTTTGATTATTTGTATTTCTCTCTTTAGTACTGGCTCTCACTATCTTTCTCCTTCTATGTCTCGGAGGTGAGTCAACCAAGCTCGATAAGCCGCCCGCACAAACCACATAAGCTTGTGGTAAGAAGGTGGCTTTTAGTGGTGGGCTACCGTCCTAAGCTGTCGGTAAGCGCTTGCGGCAATCAATTTAGATTTATGTGCCAGAGGAAAATAAAATCTTTCAATGATTGGAACTGTTGAGAGCAATCCAGGGACGCACGATGCAGTGGTTTTCTAGAAGCCTTCACCGAGAAAAACAAGATTTTAGTAAAACTACAGCCGTACTAGTAAAAACAGCCGTATTATAGTAAAACTGTTATAACAAAAACAAACAGTCGCAGCTATCGAATTCCCAGTTAATACTTGTCTAAGGCTACTATACTGACAGTATGATATTATGTGCATCTATTATGATATCATCTGAGAACCCCTGTATAAAGTCGTCGGTTGGCAGTTCAGCAACAAACTAAACTCGCGTGGGCCGTCGGTGAGATTGCACAAACTATCGCAACCGGACCGCAACACACGTGGCATTCGAGAAGCTTCCCCTGCAGTAGTTTTTGCCTATTAATTTATAATACGTACGGTGGTGTGTCTTCAATCAAAAGTCTTCGCCGCAGCTCCAATTAATTAGAAATTTTACTTTTATTTCTTCATAAGTTACATACGTTCACCGTCTTTTTTTCTCTCTCTCTCTGCGAGTAAAAGAGTCAGAGGGAAAGAGTGAGAGAGCGTGTGCTTCCTTTCATCCAAGAAAATGTTGACCCAACAGCAAGTAAGCAAGCAAGGCAACCGAACCGAACGCGCCTACGCGCAAAATGGTGAACAGATACATACACTGCATACACACACACTTACAGTAATGAAAGAATTTTGCACACTCGACGAAACTGTGAAACATATTTTCCAGCCACACAAAAAGGCGGAAAGAAAGCGCTTCTTCTAGTTCATCGTTGGCTTTTTTTTAATTTAGGGAGGACAGCTTTCTCTTCTCCTTAGCCGCGGTTCCTTCGAGTCAAAACATCAGCCACGTCCCCGACGGTTGAAAGTGATGGAAAGCGTTGTTTTGCATATTTAGAAAGATGTGGCGTTTATGGTGTGTTTTGTTACCGTGTCGACGGCGGGAATGTTTGTGTGGGAAGACGCAAGAGACGCTCTGTACTTACTAGGACGCCCCGGGGTCGTTTGACACCTGTCACATGGAACGTGGCTTATGGTAATGAGACACACTGTGCGCGAACAGTATGACCTTTTCGCATTGTTTACGTACCTTTGCGTCGTTATTTGGCTGTGGGAGGCACAACACTTTTATTGCGTGTCATTGCTTTCTCATTTGGTCTACTTACTCCCGGCCGGGCTGCTCTGCCTAAGGAGGCGCCATCTAGCGGTAAGTACTGATACTACGAGACATACTTACAATATTCGAAGATAATTTAATAGAATTACGGGCAAAATTTTGATATAAATTCTTGTAAAATAAAACTGTCAATAATCTCTCAGGTCAATCGCCATTTTCATACTTATTTTTACGCCATTTTTATTCTCGAACCAAGCCGTATTCCGTTGCTACCTGGAACAGTAAAACCGCTGACCGCCATCAAAAATCCGCGCAGCGTGCAAAAGCACTTTTCCGCCCTCCATTTTGCGGTGCTTTTTGATGGCTTTTCCAAGGTTAAAAATAGAAATCACGGCAAGTTTTGTCCACGCCGGGGGCTATTTTTAGCCACCGCAACTAAATCGAACGCTTGTTTATGTAAATATGAAGGTGTTGTGCGGATACGCCTCTGTTTCGGATTAAACTCGCGATACCATCGCTCGGCCCGTGTGCAGAGGCCGCCATTGCTTCCACCTTTTGTGGGAAAGGCGATACTGTGAATGACGCAAAACCATCGTGCACCGTGGAGGCATGGGCGGCCACAGAGCAAAATATGGAAATGATTTTTTAATGAGTGAATAATTTAATCATAAATCATACGCTTAAGCGCTCAAGCTCGCTGAAATGAGTGGGGTTTATTTTTAGCATTAAGGGCCGCGTGAGATTTTCATTCACTTTTCCTTCCACTTTTCGGGTAATTGGTACGTGATTATATACTACAGCAGAGAGGCATGCCCCGTTGCTTTGACATCCTTTCGGCCGCACATACGCGACAAATAAATAATGTATAATCTCATCAAAAGATTTTTACTGCCACTGCTGCTGCTGGTTGTTGTTTTCGTTTCGCAAGGCACTCGCGCCAGGAAAGAATCCCAGCTCCCCTTTGCTTTTGTTGGACGAAAGCCAACGTCGTCAAAACCAACACCCCCAATGGTTTCGCATGTCGTATAATTTATCACGGGCCCCAACTTCACATAAGACACTACTTCAAATAAACTGCGCGCTCTCCAAAACCCACCACGTGAAGACACACTCTTTTCACGTTCCTTTGTCCGTTCACTTGTCGCACAAGCCATATGAGCACTTTTCACACACCGAGCAGCTGAAGCGTGGCGTGTGGGTTCAATTTTGTTTCTTCCTCATTTTGTCCTCAGCGTCAGTGTTGTTCCCTGTTACCGAGCGTCAGTGTGTTACTTGCTAGCCGCATTTTTTTCGAATTGGATTTTCGTTACGCGTTCGTGTATGGTTAGCTAATAATAAAAGTAACAACAGCAACAAAAAAAACACAGGAAGGGCCGGAAAACTTTGGGCACTCAGGTAAGAAGGAAACGACCCTTAAAATTCAATATCCAATAGCCCAACGCATCGATGTGCCTTCCACCCACCAGACGACCATTGTGACCGCAGACGCAGACATCCAAAACAGAAGCGAACCATATTGATCCATGCATGGATGAGATTTTCGGATGACAAAATGCGCGCACCCGTATCACACGATTGGTACGGTTGAGCGACCAAACCTTCGGTCGCCTTTGGATGTTTGGGGAAGCTGTACCCTTCGGAATGCCAAACCGCTCCCCTGTTCGGTCGCATTTTCTTTCTGAAGCAGGAGTTATAATTGATTTTCGTTTCGATCGCTTCGTGGGGGATGGTTCAAAGCGGACGAAAATAAATAAAACCCCCTTCAATATAAAGCTCTACTACTCTGTGCTTTCTGGCAAGCAAATCACACCGAAGAACGATCGCCGACGGGTGACGAACGGGCTGGACATTGGACGGTGACCATCATTCATTTGAAATTCTATCGCTGGCCGCACACCAACAAGCACGAAATGAACTTTTCCTGCTTCATTATTCATACCGTTTGCTGTAAGCCGGGGTGGAATAATCTGGATCACCCGTCAAATCACGACTGGCCGAGTGTTTGGAAAAGCGCAACAAACGGAAGGACACACCGACCGGCACCAGCTCGCTCGTGAACTACCAGGCGTCTCCATCTACCCCAGTCGGGTGCTGGTGAGCCACCAGGCGTCTCCATCGAAATATCCTTACGAATAAAACCACACAGCTCGGTTGCTTGGATGTTTCGCCGCCGCACAATGACAGCTGCACCGCAAAAAACATGTTCATGCTCATCAGTGTGCAGCAGCAGGAGCAGCAGCAGTTATGATCAGTGGGTCTTACTGGCGCAGCACTCTACTGTACGCTCGACCGAACATGGTGTAGGTAGCGAGAGATGATTGGACGAAAATGGTCCGGCCGGCGCCTACGCACCCGGCGTTTGGGGCTCGGTTCCACTTTGGACCTGCAATCGGGACCGGTGGACATGCGCAACAGCGCTCGATCGCCGTTGCCAACAGTCGCTAATGCCTCCGCGGGATGTTGTTGCCACCATATGGTTCGGCGGTAAAGACCCTGGCCGTGGCATTGGCTGCCGGTACAGCAGATGCCGCTGCTCGGTATGCATGCAAAACCCATCATCGCACGGTGACGATGTGTCACGTTGTGACACTGTGAAATTACTTTTCCAGTGGAGCGTCGCAAAAGTGGCCACCTCAAGAAAGCGGTAGGGTGCGTCCGCCTTAAGGAAATATTATATTAAATAAAATGTGTGAGGAGCTGGATGGAATAGCACGCAGAAAATCGAATGAAGCAAGTGAACATAACCACTAGCGGCCACAGCAACGCATGAAATGCTGTGTTTTACGCATTTCTGATCCTATCCGTCAACCGAACGGAGTACGTTGAATGATTTATAAACTTCGTGTGGAACGTGCCGTTTTATCATGAATTAATCTCCATAACAGCTAGCTGTTGAAAAGGAGTTTTCTTAAACACTTATGGATTAAAAATTAAACAAAAACTTTAAAATAATGAAGATCATCTTCTATGTGTTCAGAAGATCCGAATGCTGTACGTAATATACATATAATTTCAATGTTATTGCTTCTAAATCCCTGTTCAATGCGTAGTTGTCTGGGTTTATGTGACAAAGGATACTCCGATGGAGACGCCTGGTTGCTCACTAAAGCCACGCGTTGTCGGTACAATTAAAAATTAGAACTGAATATGATGATATTAAACATGACATTTTATATCACAGCGTTATCAACGGTACAATCGTATCTTAACTAACCTTTAGTAGAGTACCCTTCAGTTTTTCAACACTTTCTCACGAATAACATTTCAATGCTGACTCCAAAGCTCACCGCATCCACCAGCGTCAAAACACCTTCTCGAACAAAAGTTTCCTTTCAAGCTTCAACTTGGTCACCTTCAAATTGTTAGGCTTCCACACCAGCCAACGGTACAACGAAACGCCAAGAAGGCCAAGCTTGCTTGCTTGCTTGCCACAATCACTTGACCCCGTACTATGACGTCAGACGGTTTGAGCGTCTGTCTGTTACCCCCTTTTTGCCTTTCAAAAAAAGGAAAAGGGGTCGACATTAAAAGTTCACACAGCAGGCATTCTCGTGCTTGGCTTAGGTCACCCTTCGCCACAGTGCAACTGTATCGCGTATCTGTCGGTATCTGTTGGTAGCAGATTAACAAATGCCCTATCGAAACAGGGAGTTCAACAGCACACGTTGATAAGGTTATGATGGTTTGGTTTTGAAAGATGCAATTGCGTCACCTTACTGTGTGTGTGTGTAAAGGATTGTCGCTCCACAGGAGGCGATGGAAGTTCGTGCAGTTGACATGGCCTCTGTACACGATTATATCACGCAATGATTGTGTATTGATTACGAAATATGTATTCACATATCATTTTGACAGGCGATAAGAAGCGTTTATTCCTTTTCAGAGCTTGTATAACAGATAAAGTTTTATTGGTAGTAGTAGGATGGTGCTTTTATAGCATAATCACCATCATTCCGTTCATCAATTTTTATCGCAGCGCGTGCATGCGTTTCCAACTATCGAACAAATCTTTATGGTCGCATTTTCGCTTTATCTTGCTTCCATCAAGAAGTTCCCATTTTAATGACCCAATAACCGTGTGGGGTGCCCAGTACTACTCTGATTCCACCCACCCATCAACGTCCCATAGCCAAGCGATAAGTATATATTCTAAGCTACATCATCAACCGACGAGACATGGCTTCCCACCGAATGAGCGAAGTAGTTTGTTCACGCATCGAGACACATTTCCATTTTTATGCACCAGCAGCATAGCATAGCGTAAGTGTATCCCTACAAAAGGGGTTTCGGAATGTCGCAACGAACCGGAAGCCATGTCCCTTTCTGTGCTCCATGCCCTAGAACGACGAGAAGTTGCTACGTTACGGCACTAGTGGCCGTTCTTTGCGAGAAGAAATATCCTTCTCCCCTTAGACCAAGGGGAGAACTCGATAACGATTGTACAGTAGCGTACACGGTGGCGGACGAAAACTATTACCGAGCAAGACGCGTTCGAGTCGACCAGGATGCGTCGTCGTATGAGAGAATGGAGATTGACGAGCGAGAGCGAGCGAGACACGAAACTGGAAACGAAAGGAAGAACGAACGGTTGTTGCCTGCAGGCTACGGGAAAGAGGTAACATCGTGGTGAAGTTATTTTTAAAACCGACTAGTCCGACTGTCGCCATTTTGATATTTAGTGCGTCCTGACTTGTTCTCTATATACTTTTTAGAGCCGGGAAGAACCGGGTAGTTGTAGCAGGAAGTAGTGGTGCTAAGAACTGCTTTTTATCTCCCATTTTGATGACGCATGGTTTGGATACCTTAGAGTTGTTTTTTTCTTGGTAGAGTACTTGCTGGATCTAGCAGGTCATATAACAACCGTCCTGGATTCAAGTTTTATACATTGCAGCGAAAGAGACGGTTACTTTTTCAGTCCACTTTTATTTAACAATATTTGCATTTTCTATTGAATTGTTGCCTTAACTGTAGTTGTTTGTTTTTAGATTTACAATAACGTTTTTGAGATTCGTTCAATCATGGGAAAAATGTTTAATCAAGGTGGAAAATGTTGATAGAACGATATAATGTTTATAACAGTTCAAAATCTCCTCTGGTCACATTTTCATAGCTAAAATTAAATCAACAGCGTGAACTCGGTATATGATCTAAAAATTCGACAAAATAAATTAAAAGCCATCTTTACCATTCGCTCTCTAATCTCGTTAGCAACTCCTAGCCGATTTCCGAGGCAGACCGAATTCTGCCGGGCCCCTGTAGGGAAAACCAAAAACTCCCGACTGAATACTAATCACCGAAATTGCGACGTCAGGGATAAAAATGTATAGCTCGAAGCTCGAAGAAACCAAAAAAGAAGACGACTGAAACCTCGCTAGACAAAAATTACCAACGAACGAACCCACCTGTATTTCTTATTTGCATTCGGCCAAAGGAAGCAAAGCGCAGAAAAACTTGGATGGCACAATTATCGGTTACTTTTCTGTCCGGGAAGGGGAAAAAACCTCCCCAACACAGGCAAATCATCAAAAGGACCCACCGCATTTGGCGGAGTGTGGGTATAGCCTTTTAAAAATCCCGTCTTTCATTCATTTGCCACGTGGCCATTGCTTTACCTGGCAGCAAGAAGGAGCGGCGAAAATTCACCGGAAAACAACCCATTTCCCATTCAACCACCACCAGTAAGGTGGCAGGGATCCGGAGAAGCGTATCGGGTGTTCGCTTTGTTGCATGTTTTCTAATGCCCCGGACAAAAAGCACATTCCACGTGCGGCACGGATGCAAAACAAAGCAAATGTCACAGCGAAAATTTGCCGGCTAGCTTTCCCCGGTTTTGCCGTGCTGAGCTGAGGGATTGTCCCATCATCTTACTGTTCCAGCACCGACCAGCATCGTACCAAAACCCATCCCGAAGGCGTGTTGTTTGTGCTGCTGCTACTGCTCGAAGCTTAACTGCGTAGTAGCGTAGCACTTTTCCATGTACTGGCAACATTTCATCGCCAGTTTTGTGCCATTATTACGGTGAAACAACGAAGCCCCTTGTGTAGGGAGGGCAAGAGCGAGATGAGCGTGCGTATCCACCATCGAACGGATAAATCTGCCAACAATCTGCTCACTTCCATATGTTACCCGTTGCAAGACAGCAGGGAAAAGTGGCTAAAAATAGACTCCACACGTCCCAACCGGCTGTCTTAGAATCGGGACGAAGTTGATGATAATGCGTTCAACTTCCCACTTCAGCCCGCCTGCCCCCAATCCACCTCCACCTTGTCAGCATTACTGGCAAATTCAATAAAAATGCGAAGTCGTGTTCCACACGCATGTTTCTCTTGTCTACTTTTTCTCCGTTCTCTCTTAAACAAATAATCGACTTGATTGAAACCGGGGAAAAGGCGGAAGAAAAAACGAAACCAACAACAACAACAACAAAAAACCACTTCTTACAACATCCTACACCCGAGACAAAGAAGCAACACTCGGCTGTAAACAATGTTGCAGGAAGCTATGCTTTGTGGGAATACTGCTGGTCGAATGGTATAATTTGCTGAAAGCAAAGATGATTCCATCGGTCCACAGTGGTGCAGATCAAGCACTCAGCAGCATCACTATCAAAATAGGCTAAAGAGAAGATTTTTAGATAGATTTAGTATTATTATAAGATATGGGGCTAAGTATTAATAGACATAATTTGACATCCAGATGGCGCCTTTCGTGTCTGTCATTTCGTGTCACATAGTTTAAATAGAAAACATTTTAATGCTCTATTATACATTTTTAAATGAGTTAAATAGATTCAAAAGTTCCACGATTTGCTGTCTCAACTTCAAATACTTAACACTCTATAAATGGCGGTTTACTGAGCAGCTGAAGTCTTCAACACAGGTTCATAAACAGTTACATTTAGTATCAAGTGCCATGAGAGGTAGCTCACTCAAAAGAGTGGCATCTCTAAACACAAAAACCAAACTTATCTTAAATTATTAAAAAAATAATACTTAACTCCTAAAATTTCTTCAACTGGTTGCTTCAAGAGTAATTTTAACTGTAGCAAAATTATTTTAATTTACAAATTCTTCCAAAAATCAAAATAAATCGTTGGTAAAATATTTCAAGTTGATAAATATTTCCAAATAATCAACAAGTTCCAAATATATGAAAATTTCAACAAATAGTCCATCCTTAGACCACCGTTCGCTTACTTCATCGCTCACCATCATCAGCCCATGCGGTGTGCGCTCTGCCCGACAGCACAAGTTTCTGCCAAATTAAGCAAATTAGCCTATTAAAGTTGTTGCCTCTAAACATCCTCGGAACTTGGCAACCTGTCTAAATTTCCTCTTACTTAGTAACGCTGTTTCAGCTCGGAAGATAATCTAAGGGAAAAGCCAGAAGCGACAGCCTTATTAATAGTTCCTGGGAAATAAAACACAGCACGAGCATGGGCACGGGCAACAGCCAGCGCAATGCGGCACATGCAAATGCAAGTGCATTTGCATTCTAGTTACTTTCTAGCTTCGGAGAAAAAACACAACGGTTTTCCCAGCGTGTGTGTGTGTGTGATAGCAAAACATAGCATTATGATAAGATGAAGCCACCATTAACGCACGGTCACGTTGTGGAGAGAAGAAAGAATGGCTTTTCCACCTCTCCTTAAATGGCTGCTCGTTTCCTTTTTTAAACGAGCCTGAAGCGTAACAAGTGAACCCTCGGTTATTATGTTGCTTTCTATTGTTTGAGTTACGCCCGTCTCAAAACCGGGCAGCGAAACTCCATAATTCCATCACTTCGCTCGACCAAAAATCCACAAGGAAGCTTTTCCGCTTCATTACCCAGCGCGGGTTTTCGGGTGCGGGCGCTTTCCGCTTCGAACAAAGGACGCACGGTGCGATTGGCGATTTCGTGTGAAGTGTCGAGTTTATGCGCGGTGCGTGGGCAGTAATAGCGTCGACCGTCAGCTTGCACCAGAACGCTGATATTAAACCCAATCGGGTATTGCGGCGTGGGTGGACAGCACTGACAGCAGCAGCACCCTCATCCAGTGTGTGTGTGTGAGTGTGTGTTGCACTGGTGAGGCGAAACGAGAATTAATTAGAGTCACATATACACCCCGACCCCCCGGAACCTAATGCTTTTCCGCACCCAATTCCGCATAAGATGACGGAAAATTCATAAACAGTAGCGCTTCATCAACCACGACGACCGTATTCAAGAGCGATTCGCGCCACCTACACCTGGCCAACAGAAGCTAGGGCAGAGCATATTAATTGGTTTCGAGCGTGCGTGGGCGACCGAGAACTGCATTTGTGCTTTTTTGGCTGTGGGCGCGAAATTTGTTGTAAAGCTTTAACGTATAAAGCCGCTTGGTGAGGCTTAGTCGGCTTAGTAGTTGGTGCACTAATGGTGCATGTTGTGCAGTCGGTTTCCGCAAATGCACTCACAATCACAAGCTGATATAGACAGACACACACACACACTAATACAAGAATATACGCAAAAGAGAGTTTAAAAAGAAGCAGTGGGAAGAAAATCGTTCTGAAATGCTTCCTATCAGCACGCGCAAACTCCTTCGCTCGAGCAACGGAGTCTAGTAAGCGAGAACTGAACTGGGCACTATGTAGGTGTGTGTGTGTGTGTGTGTGTGTAGTGGGCATTTCCCCTCAATTTTTCCTTCCTCAGAAGAGCTCAGAGTGAGGTAAGAATCGTGAAAGCTTTGCCACCGCTCTACGGAAAGCTTTCCCGACAGCAGCGAATGACGTGGCGGATGGTACGAAATTCTAGCAAAATTTGTGAATGAAAGCTTCCTTCACACTGCGTATTCGTTCTCTTCGTTTTGACCTGCGCGCTTTTCCCTTCTGGCACTCACCGTGGTTGGGTTTGGTGAAGGTTTTGAATAATGTTGAATGAAACCGGGGCCCGAGCCTCTGTGCGATTGCGTGCTAAGGCTGTGGAAGGTTCTAGCTGGGGCAGGGTCGGTGGACCGAGGCACTCGACGGGGTAATGCTACTACAAAATGAAGACGATCCAACCAACATAATGCAAGGGGGGGGGGGGGGGACTGGGCAGAAAGTTGGAAAGGAGATGAGAGGTGGTGGTGCTGAAGAACGGTTGGGGACGTGGACAACTGGAAAAAACGCCCAAAAATGTCTTGTGAATGGCATTCGGTCGTGCAAATGGCATTGGAGATGGAAGCCTTCACAAACTGATGCAACAATTCAGCTGCAGAATTGTCCCCATAATGTCATCCGAAAAAGATTCCTCTCGCCCAAATGCAACCACTAACACCCCACACGATCCTCAAAACAGTTCATGTATCAGTTTTCTCCCGAAGACGAATTTCTTTGGAAATCAATTACAGTGAAACGCAACGTGGTGTAAACTAACTCAGCATACACGCCGTTTTATGTCATTGCAGGGGGGGTTTTGGCAGCCCGTAGGCGTAAAACGATTTCATCTGCACACAGTGTAGCAAGCTGACAGAAACCATTCAAGAAAAATCCACATCCCACAGGGCGAGAAACATTAAAGCATCTTTATGTGTCATTAGTTTTTTGGCAGGAGGCGCCTCAAATCGATGGAGACGCCTGGTGCTTTCTTCCATAATAAATCTTTCCACACTTTTGCTTCAGGGGGGTTTCGGTAATTTATTCTAATGCGCCCCATTAAAAACTCTGCACACTACTGTTTGCACGTCCGCACACGGCAATCCATTATGGGCTGTGCTACATTGGAAGTACATTTATCTTCGCTTGACTCGCACAGGAGAAGCAAATAATACAAACAAACTTAAAAAATCGATACCAAAGAAAGGAACGTTAGCTAAAAGAAGGAATGGATTTCTGTACTGTCAACAGTTTTTTTTTGTGGTGTGGGCCTGCGTGTGAGTGGGAGCGAGAAAGCCTTCTATGTGGTAAGAATTTTCCCAATGGAAAAAAAACGAAAAAAACTCCTCAAACACTCCTTATTTCATTGACGCGCCCGGTTCGGAAATTCGGGCCTGGGTTTTGTGCCATCGTCTCACCATTCGCTGGACCCTTGCACTAAGAAGAGTCGAAACTATTTCCACAACACGGTGCCAAACCTCCGGTCGCAAATATAAATGGGAGGGAGGGGGGCGAAAAAAGCGAGACAGAGAAGCCCTTCAGAATAGAATAGAACATCGAAAATAAAACTCCCTTCTGACAAAAAGAGAGCCCCGCCACAGAAGGTGGAAAATGTTTGTCGAAAAGAGATGAAACGCCGTTTTGCAAACGTCATCCGGTGGCAAGGCAAGAGCAAGCAAACGACGCAATTCAGCTCTGTGCTAAAAATAGAATCCAAACCACCAATTCCAGCACTCATATCCCTCCCATTTCCCTCCCCCACTAGCTCCCGAGTAGCAGCAAGAGCTTGGAAGCTTTCGGTGGTTTCGGAACCCGTATGTGAGTGGTTGGATGTTCCGCGTACATACACACCGTTTCATTCTGCATTCGAACGAACATGAACCTGCGCCATGGTGGAAGCTTGCCCTCTCGAGGAACTTGCTTTTCGGTGGGACAGGCGATGGAGCGTGCAGAAAATAGGACGTCATAAAACTCTTCCGCCTTGAACTGCCTCTCGCCTTGACTTGAGTGTCCTAAGTTTATGTCCGGGTCCGCTTGGAAAGAACCAACCGAGCTCAGGCACACTCACACACAGCGAGACGTTGAGCTTTCGGTACGCAGCACTGTACAATGAAAGAAAGTTCCGAAGGTATGACGTTGTCCCGCAAAAGTAAAACTCACTCCAATGCAAGGGATGCGAGTGAAAAAGGCAAACAAACTGGTGGAACGAGGACACAACCCGGAACTTTGCTCAATGGAAGGCACGATACACTCACTGCGCAACACAAAAGCTTCTTTTCACCCAGCCATCCCAGGGGGAAGGTGTCGTAGAAATGGGGAGGGGAAGAAATGGGCAGGAGGAAAATTCATTCAAAACGTGTGGGCGACTGACCCGAACACCGAATGCCATCCGAACCGGGTCTTTCCCGAACCGGGCCATTTCCCGAACGTCGGCTGTTCGGGTGGGGGATTCCGAAAATCTATAAAAGGAACCAACTCGACGCGCTTTTCCAACATTCTGCAACGTACAGTGCCGCCTGCGTGACGTGTGTGAGCCTGTTTGAACCGCTCGAAGTGAACATTATCTGTCTATTATCGGTGTAAGGTCTCGGTCTCGCTCTGCCCCCAAAGAAGTGTTTGGTGGATCAACTTGTTGTTTGAACTGTCCCGCAAACCACCGAACGCGCCGCACTTTCGGTAATCGGTGTGTGTGTGTGTGTGTGTGCGTGTGTGTTTGTGTGTGTGTGTGTTCGCGCACGCACCTTGTGCGTCGAAAACGGAAACTAGCGCGCGTGGGTGTCCGTGTCGGTCGGGGACGAAAGCTCGAACCCGAAAACACCTACGCACAATACCGGGACACAGCACGGTGGTGGTGCGCCTTCGCCAAACCGGGTGGTGCAGTCCGGACGATTTATGCGGACACAAGGACCAGCACAGGTCAGTCAGTTCCCGACGCTCGGCAGGATCAGACACGGAACGATCCGGCCCTTCAATAGTACCCAGGAACAGGTGGTCTAGTGGGATTTGTCAACCAAAAGAATAGAAAAAAGCGAGTCGATTGTGTGTGTTTGTGTGTGTGAAAAAGTGATAGAAAAAAGACAACAAACTTTAAAGTGCTAAGTGAAGACTAAGACTAGCACTTACAACTTCTGAGTTCCTACGGTGAAACCCAAACCTTGCTCCCGAGAGGATCGAACATCAAGCAGCATCAAGAAGTTGGTAAGTGTTTTCCCATAAATCTTGCCACCTTTTGCCCCCAGGGTGCTTTCCATCCCCCTAACGTAACGTGTACTTTGCAACAGCAGAGCAACCCCGTCCGGTTTTTGTTCCCGGTTGACCTAATTTTTGCTCGCCCTCTGTGCAAAACTCTGTGCAACACCGAGGTACAGATGTTTCGGTCGGTCGGTTGGTCGGTTGGAAGCCGCTCGTAAATGTAATCGCTGCTTGTGCCTCGCGTGGCCTCCCACCGGAAACGGGACCGCGGGTCATCGTACCATGAATTCTGGAAACCTGTGGCGGCCCCGCTGTGTTGAGCGCGCCTTGTTGACCTGTTGACAGGTAATGTAGGTCAAATATGGATTCCGTCTCGCATGGGAAGAGGTCATAGCGTGTTCGTGCACACCATCATAAAAGGGTGTCGCTAATGCCGCAGCCCGACGTGCTGTACATGTGTGTGCCGTGCACGCGGAGATAACGAGATGTTGTGCGGAAAATTGGAGCATTTGTGTTGCTGCACGCCACACTGCACCAACTTGCTGAGCTCGGTTGTGGCATGTGTCCTTCGTAAGCCTATCCACCAAATGTCCTTCATCGGAACATGTACCAGCGAGAGAGGGAGATAGAGAGAGAAAGACAAAGGGAGAGAGTAATGTGCAAGGCTTATCTGCAGATAGCTGCAGAGCCAGCCTTCACGTCGGTAGCGAACAATTAAAGCCACTCGCTGCCTCAGTAATTTGTTTGGATTAGTCGTTGAAGCTTGACGAATGGCTGTCACTGTTTTTGTGTGGGCAGTAGGGCTCGGCAGCCCCAAAAATAGCACCAGTAGCTAGAAAAGCTGTCAATTTGGCAGAAATCTTGCCCCATTCATAGCCACCCATTCAGCAGCGGCAGTACAATGCTTCAATGCTTCAACGCTTTTATCCTTCTCACTCTTTAAGCGTTATCTCTCTCACACTCTCTCTACCTGAGGAGGATTTTCCCTGGTAAATGAAGCTTAGATGGGTACAAATCCGTCTTCCAATTATCTTGCAAGCACTCGCTATACCGGCCACCAGCCAATGGGATCCGTTTGCCAAAGCCGGTCTAAATCGTTAAACGGTCCTTCGAGTTCTCTATACGGGTTGAGCTTTCCGTTTGTTTGTTCCCCACATCTAACAGAGCACAAACAGATTGCTTTGCTTCGTAAATCGTAATCAGAGCGATCAGAGGGTGAAGAAAAATAAACCAACCTCCCGGGGATGGAAGTTGTTTTTCGAACAGTGGCTCTATTCCAACCTTTCAATTTAACCCGTTTAGCTCTGCCGGGAAGGACGACCAAAACTGGGAATGAAAACGTTAATTCGTGTGACACACACACACACACACACGACCGGGAAGTTTCACCGCGTTCTGCTGGAAGCTTGTCACGTTTTCTGCAACAGATATGACCTTCGGTGACCTGGCTCGGATGAAGAAAATCCAGCAGGAAGCAGGACAATTAGGGACGGAAAAGCTTCGCTCACTGTCGGATTTTGCAAAATCCGATCCGGCTCTATGGAAATGACAGATCTACCGACCCGACCGAGGCTTCACAATGCTCGTGGCTTATAATTTTCCCAATTTTCCGAGGAACAAAGTTTTTGACACGTTTTTCTGAACACCGCCGCACCGTTGACCAATCAAACGGCTCAACCCACCAAACCCTGGAGCGATACGGCTTACGCAGGCAGCAAATAAAAAAGAGATATTCTTTGAGGGAAAAAGGTCTCGCTTGGATTTTCCTTTTGGAGTTATTATAGCTGAAAATGAGATTTACCGTGTGAAAGCGATGGTGAGTTTACCGGCGGAGCTTATAATTTGACGACCGTAGTCCCACCATCGACGGACTGAGTTGTTGCTTTGAGATTAGATTAGTGCACTTGTTGATGATCCTTGTGCGTGTGCGTGTGTGTGTGGAACCGTTTGTTTGGAGCAAGTGGCCCAGGCGCTCTTAGAAAGACAATTCGTTTTACTTCGCTATTTTCCCTCCCGGTTTACAAATTAATAAGATAAAGTGTCGCCGTTAGGGAAAAAAGTGAAGCCTCTCACCGGGTCAGGATAGGGTTACCGATGCCTTCTGGTGAATGTCAGCAAGAGAGAGTCCTTCGCCGTTTTCTTTCCCCCCACTTTCTTGGCACACAAATTCCGAAACCCGGGCTCGATATGCTCCGCTGGTGATAGCACTCGCTTGAAGGTCATCTTGGGAAGGTTTCACCCCTTTTACCCGCACCATTCGCACTTTCCACAGCATCTTGGATTGGCTGTGGCTATATATTATCCATTGTCCTTGCTGACTGCAAAGACTACTGCTACCACTGTCAACCACACGGCGAACGCGTCCGCGCCGGTTTTATTAATTTAATATTCTCCATTCCGACATTGCTAAAAGCGGGTCCGACCAAGCGGAACCGACCGATGCCACCACACCGACCACAAGAAGATACGAAAACACGAGCAGCTACAGAGAAGTGAGCTTTCGGTAAATAATAAGAAATTAAGACAATTTCCAGAAATAGTATTCTGCTCGGGGAGTGCGTATCGAACCGAAACGTATCGCGCGCACTACCCTCTTATCATCCGGACTGCTCCACCATTTCGTTGTTCCAGTTTGGACTAGATGGAGATAGGGGGAAAAAAGCTACAACACATACTTTGTTCTTTTTTTCTTCTCGTGCTGGCCACTATCGCTATCGGATCTTGCTGCTACCGTTCGAAATAACAACCGGTGGCTCTCAGGAAAAGCGATGTCGTGTGTACCGAGGACAAAACAGTAATAGTTGGGGAGGAGAGAAAAAACACACACACACGCCCCTATCGAGGTGGGACAAAAGGGAAAAGTGGACGACGGCGCGCCAAACAACAACAACACGGGGCGCAAACTTTTGACCGAATGACGCAAGTGAACCTTCATCGAAAGATAAATGATAATGATTATGGTCAAATAAAACTGTGTGATTCATGTCCGCATCAGCTTTCGGCCCGTCGGCCCGTCTCCGTCGTGAATGTGTGTGTCTGTGTGTGTGTTTGTGTTTTCCCACCACCATTTCCTATGTTGGTTTTCTCACTCGCCCCACAAAAACACGCGTGGCAAATTGTGCTTCCGCCGTTTTACCTCACACAAGAGGCAGGGATTTTCCCGACGCGCTTTTTCCTCGAACTTTCCCAGTCGGTCCCCAGCCGTCTTCGTAGTAGTGGTGGAAGAATGCGGCGAAAGGAATGGGAAAAAAACGCGCAAACAAAGGTTAAGGGTTACCAAGGTCTAACACCCGAACCCGGCCGATATAAACCGGGGCGAGAAAAACCGGCCCCAAAACCAAAAGCATAAACACACACACATATAAGCACACTAATCCAGGAACGAGAAGTCCGGGGGAGGTGGGGGGGGGGTTGGAGTCACCGGAAGGAATGTCACCGGTTGCGGTATCTCATCGGTTGGTTGTGTGAGAGTGAGTGTGCGAGGGCCTGCTAGAGCGTGCTCTTTCCCACGACCTTGCTGCCTGTTGGGGAGGGAAAATGCTGGGTGACTCTTGCTACCGCACGAAGGCTAACACATCGCCATCGTCGGTCGGTCTTTGTCTGACGCCGATGACGCAAATCGCACCCGTCCGGCGTATCCAACCGCGACCCCGTGTACGGAATCCTTCGTTATCCTTGAGCCTCGACAGGGTTGATAATCAGACCGGGGTTTGTCTTCCCACTGTTTTCCCCGTCCACCGAGCGTTAGGATGTGAGTGGTTCGTGCGTCAAAAGTTACTGTGGCGTTGGGAGAGCAAAAGGAGAAAAAAGCGCGGTTGGGAAGCATTTATTATCATTCCGTCTTGGAGTTGGTCTTGGTTGGTCTCGGTCGAATCGTTATTGTCTTGTAGCGAAATTGGAGTTTTTCTTATCAGCGAAATTTAAATATATCATTCTTTGTTGTCTCTCCCTCTCTTTCTCCTCATTAACTCTATTCTTAGCTACTTTGGGTCATTAGTTGCATCCTAATTTTGCCACGATCGAAACAATGATCAGTAAAATGGCGCTGACGTGGGCCATAGCGCTCTGTGGACTGATGGCGATGGGAAAGGCTGAGTCGTCACTGTCTGGTAGCAGCAGTAGTAGTAGTGGAAGCAGTGGTAGTAGCAGCAGCAGCAGCAGCAGTAGTAGCAGCTTCCCAGTATTCGGTACTAAGCGATACACTCGTTCCAATCTCCTTCCCTCGAGTGAGTACGGTGGCCAGGGTCTATCGCTCCCCGTGTACCGTGTGCCAAACTCCCGGTACTATGATGCCCCGGTCCAGCCACAGTACTTCCCGTATGCACCGTATCAACCACCATCCAGCAGCGATTACTACGACGATGCCGGTTACTACGGAGACACTGGTAAAGGCTACTACTATATGCCACAGCCGACCCAGCACCGTCGGTATCAGCGTAACAACGAGCGGTACACATCCTACGGACTGCCGACGTATCGAGGCGAGTACAAACCGACACCTTACTACTACGCACACGGACCCAGCTACAGCTATTCCGATGACCACGAGTCAAGCAATCCGCTCGATGATCTGCACGAGGAGATGCTGCAGGAGGACGAACGAGAGCGTGCGCGCGACTACTATCCCGTCGGACAGGAGCAATGGTACGAAAGTCCGTCGCGTCCAGATTCTGCCTTCCTGCGGAATTTGATCATGTACAACAGCCAGCTGCAGAACTATGGACGTGGCCGACAGATGCTTCCGATGGACATGTCGAATGAGGAAGACTTTGAGGAGTACGATGATACGGAGCCGGATTACGAGTACGATATTCCGATTGCCGACAGTCGCCCGAGCTATGGTAACTTCTTCGGCAATGGCTATCGAGCGGAGAGTTTGCCCTCTTTTGGTCCATCCGGAGCAGGATCTGCTGGTAGCCGGAATACGTTTAGCCAACTGAATAGCTTCCGTAACAGTATGGCCAAGAATCAAATCGACGAGGATGATGAGGAAGTGCAGGAACTGAAATCGCTTATCCATCAGCAAAAGAACAGCCAGCGACTACCACCCATGTTGATGGACAAGATGGCTCCTTTTGTGTTGAAGCAGCAACAGTATCCAACAGCGGCCCACAAACCATCACAGCACCAACCATCGCAGTCGTCATCCCAGCAGCAGCAGCAGCAACAACAGCAGCAGCAGCAGCAGCAGCAAGTACACCAGAGACAATCGAAACAGCAGTTCCAGCAACTTCAACCACAGCAACAGATACAGCAGCGTCAAAAGGAGCTACAGCAGCAGCAACTGCAGCAGCAGCAGAAGCAACTGTTGCTTCAGCAACAGCAAGAACTGGAAGCCCAACAGCAGCTTCAGAAGCAGCAGAAGCAACAGCAACTGCTCCGAACACTTTCCTCCGACTATCAGCCGACGTACGAGACGGACAACTGGCAGAAGGACAGCCCCAGCTACAATGCGTACGATTACGATGCCGACGAGTACGACGATTCCTGGAGCCATTGGGATCGTAAGCGTAACGTACAGCCAAAGAAGGCTACCTTCTCGTCCGCCACCGCCACGACCACCAAAACGACGTCAACCACGACGAAGAAACCGAAGACAGTGGTCAGCACAACTGTAGCTCCTGCGGCAGCGAAAGCTACCACAGCATCGACGAAGGC
This sequence comes from Anopheles stephensi, assembly GCF_013141755.1. Classification (NCBI taxonomy): domain Eukaryota; kingdom Metazoa; phylum Arthropoda; class Insecta; order Diptera; family Culicidae; genus Anopheles; species Anopheles stephensi. Next base: position 83,629,696 of record NC_050203.1, on the reverse strand, counting down.
GGGCAATGGACAGAAGGAGGTCGTTCTACCGAGACCCACCAACCCGAGGAACCTGTTCGCCGCGAACTTGATCCACGCTGTAGATGAGACGAGGATGCAGTTGGGCACGCAGAAGGCTGAGGATGGATCGAAGCAGAAGGATCCCAAGTCGAGCAAGATCTACGATGCGATCAGGGCTATGATGAACATGAAACAGGATCTAGAGGTGAGTCCCATTAGTGTTACAAGACTTATCTGTTTATGATGCTTCATTGAGGAGTTGAAGAGGATACTAATCTCCAATCTGAATTTTGCTGATCTCTCCTTCTCAGGGTGCAGATCTTCGCCAGCAGCTCGAACATCAGAAGCAACTCGCCCACATCCACAAGCGATTCGTCTCCAACGAGGAATCGCTCGTACAGCAGCTGGACGGACTGAAGCGAGCGGCTTAAACTCCAGAATCTACCAGTATCAACGCACCGAGACATCGATGTGCTAAGTGAGTTTTTTGTTTGTTATTTTTTTAAGTTCGTAAGGAAGACTTTTCTCATACGAAAAAACCGATATCCGTAGCTAGTTTTCAAACCACTGCTCAAAACAGCTAAGTTTTTTCGAAGCAAACACTTGTTTTAATTTTTACATATACTAAGAACAGCATAGCATCGAATCGTAAACACTACTTCTACTACTGTTTTAAAATTTGGTTCCCAAACGCATTATGGATAGCGAATGTAGGGGAAGATAGCAAAAAGAAGACACAAAAAAACAACACAAAAAAGGTTGAGACTGAAATCTTGTGTATATATAATATGGGCGAGTTTAGTAGAACACTATATACAGCGGCTGCAAACAGCCAATTATACCATGGTTCGCAAAGCGAGCACCAGGCGGCGCGCGGTGTTGTCCGGAGATCGGGTGGGAGATATAGATTCTTGTTATACATATTTATACATACAGGCCGCATGTGATTGAAGCGCGACGGAGAGTGTGTTAATGGTGGAACCCCAGCAAAAAAAAATGTACATTTACTTAAACAAAAAAGTGACCATACCATTCCGCGTAACCCTGTGCGATGGCAAGCAACTGTGTAAGTTGGGATTAACAGTGCCACCTCTTCACGGGGGCACGGACTGGGATCGTTACTTTTGGCCGAGACTTGCCCGCTTTATGTCCAACTTCTTCTCCGGCTCTTCTTAAGTAACTACCCGTCATACTAAAAGCCAACATAATGTCAATTCACCTTTACTTTTCAATTTTGCTTATGTCGCCAAGACACGCCAACAGGGGTTGAAATTACATTTACGTTGCTACGTGTGTTTGTATACCGCAAGAGGAAGAAGCAAAAAAGAAAAAGCTCAAGACACTTATCGTTTTTGCCGAAAGAAAAAAAGAAGAAGGCATGACATTAGAGAAGCATCATCACAAAAAACAAGTGTTTTTGGGATGATTGAGGATAATGATTTGTTTTCCTTTTCCTATTACTTTAAAATGGGATAAGATAAGCAACGGCAGTGTTGCAAAAACCTTCCCCGGCAAAAGTGCAAACACTCGTATATCAAGCAAAATGAAAAAAAAACAATTAAAAAAATGGCGGCGTGTGGAATGGTAGCCCCGGAGAAGATAAACAACCGGTGGAAAATCATCCACTGGCAGTTGAACTGAACGTCGTAACACTTTCTAATGTAAGGATCTGCAGCAGTATGTATATCGTGTACCGCGGTAAGGGCGCGCACACTTTGGTGGTTGAAAGTCCCTTCCAAATGGCAGCTAGCGCCCTAAGCAAACACAACAACTCGGAAGCTCCAAAGTTGGCTCCAAACGCACACGCACACGCACATCCACAACGCGTGTTGGTGGATTCCCGGTGTGGGGAAGTAGCCGAGCGGGACACATAATCGCCCCAAACACGATCACGAACCCGGTCCAGGCGCCGTAGGTTGGGATAAAAGTACCGACCGCGTGTACTAACCAAAGGCCGGTTCGTTTCGTTTGCACGAACGATTAAGCCTTAAGCCTGCTACTGTCACATCTGGAAACCAATCGTGTGGAAGTTGTGTATGTGTGTATGGGTGTGTGCCATTGGAACCGTACGAGTGGAGGCTGTATTAGATAATATAATCAAAAATACACATGGGAAGTATTGTACGGGCCAGTTCATGCGGAAACGTGTGCACTCGAAAAAAAAAATCGGTATTAGTCACTAAAAACAAACCCAAGACAAACAAATAACTAACCGGTCTACTTATCGATGTTATAAGCAAACAAAACACACATACACACGCTCATAATGCCAATACACGAGAATGCAGAATATAAGGCACAAAGCTACCAAAATATGTTCTGATTCCACCTAAAACAAAAATTGGAAGATTTATTTACAATTTTTAGCAAAACACATATTCAAGGTAACGATATCATGTAAATTGGTATGTGTCTGTCTGTGTGTGTGTGTGTGTGTGTGTACTGTACTCTCAACACGCAAACACAGTGTACAGATTGTAAATAGAAAAGTAGCGCTGGCGGGAGAACTGGAGCACACATTATAAATCGAATCAAAGAGCTTTCAAAATCGGTCTCAACATAAGCTTAGTGTATCGTATGTATTGCATGCTTGACATTGCAAATTTTTCCTCTCACTTTTTCTTTTCAACTCTTGTTTCCTAGTCTTTGTATTTTTTTGGTACAATATTTTGCTCCCTTTTTCTCGATTTGTTTAAAAATACTTTTCTTATTTTAAAAAGTTTTTTAATGCTTTCTAAGCTTTTGTTTTCCACTATGCTCTTTCACTATTCAGCACACTATGTACATATAAAAGCAAAGCAAAAAAAACACAATACATACAAGCAAGCCTTATTCGTCTTGGGTACCTAATCAACAATCAGCAAAGTATCTACATTACCAAACTAAGCTTATTGCGCGTGCACTAATTAAGCAAAGCACACACATACACACACTGTGTTCCTTCAAGCGAGCCAGCATTTTTCCCGATGTGTTTTCCCGCGGCTTTTCACAATTCTGCACCTTTTGCTGCTTATGAGAATTTCTTTCACATTCACGCACAAAGAATAAGGCACAAACTGATTTTGGCATAACGCGTAAATCAACATTACAGAGAACATGGACTGCATGTAGCTATTAAACAAATCTACTTAAACCAAAAAGAAAAGGGTTTTAAATACTATTAGCAACAACCAAACAATGAAAACCCCCAGCGGCAGCTACTGCATTCAGGGAGAGGAGGTTCAGATGCAGTACTTTGGGGACAATTGATTAAGGGGATCATGAAAATTGAGGCAAAAATAATTAAAGCGCTTTTCCTATTTTACAAAACAGCTGCTCACTCATCGCCAGCTTCTCGTCACTCCAATTTCATGTAGAAATAAGGATCCATTTTCCACACTAGCTCGATTTTCTTGTTCCGTCGGCTTTAATAATAATCCATTTCCTAGTCTTATTGCCGACCGATTGCGATGGGCTTGGGTGGAATGGAGTAATTATAGTTCGCTTTAAGCACGCACATCATGCTGTACACGCTACCGAAGGGCGAGGGGAGCTTTTTCATCCTCACCCCTTCTCCGAACCGGCTTAACTTCCTCACGCTAATTTTCCAAAACCAGTGAGGGGTTGGTTTTCCATCGTTGGCTAGCTTTGTGTGCCGGACCGAGCAACTGTGGCCAGAAATAGTTAGATCCAAAAATAGTTTAATCAGCAATCGCTTTGATGCTTTCGGTGGTCGTTGTTCTCCTTTTTGTTTTGTTCTTGTTTGCGGAAAACCCCTTTTTTCCTAAAACATGCCATTGACCAGCGCCAAAAAGGTCATACTGAATTACACTGGCAGAATGAAGTACCTAAGCAAAATTCCCGGTTTTACGTCAAACGCTAAGGAATCATGCAACAGAATAGGGCTATGGGAGTGCAAAAATACATTCCAATAGTCGAATACCGCACATCCGATGCTGAGCTACAAATTTTGAGGACTCACACAAGCGCCAAGGGATAGTAGCGTAAGTGCCAACAGATGAATACGTTTCTTTCCTATTCGTTTCCATCTCAGGCACATCATAAATAGAATCATAACACAATTAATTGTGTCGCGACGGCGAAAGTTAGACTGGGTTGAAGAGTTATTACTCAACAGAAGCCAACATAACTCACTCACACTTGCACACAACCAAATATCGATCGGTAACGATCCACGGAGCATCACCAACACAACCAACACAACCAAATCAATCATGATGGGAGAAGCGAACACTAGGAATTCTTCCTCCGGGAAAAAAAAGGTTTCTGGTGATCGAACACAATGCCAAAAGCGAGTCCTGGGAAAATAGAGTTGCTGCACCAAGAGATGTTTGGCAAACTGCCAACGGAATCCACTGCTCTGTGCATTGCGCTGGGGCGAGTCTGCCCGGAAGCTATCGGGAAGAGTACATTCACCCCCAGAAAAAGGGAACGCGTAAAAGGGAATGTACGACTTGCCGACCAGCCTGGGCAACCAGGGCCTGGGACTGGGTTTTGCCGCACCACATGGACGAGGGATGACATACATGGAACCACATCCTATGTACCATTGATGATACCGGCCGGAGCAGTTCTGTTCGATCACGATGAACCTATTTTGTGCGGAGTGCAAGAAAATGATCTCCCCAAAAAGGAAGCTTCCCTTGGCGCGTTCCTTATAATACGTTCGACAAGAAAATAAAACAGAAAAACGCAAGGGTTAAAGGGTGAAATTTTTGGCAAACATGCAAACCTAAGGGTTGATCACAAAATCACGCAACCCCAAAAGCCTGCCGGATAGCCTTATCCTTTGGGTTCGCTTTCCTTTTTCGTTAAACAGTAAGAAGAAAACAAAACGAACAAAAATGGCCAGATATCACCAGAAAAGGGATAATCGAAAAAGGGGATACCTTAATTTCTTTGGGAATACAATTTAGGTTTTGTTCGGTTCGTGGAACGAAACACTGTCCACTTGAGACGGGATGAAATAAAAGAGTTGATAACGAGAGAGAGCGAGTGTATATGTGAAAGTAAGCTGTAAGTAGAATGGATTAGAACAAAATGGATTATAGAAAGCCGATAGCCGTGTGGAAAAACCAAAGAAAAAAAAAACCCCGCGAAAGGATCACATACACAAATTTGACAATAAAAATATTAAATCGTTTTTAAAAGAAAACAATGCAAACTATTTGTCCGTAGGTAATATTGAGCGAGAGAGTGAGTGAGTGAGTGTGTGAGAACAATGTGAGAGCGAAAAAGAGCTGTTGGTTATTGATTTATCATGTTCCTGTTCCTTTTCTCGCTTTCCATACTGCTTCATTTTAGCGATAGAATTGTACAGCTTTAATATGTAAAAGCTTTTTTATATCATTTTTCTCCTCATTTACACCAACTTCAATATTTGCCTTTCTGGTGCTTCCTTGTTTTGCAAAAAAACTTTTAAAAATAGTTCAACTAATCAAACGCAAACTCAAACGCAACTAAAGCTACAAGATACTTGAAATAGTGCCAACTTTTCTAATCATCCTTACACAGAGACAGGCATTTTGCTCGGAATGCTACAAACGAACGATGTAAATCAAATGGCTGTAAATGGGGCAAAAGGAAGGGAGATAGAATTAACTAGAGAGAGAGAGAGAGAGAGAGAGAGAGAGAGAAAGAGGGAGAGTATAAGTTCTATATTGATACTTGTATATTTTTTGTACTCTTCTGAAGTTCTTGTAAAAGAATCAATCTTACATAAGGCAGCTTTATCTCATCTCAAACCGCGTCCTCAGTAAAGCAGAATAAAAAGGGATAATTTGCCGGAGATGCAAAATTATTTTAAATGCCACCAACAAGAGTCACAAACATCAGCACAAGAATACAGAACATTATAATATGGTAAAATAATAAACAAGGAAGATCACTACAACAGCCACCATCCCATAACACATACAGTACATGATGCTAATATTCTTCTAGTGTAAAAGTGTCGTCGGTGGGAAATGAAAAAAAAAACACATAAAAGTACAGAAATTATCCGTATTTTTTTGTCTATATGATGAGGAAAAATATTATAACAAAAAAAAACATCTAACAGGAAGCAGAAAAAAAGGGGAAAGATAAAAGAGAAAATACTGAGAGCTAATATAATTTTAAAGAAAACAAGAAGAGAGAAGAGAAGAGAAACAAAATCATACGTTACAAACCAAACGCATAACATAGACAATGAAATCTTGTTGGTGATAGTATTGATAACTGCTGCTATTAAAAAAAAGTATAACTGAAAACCGAAAAATTCCAAACCGAATAACCAAACATATATAGAAAGAGCAAGCAAAAACATTCCAAAAAAACAGACGAAAATTACTCACTCTTTTAACACTCAACCGAAGGAAACTGATAGAAAACTGGTCGAAAAAGAAACAGAACAACTTCAACTTCTAAAACATACGCACATACAGAATGCCATCTTCAACAGATTAGAGAGAATGAAAGAAAAAGCGAAAATGAAAAGAGAAAAACAAACACTACAAATGTACATATCCTCTCTATGAAATAACAAACAGAAGAAGAAAAAAAGAAGAAGAAAGCAAAAAAGAAAACACACACACAAACAATTTACGATCTTTATACGTGAGAGCGTGGAAAAACAAAACAAGGTAACTCTCCGATCAGCAGCTTTGTACATAGAATAAATACAAAAATATATACATATACATATATATATATATTATATACATACACAACGGCATTCCGAGTGTGCGTTTCATTTTCGGAGAACGATTACAATCGGAAAGAAACCGGGCCTGTGGGCTGTCGTGCGAGCGGAAAACAATTTTCTTCTACTTGTTGCTTTCCACCGCAAAAGGTCAAATGTCATCGAGAAGAACTGTGGTGGCACCAGGCGCTTCGGAGGTAAGTAACGCCGGAAGACACGGCAAAGTTAGATGAACGAACATTTTCACCAAACCCAGCGAAGGACAGAGGTGGGCGATAGGATTTGTAAAAAAATAAATACCTTTCAACATTTTATTGCCACAGCTGAACACCTCGTCCAGTTCGATCGTGCGATCGATTTGTTTGAGATTGTGTTGGGGAAAGTTTTTTTTCTTCTGTCCTAACCACCACTCGTAGCGTTTGCTGCCATTTTGTTTGATTGCAAATCTTTCAAAAAACTTCTGACCTTTTTCGCCCGTCCCACCTAACCAACCAGTGTGGGAGCTAAACTTTAAACGGGACTTCAACGAATACTCTTCGGCACGCCATGTGTGTACTAAGAAGCTCTCGCTTTCTCCTATTGCGCTGGTGGCGTCCCGTTGCGGTAATAAGTGGAAGCTCGAGCAGTGTTGAGGTTAGGTTGCGGTAGCTACGAGTTCAAGTTTCGGCACGAGTTAATAATTGATTCCGGTTCGCAAACTATTAATCTTGCATAAACTGCACTCTTAACGCTTGTGCTGGTGGTTACCCAACTTCAGAACCCAACTGTTTAACCCAATGCGTACATATGTCATGCACAGACAAGACTCGTGGGATCTCTGTTCATTAAATTTCTCGGGAGTCATTTTCATGCTCAATCGCACTAATATGTGTAGACATTGCGCTTTAAGCCTTTCTTCCAGCGATCCTGGAGGTCGTAATTTTTCACCGTTCTACGCCGGGTGTTCTTGGACGCGAGAGAGCTGCGTCCTTGAGCAGCTGCCGGCAAGGCATCTCCCGGGGAAGGTCACCGGCACGCAGAAGCAGCGGAAGAACATTACGCGTGGCCACGCTTGTAATATTTCAATCAACTTCATCAGCCTGCCATGTCGATTGTACGTGACTGTGCGAGATGATGGTTGTTTCGTTCGGCCCAACAACCTTCCGCATCATGGCCAACCGGGTTGATCTCCTCCGTAGGCGTTGACAGATAGCAGTGGGCAAGCGAATGGACGCAAGAATTTTGCCAACACATTCACTACGACGTTCCCGGAACCGGACACACCGGAAGCTCCCGTGGTCGGGGTTTTAATCATAAGCATTCCTTTCCGACACCAACATGGCCAACGTGCGCCGGTGCGACCTATTACCGACTAAACCCTTCTTTTATTTTCACAGCAAAATGCGGGTTTCCCGTCCAGTTTTTTTTTTCACCCAACCCAACATTAGGTGAAAAATCGCAATTTCGGGGAACCATGGATAATGCACATATCGAATGATGTGGAGCGAAATTTTCACCAGAATTCCAACCGTCATTCGATCGGTCGCCGCACGATAAGGGCGAGTCGGATGAGGTGCGCAATCAATCAATGGAAGTGAATTATTGATTGCATTAGCAGGGCTTTGTTTCGTGGAAAATATAAATACTTTTACAAATCATTACACACGTGCAGGGTGATTGCGCGAGAGCCAGCAAGTAAGTAAGTAAGCAGGTACTTGGTTTTCTGAGATTTGTACTTAGACTTGGACAGCCGATTGAACGTTTCCACTACTGTTTTGTTCTAATACCTTATTTTAAGTAAATATTTAAACAGGTAAGGATGACAGGTCGACAATGTGTTCGATTGGAGAAATAAGTTTGCAGTGATTGTTTACCTTCGACACCTGTCAACGAGTTTAGTATGTAGTGGTTCCATCAGCTAATTGGAGTTTTGTTCTAATACATTTGAAAAGTTATGATTACTATTTTAAGAAGGCGATGTATAGATTATGGGAAATTTATCAGTTGACATTTGACGTTCGATCACTTCTTAGTTTCAAGTAGTTAGTCTCGATCAAAATCCATTTTGGGGACCGTATTCCCTAATCAATTGGATACCAAATTCTATTTGTTAAGCTTCAAACTATCCAGTTTTACAGGAAAAGAGTTTTAAGAGTACAATTTAATGAAGGACTTTATTCCTTATGGCCCAAATACCTTAAATGCCACGCCAAAGCTCACTCACCACGATCTGTCGTGTCCGAAGCCGGCTGGACTCGGCACACGGCACGACATTCCAACCATCTGGAGACCTTCCACCGTTGCATCTCATTAAGTTGTTTTAGTTATCCACATGCCATCGACGATATGCCGACCACTTGATGCTCCCCTTCCGGCTGACTTCCGCTGACCACTACCGGCATTGACATACCGACCGAAGCGCCGGGGACCCACCCATGCCAATCCGATTCCGAGAAATTTCCATGTCGTAATTGGAAATCCACATGAAACACATGTTCCACCACCGAATGGGAGAGGAGACGCGTTGGGTGCGTGCAGAAGTGATTACCAAAATGCTACACGACGCAAAGGAAACAAAAAACTGCCAATCCACCCTACCAGTCAGCCGGGTGATCCTCACCATGTGTGCGTGTGTGTGTGTGTGTTTGGGTGGGAAATTCCTGGGAAACTTTTTGACTTCATCGCAACAATCGCAAGCGGCGCTGCAGTGGTCGATCAACAAGGCGAGGCAATCGCACAGTTAAACAGTTGATGAAATGGAAACACCATCAACGGTATGCCCGCCCGTTCCACGAATCATCGCGCATGGTGCCATTGCATAACGTTTCCATGAGGGGGTATAGGAGAGGGCAGATGGGCTGCGAAGGGCAGGTAGGCAGTTCTCGCAGGACAGGAGTTTTCCATTTAGCCGTATATGGGGCGGTTCGTGTCCGTTCGTGAGATGCGAATAATTTTCCGCGAAATTAACATGACGCCCGGTAACCCAGCCTGGCCACTGCTGTTACGCTACCAGAGTGGAAGGTGGATTGATTGTTTGCATGTACGGAGGGTCCTCCCGCGGGTTGTTCCTCGAAGGGTGGTGCATAAATGTGTCAATAGGTTTGTTTTTAATTGCCATTTTGAGTGTTTTTGTGTGTTTGATTGCTTAAGAGCGTGGAAAGTCTAGCTAAATTAGTTTTCGATCGATCAATACACTTCCCGGTACCCGGTGTGAGCGGACAGTTTGGTACAACATTAGTGGTACTAAACTTGGTGCTAGAGAGCGCTATTCCTAGTCTCGGAGGTGGGACATGCAAGTCATGTTTGAGGATCACCTATGAATCAGATAAGATGGCTCATGTCACGAGAATGACACTGAACGACCAAGCCCTTGAAGTCTATTTCAGAGTTTTCATATAAACAAAGAAGACGCCAGGAAGTTCCAAGATGAGATGAAATGATTGGCGTTGAAGAGATCCACCGGTAAGGCTAAGATATTAGAGGATTTCTGCCTCGATAACCACAACCACAAAGATTAATGGTTTAAAATCAACTTCTACCACACCCTTTCTTTTTTGCCCAACTTTTACCAACGCACGGCTAACGAATTGCCCTCAACTATGGTGGGCGTTTACGGTGATTCCTGCCGAAAAAAAGGACCAATATCAGCCAACAGGTTGCTAGCTACGGTATGCTAATTTGACCTAATTGGGTAAGGAATTTCCCGAACCGAGCGGGAAGAAATTGTTGTGATCGGAACGACCAGCAAAAGGTCAAACAACCGACACAAACTTGAAGCCTTTAATTTGCCGAAGCAAATGGCAAGGATGCTCATCTGCAAGATCCCCATCTACAAGCCTTGCTTAGTGGGAAACCGCTCAGATGGCATTCCCGGATTGCTTATTCGATAGAAGAATGTTTTTTCTTTTTTCCTGTAAAAATATCTCTTTCAAACCTTCTCGCAGGAATTTACGCTTAAAAGGAACGCTTTTTCGATGAAATTGTTTTCTGCTACAGGAATGCTGCTGCTGCCTTTTGCTTAGAAACACTCTTCAAGTGAATAAAATTATACAAAACTTGCCAGGAAGTGAGCGTGACGATGGTTCTCCTTTTCGATGGTACATCCACAGAACCCGAGCTGTCTGTTGAATAATTTAGCATCCACATAAATCATGTGTAGCCGGGTCCGTGTGTGAAATGCACTCGGTTGCATTTCGAAACCAAATTCATTACAAGCGCTCCCATCGCTCCCCGTTGCAAGCAATTAGCTCGGTCGGGGAGCCGACTCGACAGTTCCAATAAAATCCAGCATTTTACATTTTTCCCGGAAACCCGGATGGAAACGTGGGTTGATCCCTGTAATCGACCGGTGCTGCTTGCGATACATCAGCAAGGTCGTGGTGGTGGGTACTAGGTACGAGCATCGATAGAAAGATCACAGGACTATCGTGTGTAGCCGTGGAGCGAGATGGGTTAAAAAATGGTGGAAATTGATATCGTTGTATGTCACGACTGCTCTCTCGCTCCCTCTCTCTCTCTCTCCATTTCCTCGCGCATTTTCCTATTTGTGAGCTGTACGTTCCAAGCGAGAAGCAAAGTTTTTTCTCATGACAAAAGTTTTGTTGTTGGCGAAGAAGACCCGAAACGCAGAAACAAGGAGAAAAATCAACAGGATAACGAGGAGACTAACTAGAGTGTTTGGTGGGGGGAGGAATGGATGAATGGGTGGAAAAACGCCGGAGGGGGGTGGGGTGGTTGGCTAACCAACCCGCGATAGATTCCGAACCGTTGTTTCAGTGCTTCAGAAGCAACATGCTACTGCTGCTGCTGCTACTACTCGTTTTTCCCTGCGAGCGACCCACGGCATGGAAAAACCCACCAGGGAACCAAGCACAACCAGCTAAATGTCAAAGGTCGAACACGGCTATCGGGTAAACGGGGACCGAAAAAAAAAGTCGGAGGGTGTGGGTTTTCCTACGGCACGAAATTGTGTTGGGTGAAAAATGTGAGATACGAAACGACCGTCGCGCGCGTAAGTAAAATAGCTTCAAAGTACACAAACAAAATTGGGCCAACAGTAAGGAAAGCGAAAGAAATACAAATAAATTGTTGTGTTGTGGGGTGAAATAAAAAATCCTTTAAATAAATGATCGTAGACAGCAAAAAAGAATAGCCCCCAAGTACGGGAAAAACCCTGCCCGATTTTGCAAAATGCTTGCCAGCACACACAAACACACAGAGAGCCTTTCTCTTTAGATAAGCGAAAATGGGATCAAATCTAAAATGGAGTCAAGCGGAAAACTCCGAGCTTGGGAAAACAATAGACACCCACCGCACGCGTTTAACGACGTGGAAAGAGGCTGGAAAAACTGAGCCCCCGTGTTTCGGCCTTCCTTGTGGCTAGGTTCAAATGCATATCTTCCTGTTTTACCTGACACTAACTAGAAGTCCTGACAGCAATAATGGCAGCTGGGCAATATATGAAGCCACGCCAGACCGCAACATAAACACTGCATGGCAAAAAGATGCGTGGGCATTGCCCACCACATTGCAGGGATGATCCGGCCGGTTCCACCGGGGAATGGCAAAACCTCCAAGGACTCTCCCACATCATTTATCAAGCGCGCGGTTTGACGGGGCACGGAATGCTCCACGAGATATGGAATAATAGGATGCAACTGGTGCCGCTGCTTAACCGTTTGCGCGGTGGTCCAATAGAATGACGCAGTGACAGCACGCTGTGTGTTGTGTGGGAAGAACTTCCCAGCGAACGTTCATTAACATGCTTGCTTAGGCCTGGTTGTGGGGATTTTGCTTTAATTTCGGCTGTCAGCCCTAGCCTAGCCAGCTCGGTGTGATTGATGTTGTCCAGAATTGCCCGCGCGATGATCGTGTGAAATGGTGCAACAGGCTCCCGTGGGTTTTGGGCGCGATAAGGCAATCCCTCACACGCGTCCACGTAAAGCCGTTCACGTGAAGCTCCACGTTACCAGGCAGCAATTTGAAGGACTTGTACTCCCTCCAGACACACAGCAAGATGGATCAATGTTACGTTAGCTTGTGTTGTGACAAGCTGCTGTTTGGTGCGTACAGAAGCGAAATAATACGAAGCACGGGACGAATTATCCTTGCAAGCAGCGAAAGGACGCAGCTGCCGTGACACCGACGTGTCGAATTTCGACCGAATAATGGCCAACAACCAACCAACCTACGCAAAGCATAACACACGCGCCCACCACGAGTCGAGATGGGCTCGGATGTGAGTCGCGGTCATGCAAGATCATGCAGCTGTGCGTTGAATAATTCCCGGCGAATAAAGAAAAAAAACCTTCCGTATGATTGAAAGGTTATCTATTACCTCTGCCTGCCTAACTTTAGAAGGTTATGAACAAACTTGTACTACTTTGCTCCAGTACACATTTAAGCGCATTCCGCTAGCGGCTCAGCTGCCCTACATAAAGGTCAACGGCGTCCGCCAGGGGAGATGCTCGGAAATCTAATACTTGGCGCCCGAGCCCAGCGTATCTCCCACGGCACGCTAATGGAACGGCTTGCAGGTGGCATCGCGTGTGTGGCAACGTGATCCTTTTTCGGTGGAACTGTGTTCGATAAACTATCTGGCAGCGGCGGTTGAAGATTTGGGTGTCGATTGTGCAATTTCCCACGTTGTCCGATGCGTATCGTTAGATAACTGGGAACGAAACGGGAAAGATGGGACTCAACGGGTTGAAGGGAGTACAGCTGCTAATACAACGATAAGATAGACATATGACATTTGACGAATTTCACGAATGAAATCTAGCTTTCCCAAGCACTGAATTTTCAATTGCGCGAGTTTGGAAGTTCAAATAGCTAACAGGTATTTATTATTAATAAGCTGACGAAGGTAAAGTACTGTTGCTGCTTTACGGATTAAATCAGCTGTATTAGCATGACCTTAAGGATGTTAAAAAAGACCTCGAGGACATTCAACGGTGATACAGAATTACTGGAACCAGATGGTGGAATCAAGGTGCTCCGTTGCATCAAGATGGTTGGATTGGGGTTTCCTCCTTCAGACTCATCAAAAAGGATCTTTTGGGCTCACGTCGTCCTAAAGCTCTCGTCTACCAAAAGACCTCGTAATTCAAAAGGCATTGTATATTTCACATACCGAATCTCAAAACCTCTAGTGAGAAATGAAAGAGAATCGTAAGAGAATCGAAAGAAAATTTAGAGTGAAAAGAGAGTGAATTGAGAGGCAAATGAGATAATCGAGTGAGAATCAAGAGAATTGAGAGAAAAATCGCAGATAATTTAAAGAAAATTGAATGATAATCGAGAGATAGATCAGAGAGAAGCAAGAGAGAAATATGGGAGAATTGAGAGAAAATAGAGAGAGAATCGAGAGAAAAGTGAGAGAGACTTGAGAGATAATCGAAAGAGAAACGAGCGATTATTGAGAGACAATTGAGAGAGCAATGTCAGAGAGTTTAGAGAGAATCTAGACATAATCGAAAGAAAAATGAGAGAGATTTTAGCTCGTAATTAGAGAGAATCAAAAGAAAATAGAGGAGAGAGAATCAAGAGAAATATGACAGAGAAATGAGAGAACATCAAGGCAGAAATGCGATGGAAATGAGAGAAAATCGATAGAAAATCGAGAAATAATCGAGAGACATAAGAGAGAAATGAGAAAAAATTTAGAGAAAATCAAGAGAGAATCGGGAGAGAAATGAGAGAAAATCGAGAAAGCATCGAGAAAAAAAATGTGAGAGAATCGATAGAGAATGAAAGAGAAATGGGAGAGAATATCAATTTACTCTTTTCTCGCATTTATCTCTCGATTCTCTCTCAATTTTGTCTCATTTTTCTGTCGGTTCTCTCCCATCTTCTCCCTCACTTTTCTGTCATGTTTCTCTCCCGATTCTCTCTCATTTCTCTGCCATTTTCCACTCAATTTTCTGTTATTTCTTTCTCATCTATCTCTTATCTATTCTCATCTATCTATCTCGATTCTTTTTCTATTTTATCTTGGTCCTCTCTCATTTTTATCTGGATTCTCTCTCAATTTTTCCTCGATTCTCTGTCATTTTTCTCTCGATTCTCTCTAGATTTTCGCTCATTTCCTTCTCATTTCTCTCTCGATTTTCTTTGTCATTTTTTTCTCAATTCTATTTTCTCTCGATTCAATATCATTTCGCTAATAATTCTTTATCATTTATCTCTCAATTATCGCTCGATTCTCTCTAAATTCTATGTCATTTCTCTCTCGATTCTCTCTCAGTTTTCTCTAGATTCTCTCTCATTTCTTTCTCGATTATCTCCCGTTTTCTCTCTGGACTCTTCCGATTTTCTCTAGATGCTTTGTCATGTACCAAGGATCGTATAAAGAAATCTCGTAGCGGGAATAGTCTTATTTTAGACAGACACTCATCCAAGTCACCTTATCTACAAAGGATTCTGTAGTCAAAGAAGCCTCTGTACACGGATTATTATTGTCCAACAGAAATCCAACAGGTTTTAAGAGATATTTTCAGACTCATTCCTGCTACAAGCCCTCTCATGCTTGGATCCACAAATGGTTTGCGAGATTGACAATCTTGCGCCGGGTAATTTAAATCAAGGGAGTCAGATATGAACACCATTTGAGGTGGTAGTCCTGAGCAACTTCACCAATCAGCCAAATTTTAAACTATCCCAATTTTCAACAAGAGTACAGTACCTCTTAAACGTTACATCATCCATCAGGGACATTTATAGCAGCATTCCTCCTTCCGGCAGTGTTTGCCAAAAATCGTCCTTCTTCCCAACAGTAGCAACCAATCGTCCACCTCAGCCGTCCATCAATCATTTACCATTAATCTAAAGCACCGGAAAGCATTAGATCGCTTTATTTACGCGGGCCACTAATTAAATGCTTGATAAAAGGACCGGGTACTCGTAAAAAATGCTCGCCAAGCTACACGCCCACCCTCGAGATGCCCCGAGCAAGTAGCAATTTTCCTTCCATCAGTTGCCATAATTCGGAAATGAGTTGCATTTGATGACAGTGGTTCGCGTCTAGCTGACCACTTAAATCCACTCCCAATAGTAACTAAGTAGCTCCATCGCGATGACCCAATTTTGCGCTCATAATACCATCATCACCGAAACTACTCCCCGTTCGGAAACGGAATTAATGCTTTTGTTGCTTCGCTTCCGAGGTTTTAGTGTGCCCGCAAATGGGAAAATTCCCGCGGGTAGCGATAGGAATCATTTTTGCAGCTTGCTGATGCACTTAGTCCGAACGTTCAACGACCCAAGCGAAAGGGATCCTTGCTTTCTGCAAAGGACTGCACGTGGTGTGGTGGGTTAAAATGGCGGTGAAGACTTCCCCGTGTATACCCGTGTGCATGGACCGTGTGAAATATTTATTAACTAGTCGTGTGTGGGTTAAATTGATTTTCTTTCCACCCTTTCGTCCGTCTGCATCGTTCCGCAGATTGGTTTTTGGTGGAATCTATTTTTAAGTAGCGAACAGTTTCGAGTCTCACTTTTACTGGTTCTGTGGCAACACAAATTTCTCCACGCAAAAAATCGAATCAATGAGCCATCCCATTTGCACAATGCTGTTCCCCCAACATCGCCGCCACCCTTACCGACCCGGATGGCATAAGATATGAACTTCCTCCGAAGCTCAATTCACAATTCCGTTGCAATTGGCAAACACCGACCGACCGGCTGCTTCTTTCGAGTGTCTGTGAGAGATTCTTGTACTGTGTGTGCCATTCTAAAATGGATGACACTCTTGGCTCCCGTCGAACGCATCGCATCGAAAAGGGACCGAAAATCACAGCATGAGCTCATGTTCCACGCTATCCTTCGTTCTTTTCTTTCTTTTGGGGAGATTTCAAAACTCACCCCTATTTTTCATCCCACTTCCAGCCGATCATTGCATAGCAATGATGGCGCAAATGGCGCTGGTGACAAAACTTTTGCGTCAGTCAACTGCACGACTTCAGACTTTCCGGAGCCAGCGATTTGGTCCCTTTTTTTGTGTGTACGTGTGTGTGCGCCCTTTCTTCCTTACGGGGCCCGAGACTTTGGGAGATGATGTTATACACTCTACTCGCATCGCTGTTGCTGGGCTGTGTGCGATGCGTCTTGCAGCATATTCCGACGTCACACATGTACAACACAGCACACCATTCTTCTCTTGCTCGTGTACGGCGAAGCCTTCCAAAGGCTTGAAAGAATGCCACCATAACGAATTCATTCAACTTCCGTCGCCAAATGAAAATTGATTTCGAAGCTCGGTGGGTGGGTTTGCTGGGCTGGGTGGTAGTTCTATTTTTGTCACACGTTCTTTTCCGAAGCGGAGGCACTCGTATGGGATTATTTCTTAATTTTTTCGGCTTTTGAAAGATGTTAATGCGCATTGTACGTTAAATATGGGGCAGATTTATTATAAAGAATGTCGTACAGCTAATATTAAACATGGTTGATCACGTGAAATTAATATAAATGAAATGCACGCTCCGATTCAGCTATCTAGCACACGCAAAAAGATAATTCAATTATAAAAAATTACTGGGAATTAATTCTTCCGGAAGCTCTGCAGAATCGGATAGATGTTCTCTAAGCTTTCGCTGATTTCGCGCTGATTTTTCGCACCGGTGAACACGATCTTACCGTTCACGAATATGAGCAGCGCCACCCGTGGCTTCACCATCCGATAGATTAGCCCGGGAAACAGTTCCGGTTCGTACGAGCTAAACTGGCCGTGCATTTGGTTCAGGTTTTCCAACCGTATCGGGAACCGCAGATCGGCCGTTGCCACCAGATTCTGTACCTTAAAGTCGAGAAACTTGACGTCGTAGCCTAGCTTCTGGATGATGCGAACGAACTTTCGCAGACCGAGGTGTGCCTGCTGTTCGCTCTTCGCCCCGGTACAGATGAGTTTACCCGAACGGAAGACTAGTGCGGTACAGCGTGGATCCCGTATCCGCATGACGACACCGTGAAACCGGGAAGGATTGTATTCCGAGTTGCGCGTCCGGAAGTTGATCGTGGTAAGGTTAAGCTCGCAGCCCACGCTTACCGTCGCTACGCAGTTTCTGTTTTGGGATAATCGTAAACGATTTTTGTGATTAGTGTTGATGTTGTGTGTGAGATGTTCAATTTACACTTTAAGGGAACAGAGGAGGAAAGATCTTTTGGGGTGAGTAGAAGCCTTATGAAGAAAATACAGCTTGGAGGACTCTACCATAAGCCTAGTTTGAGTTGACGAGATCTCGCCCATCTTAAACTTAATAGATTATTCTTTTCAATTGTGAAAATTGAATGTTTCGCGGTGTATCCCTTCCAATCTCCAACAGGTAAGCAATACAACAGGTGTACTGCAGGAAGCATTACCTAACGAGAACCGAGTTTATTGCTTCCTGTGGCCCCGTAGGAACAGGTGTTTGCATCAATATCCCGGCCTGCGGAGGTTGCTGCAAAGTAAAGGGAAAACGTGTAAGAAACCTCGTGATAATTAACTACCGTGCTGCGGAAATCCGGAGCAAACTACACACCTTCACCAACGATGTGCTCGTCTGCCGGGGTGCAGCGTTGAGCAACATTTTCAGCGGTGACTCGGGCGCGGACTTGTCCATCCTTGCCGAATGGAACTATTTTCGGGCAACAGACTAAGCGGAATATTTTCCTTTCTTTCACTAAATGAGCGAAATCATTTAACCGGCCACACCGAACAGATGCTTACGTACGTTTGTTGTTTATTTATGTGTACAAAAGAAGTGCAACGCCAAACGTCACACGTGATGCAGCTTCGGTTACACGTGTGTGGATGCAATGAATGCATCGTGAATGTGGTTCAAACACTTTTCGTGGAAAGCCAATTTGAAAATATTGCGTAGAATTGTGAGCAAATAAGCTTTTCAATCCTTTTTAACAACAGTTTTCTCAAATCTTTGATAATTTTATGAGAGAGCTTCTGTTTTTTGTGAAGTACCCAATAGTCAAATTATATTCCACCGTGTAATCATGCCTTAACATTCAACTGTCAAACGTAGAAAAGCAACAAAAAAAGTAGTGACGAACTTACTGCCACGACGATTTCTGCCCGCTGAACTTACAACTTTTTCCGAAATTTGCCCTCGAAAAAGCTTTACGGCGTACCTTTCCGCCGTGTCCGGTGGGGCAGAAGTTCTGCTTTCAGTATTTCCATCTCGTTGAAGCATAATCGTAACCCCGTACGGCCGTAGTAATCACGTGTTGAGTAGCTTGCTTGCTGCGGTTCCCCGGGTGGTCCGGTGCACGATGGCCCGGTTTTAGTGCGTGTCTGTGTGCGCGAGACTGTCCCCCCAGCTAATCGTTGCCTTCGGGGCAAACGTCGTTCAAAACGTCGAGGTTGTGATAAAGTATTCATTCCCCTAGAACCCACCGCTCACCACCGGGCTGGCGGCTGGGGTTAGTTTTAGGTAAGGCACACCGGACGGAAGCTACTGGAGGAACAGTCACAACAACAAACCCCTTCCAACGCGTCCACGACGATGGGCCTCGGAACAAAGCAACTCGCGGGCAGTGGCTCCCTGGACGAGCTGGTCCAATATGCAACGATCCACATTCCACTGCCGGTGGTACTGAGCGGTGCCGTAATGCCCTTTATGGTGGTGTACGCACTGTGGCTGTACCTGTGGGTGTTTGTTTACGGTATCGAAGAGTATCAGGATGCCGGGCTGCTGTTTCTAGCCGGCATTGCCTTCACGCAGATATTCGTGTGCCTGTGCTGCTTCTGGAGCGTGCACGTACAAACGTTCCTGAACTGTCGTCGAACGAAAGCGCCCTGTGCCGGAGCGGTGGCGAAGGTTGTGCCGACGGAGAACAATGGCACGTCCGAGCTGGTGCGCATCCGCCAATCGAAGGCCGAGGGCGTTGCGCAGGAGGACGGCGAGCTTACGTACTGGTTTCTGTTTCAAAAGACCAAGTACATCTGGGACCCGAACAAGGCACAGTTCCGGAGCGTCGAGTTTCCGATCCACAAAACGTACGAGGAGTACTTCGAATCGAAGGGCCACCTGGACGATGCGGACGTAGCGCTCGCACAGGCCACGTACGGTGACAACGAGATGGAGATGGTGGTGCCGGAATTCCTCGAGCTGTTCAAGGAACGTGCCACCGCACCGTTCTTCGTGTTTCAGATCTTTTCCGTACTGCTGTGGTGCTTGGACGAGTACATGTACTATTCGCTGTTTACGCTCTGCATGCTCGTCGTCTTCGAGTGTGTGCTGGTGCAGCAGCAGCTGAGGAGTCTGTCGGAAATCCGCAAAATGGGCAACAAACCGTACCAGATCAATGTGTTCCGGAATCGGCGCTGGCGTCCGATCAGCTCCGCCAAGCTTGTGCCGGGCGATCTCGTGTCGATAACGCGCTCGCAGGACGAAAACATTGTCCCGTGCGACCTGCTGCTCATACGCGGCTCGTGCATCGTGGACGAGAGCATGCTGACGGGAGAATCGGTGCCTCAGATGAAGGAATCGCTGGAAAACAACACGGACGAACACGATAAGGTGCTTGATATTGATGCGGACGGGAAGCTACACGTTCTGTTCCGTGGCACGAAAGTTGTGCAGCATTCGGCACCGAGCAAGGGTTTGATGCGTTCGCCGGACAACGGTTGCATCGGATACGTGCTGCGAACCGGGTTCAACACATCGCAGGGCAAGCTGCTCCGAACGATCCTGTTCGGCGTGAAGCGCGTGACGGAGAACAATCTGGAAACGTTTGCATTTATTCTGTTCCTGCTCGTGTTCGCGGTTGCGGCCGCCACGTACGTGTGGATCAAGGGTACGGAAGATCCGGACAGGAACCGGTACAAGCTGTTCCTGGAGTGTACGCTCATTCTCACCTCGATCATACCGCCCGATCTGCCGATCGAACTGTCGCTCGCGGTCAACACGTCGCTGTTGCAGCTTTCGAAGGTGTATGTGTACTGTACGGAACCGTTCCGTATGCCGTTCGCCGGCAAGGTACAGATTTGCTGCTTCGATAAGACGGGCACGCTGACGAGCGACAATCTGCTGGTGGAAGGTGTCGCTGGGCTCAAGCAGGACACCTCGATCGTGCCGATTGAAGACATCCCGGAGGAGACGGCTCACGTGCTCGGCTCGTGCCATTCGTTGGTTCAGCTCGACGAAGGGCTTGTGGGAGATCCGCTGGAGAAAGCCACCCTAACGGCGATCGATTGGCACCTTACCAAGGGCGATTCTTGCGTTCCGAAGCGGAAAAAATTCAAAGCCCTTCGAATCTACCATCGTTTCCACTTCTCGTCCTCGCTCAAGCGCATGTCTGTGCTGGCCGGATATTTAGTTCCATTCTCGAATGAAAACTGCTACATCGGCACGGTCAAGGGAGCTCCCGAAGTTATCGTGAAGATGCTAAAAACCGTCCCGGAGCACTACGAACGAACGTATCTGGAATATTCCCGGCGAGGCGCCCGTGTGCTTGCCCTCGGTTACAAAACCTTCGGAACGCTGGACAACAATACGGTGCGCGAGCTTAAGCGGGACGACGTGGAGCGTGATCTAGAGTTTGCCGGCTTTATCATCATCTCCTGCCCGCTCAAACCCGACTCGAAGTACGCTATCAAAGAGATCATTCAAGCATCGCACAAAGTGATGATGATCACCGGCGACAATCCACTCACAGCGTGTCACGTCGCGAAGGAACTTCGCTTCAGCCGGAGAACGATCGTGATTCTAACGCCGCCCGAAGACCTTAACGGCAAGAGCGGTCCAGCCGGGTGGTACTGGGAATCCATAAACCGCGAGGTACAGCTGCCCGTCGATTCTCGCACGGTAAAAGAACTCTACCGAGAGTATGATTTCTGCATCACCGGCGAAGGTCTGCAGTATCTCGATCGGGAGCGGCAAGCGTACCTGCTCGAGCTAATACCGTACGCTACCGTCTTTGCGCGCTTTGCACCGAAACAGAAGGAGTACGTTATAACCACCCTAAAGAAGCTGGGCTTCTATACGCTTATGTGTGGCGACGGAACGAACGACGTGGGCGCACTCAAGCATGCACACGTCGGTGTGTCCTTGCTCAGCCACATGCCGTCACGCTCGGACCGCAAGCAACAACGCGAGCTGCAGCAGCAGCCGGATGACAGGGAGGACAAGAAAAAGGCACTGAAACCCGCCGGTGGTCCCACCGTGGGAGGAGTGGTCGATGATGCCGCCAACCGTAGGCAGCTAACGCCGCGCGAAAGAGCGATCATGCGTGCGCGGGAAAATCAAAGCGCGGCCCAGGAACGGCTACAGAAAGCGCTCAAGGAGATGGACGATGAGCAGGTGCAGATAGTGAAGCTGGGCGATGCAAGCATTGCGGCCCCATTCACCAGCCGGTTGACATCGATCAATTGTGGTAAGCGAAGCCGGTGTTTTTCGTACAGATAGTTACTACGTCCACTACGATACTGATTCGTTATTCGTATTTTCTCCTTTGCAGTGTGTCACATTATTAAGCAGGGCCGTTGCACGTTGGTGACGACGTTACAGATGTTCAAGATTCTTGCCCTGAATGCACTGATCTCCGCTTACTGCCAGTCGGTGCTGTACATCGACGGCGTAAAGCATAGTGATGCCCAGCTGACCCTCCACGGGTTACTGACCGCGGCCTGTTTCCTTTTCATTACGCGTTCGAAACCGTTGAAGGTGCTATCGAAACAGGCGCCCCTGCCGAACATCTTCAATCTTTACTCGGTCACGACGATTCTGGCCCAGTTTGCGATCCATTTCTCGGCGCTGATCTATATGGTGCATGAAGCTGATGCACGACTGCCTCCACGGTACGATTTTTTTTGCTCCCTATACATCTATCACTCTAAGCTTATTGAGGATTTTTTTTATTCCATTCTACAGAGAAGGAAAAGTGAAGCTCAACGTAGACCTAGCACCGGACGAAAAGCAGGAATTTGAACCGAACATCGTGAACAGCACGGTGTACATCATCGGCATTGCGATGCAGATCGCGACGGTAACGGTCAACTACAAGGGCCATCCGTTTATGGAGAGTTTGCGCGAGAATCGACTGCTTTCGTACGCGATTTTCGGCTCGAGCGCGATTGTGCTGTCGCTCGCGTTGGGCATCGTACCCGATCTGCTCGAGATGTTCGAAGTGATTGACTTTGAGGCGGATGTAAGTGATGTTTGCTCATGTCTTAATACACGTTTCACTAATCGATTGCAATCGTTTCTGTCTTGCAGTATCGGCGAATTCTCGTTGGCGTGCTAATAGCGGACATGGTACTAGCGTACCTAGTCGATCGCGTGTGCTCCTTTCTGTTTGGTGACACGCGCGCAAAGTCGGACATTATTACTTAAAGCATTGATCGTACGTTCGGCGGCGGGTTTAAGGGGTTTAGTCGAGGACGTCCGATCGACGGACGGATCGGCGACCGAAAAGCATTATTATAAGACGTTCTCACGTGAAAGAAAAGACAGCAGCATCGTTCATCAGCACGTTCGTCACCGGCAGCAAGGTAAACTGGTGGTTAATCATAATTGTTTCCGTTTCGCATGCTCATCAGCATAGTCAGCATAGTGTTGTTGATGCGCGAGGATTCGACACACACACAAACAGGAGGCACATTAGAGAATAGTTTGTACTTTAGTTGCATTTACGCGGGTAGCTTGAATCACTTGAACGACAGTTGAAAGCGAGCTAAAAACTTTTAATAATGTTCCACCGGTGTTTTATGTGTCGTTTGCTTCCTTTTTTTCTCCACCGAACCAAACAGTTCAATTCCGCGTTTAGTCGATGAACCTGCAGTCGAATAAGGGCATTTAAATGGGAGGGAACGAACTGTGGGAGCATTCATATTTGTAGCCGATTCCCGGTATGTAGCTGTTAAATCCCGACAGTAGTGCGTTAAAACGGAACGCACGGAAGCAAGACTTACACAATTGTGTCCGGCATGGGTGTATGTGTAGTAGCGAAAATTTCGATAAGGTTTAACCGAGGACCTCTTGTTGCGAGGGATCGAGTAAATGTGGCGCGGTAAAATGGACACTTGAACTGAACTGGTCGATTGGCGGTTTTCACTCGCAGCAGCAATGTCCGAAATTGTCGACTTCTACGGCTGATCGTGAAAAACAACGAGGCACGAACGGAGCAGAGGCGGGAAGATCAGGTCCCCACAGGACTAGGAGCTGTACAATGAGAGCGTTCCGGAATTCTACAGTACAGGAGACTCTCAACGTAACGTAAGTTAGTAATTCCTTTCTCTCTCTCTCTCTCTTTTTGGCCTGGCGACCTCTTAGGTCATGTTCGCCATTTCAGGCTAGGACTAGACTTAATGATACCACGCAGTTGAGAGTGACGGTCCGGATGGGATTTGAACTCCGGTCCTGTCGTGTGGAGACCGGGCCTGTTTTCGATTAACTTTTTTATTACTTTCCTAGCACTGGGTAATGTTGACTTACATCAATTCTTAATGCAATGTGTGAGCATAGCAGTAGCTCCTAACCTACTGTTCCATACTTTCATCAATTTCGCCTGCCTCCAGATCGGACGATAGCTCATCCGTTCCCTCCACCTTGATCTGGTACTCCTGCAGCAAACTAACGTAGGCAGTAGTGGCAGGAGCAGCATCAGCAGTGGCGCCACTTATGGCGTCCTCCTCTTCCGGCGGATCCAACTGTTCTACCTTAATCTCTTCCGCTGGCAGCAGAGTATTTTCAACACTGGGCTCACTAATTTCTTCCTGCACTTCCCTGCTAATATCATCTGCCCCGTCAGCTGGAAACTGTTCCTCACCCTCGGAAATGTCGTCCAGACCAAAGTCTTCATCGTCCGACACGGAACTATAGCCGCATTCGTCCAGCGGTTCCGGCTTGATTTCGGGTTGTTGCGTTGCTTCTCCTGCTGCTTTCATCTGCTTCTTCTGCGCAGCTGGTTCCACCGGCTCCACTGGTTTGTCCACTACCATCTCTTCATTATCACCCGTCGTGTTAAAATCCATCGAGCCCTCAGTATCGGAGCTAATGTCACTTGCCACGACATCATCCACAACGAGCTGTTTTCTGCCACCATCTCTACTACTATCACTACTGTCGCTACTATTGCTACTCTCGCTATTTGAACGCGACCGTCGATTTATCTGATACTGCTTCGGAAGACGGGCCGATTCCGGCAGAAACACCGACGCATTCTTCTCCTCCCGAGTGCGCTTGGCTGCCGCTCCTTCCGACTGCTGATCGCCGGAGCCGCTCTGCCTCATGTCGTCCTCTTCCAGCTCGTCCTCTCCGCCGGCTCCTTCCTGTTCACCATTCACCACCCCGGCTGTTCCACCAGCAGCAGAACCGCCCGTACCTCGACCACCGTGCTGGCCGCCACCGGCCGTCCGTGGTACCTTCTGACGCTTGAGACTTTGCGCAATCACACGCCGCTGATGATCGAGCTGAGGGAAAAGATCTTTCGAATTTTCCAACGCTTGCTTCGCTGCGTTCATCTCCGCCTGCTGGATGCTGTGCCCGTCCGCGCACGCCAACCGCTTGCCACGGAAGTACACCGCCACGGAGTAAACGCGCGTGTTCGTCGGGCCCCGTACATTCGATCACCTTGTACACGGGAATGTCCGGTTCGCCGCCGTCCATCGTGCGCAGCGTAAGGCAGCACTGCTGCAGCTTCGACTTCGGATCGTTCCAGTCCTGGTTCATGATAAAGTCCTGCAGCCGCGGGAACAAGCACACGTGACAGAACATCTCGCAATACTCGAGCCCTTTGTCGACGTACAGTGCACCGAGGAAGGCTTCCAGCAAATCGGCTCGATCCTTCGTTTTGAGGTCAGCTTTCGGGTTGGAGTAGACGGCGTACTGCGTCATGCCGAGATCGTCACAAACGACCGCCTGCGTTCGATTGTTCACCAGCGAGCTTCTCAGCAGCGAAAGATGTCCCTCGTGATGCTCGGGGAAATGGCGATACAGATACTCGGAGCAGATCAGCTGCAGCACCGTATCGCCCAGAAACTCGAGACGCTGGTTGGAGCCGAGCGTAAGGTTTGTGAAGCCGATCGAACGATCGGTGAACGCTCTCGCTAGCAGCCGGATGTGATTGAACTGCACTCCAATCGAGTCTTCAAAGCGTGTCAGTGTTTTGAGCATCTCGAACGAATCAATGTGGTTCCGATCGCCGAGCGGTTCCTGTTCCTGGAGCGGATGTGCGGGATAGTTTACCCAAATCTTACGCAACGAATCGTCCTCCTGGAAGAGAGCGTAGGCAAACACACGGTCCGCAACCTCAATGCCTCCATCCAGGAGTAACGCTCCCATTAGCGCTTCGAAACAGTTGGCCAACGCGTGGCGCAGTTCCAGCTCGTGACACAAATCCGACCCGTGCGCGTACAGCATAAACTCTTCCAGGTGCAGCTTCTTCGCCAGTACGGCCAGATGTTGATTCTGAACGATAGCGGCACGGTAGGTGGCCAATCCACCTTCCTCTAGGTCGGGGAACATGTGAAACAGATGAATGGAGGTAATGAACTCGACCACCGCATCGCCGAGAAACTCCAGCCGCTCGTTGTGCGTGATATTACTGTCCGTTTCGTGCTCCTTCCCGAACCGGGACATAATGCTGATGAGTGTGTTAATGCCTCGCTTGCGTGTGTTCATGTAGTGAATCTTCCGGTCACCGTACTCCGGCTGCCGGATGCCACAGTTCGTAAGACTGTTCCGGGCGTGATCCGGATTCGTCCCGAAGTTCTCCTTGTACGAGGGATGTGTGAGTGCGAGCTGAAGTGTGTACCGGTTCGCAAACGTGTACCCAATATACCGTTCGAGCACGTTCAACGACCGATGGAACCGAAGATGGCCGGTCAGCACCGGTATCAGCATGGCGTGCTGCACCATGTCGCACATAATGCCCGTCCGGTGGAAAGCTTTCGCACTGACCGCGATCGTAATGTTTCGCTTCATCCGGCCCTGCATGCGCATCTCCAGCAGGCGGTTCTCCTTCGCCTCCAGCTTGCGCTTGTCCTCGAACGAAGGTTTCGACATGTTTGCGATCAAGTGGCGGAACTTTATGTATTCGCGCCAAGCCTTCTGGTACTCGGGATTTCCTGCGTAGCTTAGCTGCGGTGGCCGTATGCCAAAGTGGACGATTACGGGATGCACCAGACCGTGCTCATCGATTGCAGTTGCTTCCGGTACGTCGCCCACGTTCCGGTCCAACTGATCAACCCTTACGGAGCAAGGTTTCATGCCCGGATTCGTCACAACCATTCCCTTCACGTAGTCCACGTAGTCTTGCCACTCGTTCTGGCTCATGTCCATCATCTCTTTCAGCATGTCCGGTGGTACTAGCGGGCCCGAATTGTCCAACAGATAGCGCAGCACTTCACTCATCGCTAGCACTTCCTTTCCGTTATCGGGGAGATCGCGCACAAAGCGTGGCAGGAAGTGATAACATGGGCAAGAGCTTTCTTCGCCCGACCCGGATGGTTGTACGGTAAAGTCGACGAGTTCCAGCAGCTCACGGAAGAGATACCGGTCGAACAGGGTTAGTTCACGAATGGTGAAGTTTTCTGGCATTTGCTCTTCGATGTAGAGGATCGTGTATTCGATGTTGAAACGGATGACCTTACACGTCGGTAGCTCACCGATCGGTTCGTGCGCTAGGAGCGAGAATCCTTCAAACAAAAACTCGTGCTGATCGTGCTTGATGATCGTGGGCGTTTTGGTGAGGAAATTCGTTGGCGGAGAGATCGTTATGCTGAAAGAAAACAAGATCCGGTTTTAAAAAGGGCTTTTCCGCGTGTAAAACCACAGACGTACCGATAATGATACAGCTTATCCGCATTGTTCGAGTTTGGCACACACTTCGGGAAACCTTCCTCGCCCGGATACTTCCCGTGCCGGATGCCCGTCCGTCGCGAGCGTGCCGAACACCGGCACAAAGGCCCATCGTTCATCTCGCCCGGATCGTTGTACCACAGGTCGACGTGCAATCGCAACGGATGCTTTATCTTTGCCGTCAGTTCCTCCATACTGCACTCGTCCTCAAACTCCATCTCGTCGTCGGACGATTCCGAAGAGGACGAACACTTATCATGCCTGTGACGGCACATCTTCATCTTGCGCTTGCGAGGTGGTGGATTGTACGGGGTCTGAGTGGCACGAATCCGTTCCGCACGCTGGATAAGCTCACCTTCGAACAGCGTGCACAGTGTGTCGAGTCTGGCCGTCGATTCGACCACCTTTTCCGATACGCGTTTGTAGTACAGTTCGGCTGGCGAGGAGCGTACCCACACGGTGCGATCCTCATCATTTGACATTTCGGCCAGCTTGCGTGCGATGTCTTCAGATGTTTCGCAATAATTGCGGCACCATTTAGAGAGGATTTCAGCGCGCTCGGTATCCTTAGAATACGAAATGCAACGGTTAGCCTTTTATTGATTTGCATTGAAAAAGCAGAAGTACTCACCACTTTGAACCGTGAATGACGAGAACTGTTCCGGTCGGAGGATGAAGGTTTGTCCGAATCACGCCTGCACGAAGCAGACCGATCCGTGCGGGATCGTCCCAACCGGTCCGTACTTGTGGGTACGGAATGCGACCTTCCGCTCGACGAATATCTCGATGCCGATGGGCGGGAGTATGCGGGTTTTGAACTCCCCGTAGAAGCATACGAAGCATGCGAGGAAGGATGTTTATAGGAACCACCGGAATGGGATGCCCCAGCATTTGACGATGATTCGTAGCGCCTTCCCTGCGACGAAGAGTATTGTGGTCCACCCGGTTTGTGCTGTGTATGGCGTTTGTACGGATGGTGCTGTGCGGAGGAGGAGTGATATGACGAGCTGCTGGAATGGCTCTTCTCGGGAACGATCTGGCGGATAGTACGGAACGGTCGGTAGTGGCGGTGGTCTCGTCATGGGTGGTGGAATAGCCGGTGGTGGAAAGCTGAAGTTTGGCATCGTGAATCCAACGGTGTTGGGCGATGCATTTCCGGATGGTGGCAGCGAAGTGGTTCCTCGGGGCACAAAATGATTTGTACGTGGTGTTGTTGCTGGTGGCGGTGGATAGTTCGGTGGCCTGTGATGGTGGTTCATGGTTGCTGACACGTGCTCAAACTGTTATAAAACAAAACTTTCACGATTTTAAACTAGAACTATGTGTGTTTTATTGTCTGGGAATCGTTTTATCGTAAATTATTCCATAAAACACGACAGAACTTAATCCTGCCGGTGCGCCCTTTCACACAATGTAAACAAACCCCAGTGAAAAAGGCACCACAATCCAATCGCTCCGTCGCTCGTGCGCTCTTCGTGACATTTTCGAAAACCTTCAAATCACGTGCGTTTACACCCGTCGGAGTTCGCTACTTGCAATTACAAAACAAAGTCCAGAAGTTGCGGGCACGTTATCGACCGTGAATTTGTGTTAATTTCAGTGAAAAAGAGAAACGAACGCGATACGGTACGAAGCGCTACAGGATGTCCTTGCCGTATAATGTGCGTGCGCTTAGCAAGCGACTCCTGCTGAACAAATGGTAGCGTAATGCGGCTGACGACTGGTGGTCGGGACGGGAAAACCCCCGCCGCGCACTCCACAATAACTGCGCGATAATGTTTGCCTTTTTTCCTTTTGCCCTTTTAGCTACGGCACCGCAACACACTGGCGAACGTTTGCAAGTGAATCGTCGGGCGGCCGGGCAAGCGATCCGGACGGGACAACGATCAACGTGCCGTCGAAGGATATCGTTACGCCGCTCCCGCCCCTATCGCAACCCATTCCCGATCTGCCCCCGGTACAGTATGCCCGGCCGGGAGATCAGAAAAATGTCACGCAAGTCACACGGCTCAGCAACGGGTTGCGCGTAGCGTCGGAGAACCGGTTCGGACAGTTCTGTACGGTCGGGGTGGTGATTGATTCGGGGCCACGGTACGAGCTGGCCTACCCGAGCGGCATTTCTCACTTCCTGGAGAAGCTTGCCTTTCAGTCGACCTCCGAGTATGGGGAGCGTGATGTAATCTTCCGGGAGCTTGAACGGCACGGAGGAATTTGCGACTGTCAGAGCACCCGGGATACGTTTGTGTACGCGGCCAGCGCGGACAGTCGAGGGTTGGAATCGGTGACGCGCATCCTCTCGGAGGTTGTGTTGCGGCCGAAGCTATCGGAGGACGAAGTGGAGTTGGCCCGGCAGGCGGTACAGTTCGACCTGGAAACGCTCGGCATGCGCCCGGAACAGGAACCGATTGTGATGGACATGGTGCACGCGGCCGCCTACCGTGACAATACGCTCGGATTCCCGAAGCTGTGCCCGTCGGAGAATGTTCCGAAGATTACCCGCGATACGTTGCTGTCCTATCTGGGGTTGCACCACACCCCGGAGCGTATGGTGCTGGCCGGTGTGGGGGTTCCGCACGATGAGCTGGTCCGGCTAGCGGAGCGCTACTTTGCGCAGGGTTCGGCCACCTGGGAAAACGAGAAAAGCAAATCGCCCCACCCGAAGGGAGTGGACACATCCGTTGCGCAGTACACCGGAGGCTCGAAGCTGGAAGAGTGTGCCATCCCGGTGTATGCGGCCGTCGGTCTTCCCGAGCTCGCGCACGTCGTGATCGGATTGAAGGGATGCTCGCACCAGGACAAAGATTTCATTGCCGCCTGCGTCCTGAACATGATGATGGGCGGTGGTGGATCGTTCTCGGCCGGCGGCCCCGGCAAGGGCATGTACACGCGGCTCTACACGAACGTGCTCAACCGGTACCACTGGATGTACAGTGCGACCGCGTACAACCACGCGTACGGCGATACGGGACTGTTCTGCATTCACGCCACCGCACCACCGACGCACGTGCGCAGCCTTGTGGAGGTCATCACGCGCGAACTGTACACGATGCAGGCGCGGCCGGGCGATCAGGAGCTGCGGCGTGCCAAGACGCAGCTGCAGTCGATGCTGTTGATGAACCTTGAGGCGCGACCGGTTGTGTTCGAGGACATCGGTCGACAGGTGCTGGCGACTGGCGAGCGTCGACGGCCGGAACATTTCATTCAAGAAATCGGTAAGCTTTTCCATCTTGAGGAAGCGACTCAATCCTCTTATAAGGCGCTTTTTGTCATTGCAGAAAAAATTACCGCCGAAGATGTCCAGAACGTGGCTAGGAAGATGCTCCTGTCGGCTCCTGCACTAGCAGCGCGCGGAGAAATTAAGGGTATTCCGGAGGTTAAGGACATCCACACGGCGCTGGCAAACGAAGGACGGTTTCCGGGCAATCGGCGGTTGACGCTGTTTCGATAGACACTCCGGGAGGGAGAAATGATAATTAAAGCCACAACAAACCCTACGATTAGCTGAAATCTTAGACCTATCGAGCTCGCCTTTCCTTTAAACCGGCTTTACCATATTTTAGCTAGTTGTTTTATAGTAGCACTACCGGATGGCCTTTTGTTTTGTAAACGCAGTCAACGAGAGCGAATGAAATTGGAAATATAATTTACCGACAGAGGAGATACCAGTGAACCGGGACTTGCGTACAATTGCGTCTCACCAACACCTTGTTAACCCTGCCTTATTAAGTTACGTCAGCTGGGCTACCAACTGTCATTTTCGCCGAATGTAAACAAACAATTGTTTTGAACGACGCTTCCAGCTCGTTCGCTTTCGAGTCGCTTTCCACTCCCGGACCGGAGTTCGCGCCATTATCCTGTGCAGCTGTGCACATGTATCTTGTACCGCGGTCGCTGTTCCGCCGACTGCTTCCAACGATGCCGTACTACGCGGTTGCCAAAGGACGCCAGGTGGGCATATTCTCAACTTGGTAAACAGCACGCGAAATACGCATCGTAGCAACGAAATGCTTATTCGGTTGCGCTCTCTTTCTAGGCCAGAATGCCAAGCCCAGGTAAACGGGTTCACCGGTGCCCGGTTCAAGAAGTTCCCCACACAGGCTGAAGCCCAAAGCTTCATCACGGCCAATTCCGGGTTGCCCACCAGCGCCAGTGTTCTGACGGCCGGCAACAAGCAGCCGACAGCAAACTGGAAGGGAAAGCGAAGTGCTTCCACGAGCGCGACGACCGGGGCAGCTAAACCGCCAGCGAGTAAGCAAGCGAAGAAAACGATTCTGCTCGAGGAAGTTCCGAGTGCGCCGGTGAGCAAAATGGTAAAGTACGGCGAGTACAGCTTTCTGCAGGATGATGCGGGCTTTGTGCACGTGTATACGGACGGGTCGTGCGAGGGAAACGGGACAGCGCGGGCAGTCGCCGGTCTTGGCGTTTACTTTGCCGAAGGACACGCTTTGTAAGAGTAGCTGGCTGGTTGCGGATTAGTAGCAAGGAACGGAGCTGACCGCTCTCTTTGGATTTTTCCTCTCTCTCTCTCTCACACTGTAGGAACACATCGAAACCGGTGAGTGGCCGAGCGACAAACAATTGTGGCGAAATACAGGCCGCTTCGATGGCGATCCGGCTCGCCCGGCAGCAAGGCATCCGGCGGCTGGTCATCAACACCGACTCACAGTTTCTGATCAACTCCATCACGAAGTGGCTCCCGGGATGGAAGAAGCGCAACTGGACACTGGCCAGCGGTGGGCCGGTAAAGAACAAGACTGACTTTGTGGAGCTCGAGCGCGAGCTGAGTGCGGGCGACATCGAAATCAAGTGGAACCACGTGGATGCACACTGCGGCATCCTCGGGAACGAGCGGGCGGATCAGCTAGCCCGCAAGGGCTCGGAGATGTATCGGATGGAGCGGCGATAGTGGTGATTGTTCGGTAACAATAAAACAAAACAAAAACAGCGGACTTGAGAAAGTGTAATTAAATTTTATTAAATAGCGCGCATTTCACTTTTAATCCGCTCCCCCGCTTTATGGTTCCAGTTTCCAGATATTACTACTAGCTTACTTTTTCTTTTAAACCCTTTACTAATTGTTACTTATGAATGCAATTTTTGTGTGTTTTTCTTCCTGCTTTCTTTGCCTTACTTTTGTGTGGCCCGATCTGTGATGCTGCGAGAGGTGTTCCGCGGTGTCGGCAGCGGCAGCGGCAGCAGGATAGAGGTGCTGTCCACACACATAGCTCGTTACCCTTATTTATATGCTTAAAACAGCACACATCTTTGTTTCGTTTCTCTTGTTTAATGCAAAAAAAGCGTCCCTCTTGGTTGACCCCTTAATGTTTCTAGTACGCCGCAGATTCACACTACCCGTGTGGTTCTGTTTTCTCCTCGTTTTGTTCTCGCTCCTTTCCTGTTTGATTATTCAATGTTTCCGTTTTGTTTTGATCTATTTTAGTTTTAGTATTTAGTAGTTATTATGTCACAAGTCAATTTTCCCCCCCCTTAATCCAAGTGCTTAAGCCTGCCTGCTCGCCCGCTGAGTAAAGAGAGTTAGTCTAGCCCACTTTAGCAGCTTTCGAACCGCATCGATGACCCAGTAGACAAGTCGGCTCTCGATAGCGTGAGTAAAATGAAATGAAATTAAGGGGGCAATCAAAAACATTGGGGGCAACAGCATTCACACAGCAATTCAAAGCCTTCGCTCTCTCTCTCTCTCTGTCTCTCTGTCTCCCTGGCTTGTGCGTCCTTAGCATATTCCTTGTCGCTTAAATTTGTTTTAAAAATACCCGGAAGCTTTCATTCGAGGTGATTCTGTGCCGCTTTTTTTCTGATTCTGTTTCCTGAAACAAATTATTGTACGTTAATGTATCGGTTTACCGGTCGGAAAACGCAATTCACACTTCCTTTTGATCGCTGTGTCGGGGCTGCTAGCGATAATCACTCTTCTTACTGGCATGCAATTAACGGTCGGTCCCTTCCTTCCGTCGCTTTTGTTTTGTTGCTCTGCTTTGGCTTGATTTGTTCGTTTAATTTTTTCTGTTTTCACAATTCCTTTTTCGTTCGCTTTTTTGTTGCTTTCGCTGCTTAACATACTAGAAATCCGAACTGTGGCTGGCTAAAACGTTCACCTGTTTTGCTCCTTTTGGTTTTCTGCTAAGTTAACAAACTGGTCCTCCTAAGTGTGGTTTCTCGGCCGTTTTCTTTTTTGCTTGTTTGTTTGTTGTTGTGTGGTTTTTGTCTTTAAGAATAATTATTTTATACGGTATCGGCTTATTAAAGGTAGGCAGCTAAAATATTGTAACACGGTAATGAATGGTACAATGGGAGGGTTACGGCTTAAGTTAAGAATCCTCTCTTGATCGTTCCGC
Organism: Anopheles stephensi; assembly: GCF_013141755.1. Taxonomy (NCBI): domain Eukaryota; kingdom Metazoa; phylum Arthropoda; class Insecta; order Diptera; family Culicidae; genus Anopheles; species Anopheles stephensi. The sequence goes on along the minus strand of NC_050203.1, from coordinate 83,595,890 downwards.
TAGATTGTTGGTAAGAGATTCTTCTTGGCTTTTACTTTCTGCGTTTGTTGTATTATTTTTTTTTGTTGTATTAAATGCTAATAGTATATGTTTGTCCAACCAGTCGGTTTTTTTTGTCTGCCTGGAGGTTCTGGTTTAGTTTTTGACTCCGTTAAGTTGCGTTCGGTTGATCCTGTTTTGCTTTTCGCTGCTGCCTTACTTATTTTAAAGCTGATTTTAATTAATATTTTCTTCTCGTTCTAGTATTTATCCGTAGTTTTTCGGCCTTCCTTTCTGTGTCCACCCTTCATTAGTAGATATGTTGAATGGTATGTATGTGTGCATCTCGGGATCAACGCGCTGCTGCTCGAGGATGTCCTTAACTAATGCATACTGCTTGCCGTTCCTGTAATGTGTAATAATGGCGACCGGGATTCCCTATACGTGTATATTCAAAGGCGGCAGCACACATACAACGTCCTAGAGCAGTGGTAGTGGTGGATCGTTTATGCCAAATTAAGAAAACTTTGTTCCACCGTCACCGTTCCCTTTTTTCTTCTGGGGGAGGGAGGGCCTTGAGTATTTAACATGCAAAGGATATTGAAGCTGTGTCCAGTTGCTATTGAGTCACCAGCAATTACAAAGGCAGATTTACTAAGGGTTTTAGTAGGTGAACTGATTATTGCTTGCTGTCCAGTTGCTATAATGGTAATCCAATTTACTAAGATTAAAGGTAAGAGGACTTATTTCTTGCTCTAAAGTTGCTATAAATTTTTGTTGAATTTATAGTTAATTATTTTCCAATATTATTCTCATATTCAAACCAAAAAACAAATACACACGAAATAAGAACAAGATGCAATACAAGCACCCACCCCAAAGTGGCTTATGCCCCCTATAGCAACTGGACACAATGGTTAAGCTGGCTTGAAACAAAGGAGACACCTTTTGCTCACTTTCCGCGTGACGCGAGAGTTGCCGGTAAGCTTGGTCGTTTTACTTTTTCTCTTTACAACAGTCTTGAACACTTCGAGCCTTGGTTTACGAAATTTAAGCACCTCCATCCAAACGCGAATGTGTGTAACATCCCCACTTGACAGTTTGCTATAATGCTATAAAACATAAGCACAAACCAACCCCCTGGACCCCGCTGGTTACGCCTTAGTACACGTGCGCCAAAACCAATAAGAGAAACAAGCCAAAACACAGGCGCGCATTTCACCGAAAAGTAGTCACCCGCATTCGTATCGGAGCGCGTGTGGTGTGCTGGACGGTACCAATCAATAATAGTATATTATCACAGGGAAACCGGTAAACCTGCCGGCATCCTTTTTGCCGAACAGTGTCGCACACGTGCGGTTAGTATAATGCTGGTCGATCAACTGCTGGTGAAAGAACCCCCCCTCGATCGGGTCAAACTTAGGAATGGATCTTGCGGACGATCATATGACTAGACAGTTTGTTACATCTTAATGCGAAATGTGGCTGTGATACGCAAGCAAAACCAATCATCCCGGGCCGACAGCCTTTCCTCTATGTACTATCCTCACTGAAGCTATATTATAATATCGCGCAAACCAGTGGTGTCACCTAAACGCAAGCTGTGATTGTCAGAAAGCAAGGGAATGGTGGATGTAGTAGAATGGATTCGATCAAACGGAACGCCGGTTACGAAAACATTCGAACAAAATCGAACAATGAAGCTTGAGTATTTTACAAACCCCATTTTACCACCACCGATCTCGTTAGGGGTTCCGAAAATGAACATTATGTGTACGGGGAGGGGTGAAATGGGTTCAAAATGATTGTCAATTAATCGGTGTACCTAGGATCCGCCGGATGGGAGTCGAACAACGACGAGTGCGTGTGAGGTGGTTCTTTGTTTTAAGCTGTGATGTAGCGTAGTTAGGTAAAAGCCTTTGTAAACTCCCCTGTTGTGCGCGGCATAATATTTCCGTTTTTGTAGTTCCTCAAGTCTTTTGTTTCATGTTCCTTTTTCCCGGTTCGTTTTGGCGATCAGTTGGCCTAAACCTAAAGCGACATACATGCGCGAAGCGATTTGTAACCATTACTCTAATTCCCTGAAGAACAAACAATTGTAACGCATTTTGGCCCTGCTGCTAGTGATGATGGTCGATTTGTGGGTTTTTTACGGGGTAGTACACTCTGCGAGCTTGAGAAAATGTGTTTTTTCAGCTATTTCAGTCATTGAATTCTATATCTTCCCCAGACAATCAGGGCCCCTTTGCTACCACCAAGGGCCTACGCCAAGGAGGTGGTCTTGCCTGTCGTCTTTTCAATCTGGAGTGAAAGTCAGCACCGACTATGGATGGCTGCCAACCGATCATACTATAGCCTGAGACTGAACAATTATAGACCTAGTACTCTCATACGACTCTGAGACATGGACTCTGCCCTGAAACTGACGATGTGCAGAAGAAGCTCTACGAGCTGTACGATGATCTCACAATCGTGCTGTGAATTAGACTCGCCAGGCTCCGGTGGGCAGGCAGCCCGAAAAGTCCCTTTAGACAGTCCACACGGACAGAGGAGGCGTGGAAACTGAGATGGAGTGATGGCGTTGATGCGTCCGCCGGAACAGCCGGGATATTGGGTTGGCATCACTTTTCCTCAACCCAGCCAGAGTGTACTTCCCTCTAAGATTTTTTTGTTGTTTCGTTTTACTCTAATTATGCCTCATTTGTTTTCGCGCATATATGTACCTTCGTTATCGTTTCATACCGAGAACGTTTTATCACTTTCTTTCTGCCTTGCTCTTTCTCTTTTCTCCCACTTCCATTACTTATCATAGCTACGTGTAATGCTGCCTTAATTCGTTAGTGTATGAGTAAACGAGTTCACGTACAGAACCAAGCTTCTACGCAAACTATATACAAAGCATATACAAAGGGGTAAGAATTTAAGCGCTCTAACAGTAAAACCCAACCCTTCCGACTCTTGCCAATTATATATATATACATACATCCAGCCGCAAAATAATAATGGAAAATCCGTTTAAATACATGCACAGCACAACGTAACAAAGAAGGGGGACGAAAACAAATACAGCGACGGCACTAAATCAATCCTCACCACCCGTACCCTTACTATCCCAACTAACCCCCTTTAAAACCCCTTGGCCGATTCGATTGTTGATCACAACTGCTCATTCTACTGAACCTACTAACTACCCCACTACTCCCGCGATCGCAATCCTATCATCTATCTCTTTGCATTCCTCCTTCCCGCTTTAATCTTCTAAAAAACGCTCACCCGAACTATTTTCACGAAAAACAAAAAAAAAAACCAACCATGAAGATAACACTGCAGCAGTAAACTGACGCTGACGTGTTCTTCGGTAGGGAAACAGCCAAACTTCCAACGCCAACCAATCAACCAATCTCGCTTTATACAGTAATCGATAACGATAAAACAGAGAGTTGTTAATCAGCCTGGTTGTATAAAAAAAACGGCAACACAATAAAAGTTACTAACTCAGGTGAGTCATGCCCAGCAACATCGTGAAACGATTCATACGATCAAGTAAATGTGTGCAATCTCGTTGATGAATTATACGGTGGAGTTGTGCTTGGAACGTATTTACAGCTGTACTGCCAGCATCGACCCATGGTTTTTCTTCGCTAAACCTTCCCCAAATAATACTTGTTCGCGAGCCTTTTCCCACCATGTCAATTTCCTTGGGAAATTGTATGCATATTAGCAATCGAATGGAGGGAAACACTACGGGTGAATGCTGAAAATAAAATTCGAGAAAATGCATTGCAATTTGCTTCAATTTCACACACCGTAGTTGCCGAATGCCAAACAAAAAAAAAATGTACCCGCTGGCGTATAAAAAATCTAATCCTCGGTGAACGGATGCTCCGAAGTGTCGCTGATGTTTTTCCGCCGGTTTTCCAATATCTTTGTCGATTGCTCGAGCGTTTCGAGATAGTACAGGTTGGCCAGCTCCTGGTTCGAGTAGTTGCTTTCGTCGTACCCGAACGTCATGCCGAGAATGATGTTGAACGCGCACGTGTCGTACTCGTGGCAGCCGGAGTATCGGTACAGCGGTTTCTTGTTGTACTTGCAGCCACCAGTTTGTGCTCCTGCAGGAGAAAAGTAACAAACGTTTGGGATTAATTGCTGTAAGCCCGACCCATGGGCGAGGCTGACTCAACGCACCAATCGGATGCAAACACTCCAGCGTTAGCGCACAGCGTACCCACGGCAGCAGGACCTTATCGTTAACGGTCGCACTGTTTCTGAAGAACACAAACTCGAGCGACGTCATCGGCAGAAAGTAGAAGTTGTCGACCGCAATCTCAAAGTACTCGAACATCTTCGGATGGGTCCGGCTGGTGACGGGCTGCTTCGTTGCGCACCCGAGCACACCGGACGTACTGTTTTCGGCCCGCAACCGTACATCCTCGAGCTCGCGCACCGTATTGCTACCCTTCAGCCGCACGCTGTTCTCGGTGAAGAGGATCAGCTTCGACCGGGCCAGCGCATCGTGTATGATGATTGGCCGAAACGCGTGCATACTCCGGTCGGCAACGTGGGCCGGCAGCTTGCTCAGATCGTACGTTATCACAGTGCAGTGTGTGGTCGAGGTACTGTTACACGAACCCTGCAGCACGTGCAGATCCGACTCGGCCAGCCCGAGATCGTACACCAGCAGCGGCTGGGCGGGAAGCTTCATGGCGACGTTCTGCACGTACAGCAGCGCGGACGCGATGTCCCCGGGCAGCGCGTATGTGACGATGGTAAAGTTGGCCCGATTGCTTGCATTGTACAGTGGTTGCGTGAACCCGAGCTGGGCCAGATACTTTGGATCGACTTCCGGACGCGGATCGGAGTTGGATTCACGAAGATTTTTCTACAAGTGAAAGCAGAGCAACATTAGCAAGCAAGTGCGGCAAACGAACCTTCGCCTTAAACTTACCTTAAAGTTGCGAAACTGCTGATGCGTCTGGGTGACGATGTTTTTCAGCGAATCATTCTGCTGACCGGCGGAACCGAACAGGATCAGTAGAAAGGTGGTCATAAGCACGCACGTCAGTATCAGCAGGAATGGTTTCGTTCTCATGGTTCCTGCTTTTTCCCCAAACTGTCCCCGGCGATCGCTGTAGTCCCCCCTGTTGTGCGTGTGTTTCTACCTTGCGCTTTTCTTGAAGCAAGTTTGAAACGAGAATTTGCACTCTATTAACAGGGTTGTTGGTTCGGCTGCTGTTGCTGATGCTTCATAAAACACGACGACGCTAGAACGGTGGCAGCGAACGGATACTACACAGACGGCATAGTTTTGTGGCGACGATAGACATGAAAATAGACCAAAGTGAGAAAAAAAGAAACCGAAACGGGGGGGGGAAAATCGAATAATCAAATCAACATTTGCTCTGTATATCAGCAGGTAAACAACATTAGTGATAAAGCATAATGCAAACTTCGACCCCGGGATAAAGTGAGCTTCGGTCGCATAATTTCCTGAGGGACAGAGCCCGATTTACCGAAGAAGGTCTTCATCACAAATCGATGAACATTTTGATTTGGTGGGTTTACGGGATCCAAACTATGGTCCACGACTTGTTCCCAAATCACACCAGCAAGCTGTCAACACTGTCCACTTTAATTTAACAATTTACATTTAAAAGCTTTTTTGAATCTTCAGCTTCACTTCAGAAGATCTATTATTGATTGATCCTCCTTAAGGGATAAACATTCCTAAACGGCGAGAAGGTCCTACAGGGTTAAGAGTCAGGTCTTTGTTCAGTATTAACACTAGTAGTATGGTTAAAGAAATATCAATCAAAGTGGCGCAATCAAACAAAATTATGAAAATTGTTTTATTTAATTGGACAGTCTTGCTGGTATCGTTTGGTTTTTCTGTACAAGTCAAGACTTTTCTCTCTCTCTCTCTCTCTCTCTCTCTCTCTCTCTTTTTGGCCTAACGACCTCTTAGGTCATGCCTGTCATTTCAGGGTCACTAGACTTGGGGCGGTCCGGTGGCCGAGGTGACAGCGGTGCCGGTCTTTACACGGCAGGACGGGGTTCAAATCCCATCCAGACCGCCTCCCCGTACGTAAGGCTGACTACTTTACTACGGATAAAATTAAGTCACAGAAAGCCAGAAATGGCAAGCCGAGACCTCTCGAGGTTGTAGTGCCAAGGAAGAAGAAGAAGAAGACTTAACCATACCACGTAGTTGGAAAGTCAGACCTCACCACGGTAAAAAGGTCCGGATGGGATTTGAACCCCGGTCCTACCGTGTGAAGTTCCGATGCCATTGTCGCCTATAAGTTGAAGTCTTATGTGTTTCATTAACTTCGCATTATTTAATGTATGAAGCCGCTTGTTTGTTAACTTGGTAAACCCTGTAAAGTTGGTACGCATAATGTCCAGCTGGACGGGACGGTTCGTTACTCAGGAAAATTCTTCATAAATTGATTACCATTTTTAAGCCTATGACAGATTTAATGCTCCTTTTACATGGAGAGTATTCCCTGGCTCCAGTCGGTACAGTCGAGGCATATCAGACGAATGCAATGTGACTCATTTAAAGTCTCCAACACCCTCGACCGACATCGTCTGCTCTTCATGGTGGCACGTGTCGGTAGAGCAGTGAGACGCATGTAATGACCGATTAGAGACCGGCCTATATTTGGAGTGCCGAGTGTCCGAGTGCTTCGAGTGAAGTGGACGGCTGCACTGTAAACTGGGGAACAATTTCAGAGATCACGCAATTCTTCCGCAAGGGTGCGCTGTCTCTTTAACGTTTTCATGTACTTTATAGAGTCTTGTGAATCAAACTGATAGTAGTGAGTGTTTTTGCTTATTTATTTACTAGAAACTAGTACTAGCTCATCCTACAATGAAAAGCAATTCCCACTTATGCAAATGGTGCAGAGGACCTCTCTTTAGGACCCGTTGCACCCTCCGGGTCTAACATTAGCTGCCACTGATTATAGTCCTCCAGATGGTTTCATTGCACAACATTACAACCCATTACCTGGGCTGGTTCATTCAATCACAACAGCGTCCCTGCCAAGTCCAACGGAGGCGCAACGCGATGTATCGGAAAATTGAAGGTGCGTGTTAACCCGTCATCGGGGTTTCATAATCTGGAAGGACTGTGATGTTGGCTAGCCGCCTCCTACCTAGCCACACTATTAACGCTCTGTAACAGGCCGACAGGACCCGGAACATGGGAGGTGAGGAATGGATCCGAACCGTGTTAGAAAATGGCGATTTAATGTAGCATTTTCCTCCCGAGCAGTAGTGGTGGTAGAAGTGTGAACGAAGGATAGTAATGTTGCCGCCAGCGACGACGCCGCCACAGTCTGAGTGGTAGCCGTGATGAGATCGACCAGAGGGAGATATGATAAGACTAACTACTAGCCACCGAAATGTAATACCAGATCCGGTATAAATCGAATATTTTATTGATAACGTTTTATGTCCTCTACGTTGGGTTGAGTTTTTGCTTCTTGTCAGTGACAAATAATCTGATTATCTAAATTAAATGGAACTCGTTTAGGGGGTTCTCTTCCCTCACAGACATCCCAACGACTTAAGCTGTGTTGATCTCTCATCAACTTAACTTAACCCTGTTCTCTGTGATAGGCTTACTCGTTAAATGATACAGTTTATTAGTAGAAATAAAACATCTCAGGCCGTTCCACATCTCGCCGATGCAAATGAAGTGCCGAAACGGTGACCTTGTGTGCACCCTTTCGAGACTCTACGATGGGAGGTGGTCGAGTTTATTTAATAGCGCCTTTTGTATGGTTCTATTAACTACTGGCGGTGGTGGTGGTTGTGGTGGTTGTAATTGATATAAGGGCCTGCCTGGGGACCAGCTAATTAAATGGCAGTTAATTCTGCCCTGCGTGTACCGTGTGGCCTCCGTCGTCGTCGTCTGCCATATGCGTCGCCACGCGCATTCTTTCAATATTGTTGTTTGTGCGATTGCACGTTGCCGTTAAAATAGAAACCAGAAATTTATTGTCCACTCTCGGACATCTGCCTCAACCCCGCCCGAGGTATGAAAGGGGTTTGCAATAATAGCACAACTTGAACATCACCACCCCTACTACGGGGAGTACTTGTGAGACGCGCTTTGCATGTGCGAATGTCCCTTATCCCACATATAGTTATGCCGCCCGAACCGACACTGTACCGGACTGATAAAGCGAACCGAGTCAGCGTAACAACCGCAGGGATTCCCGCCAGCGGATTGCATCAGTCCGAGAATTTTAACTTGCAAACCAGTATTGCCGGAGGGTGGCACGATAAGCAAGAGACACCGAGCGAAGTAAATAAAACAAAACAACACCGGAGAACTAGACGGGTTGTATCGGAACGGATTTACTGAAAGTGGATAACGCAGCGATAGGTCCGCTTCTGGGTTCCGGACTCTGGGCAGAATTACCCTTTGCACCTGCTGTTGCCCTGATGGGTTAATTGACTTTTTTTATCGTACGTAACAGACGTACATTACTTCGAGTAGATAATTGTTAAACTACAACACCACGAACCCCGGGGACATAGGAATATTGAAATCTCCGCACCGTGAGTCTCGCTTATCACAATGGCATTTGTAACACCCCAAAAACATGTGCTCATTGCTTCCGAACCCGGATTCTTATCTTAACGGGCCCGGTATGTGTTTAGCTTCTCTTCATCAGTTTCTTACACTGATAGAAATCTAAATGCTACCGGCTAGAGGAAAAAGCGATACAGCCGATAACACGCCACATTCCAAAACATACACACACAGATAAGTTGTGAAATATGTTTAAAAAAAATCAAATAAAAACAGATTTTATTCTTGCAGAGTTTATCGGGCACATTGGGCAAACAATCTTTCGTAAGCAAGCAAGCAAGCAAGAAAAAGGAAAAATCTGGGGCGAGTCTAAAAGTCAACAGATTGTGGAAACTTTTGCAATGAATTCCGCCGACAATGAATCACACCACAAAAAGAGTATGTTGTGACCACAAAGTAACGTGGACGGAGTGAGGGATGAAGGAAAGCGGTGTCGTATTTATATTAGAGACTGCGGTAAAAAGCAGCACGAAACCATTGACGGACCACTGCACAATGGGCACTTGCGGGGAATGTAGCTATTAACAGCAATACTTAAAACTTGACAGCTTAATTTTATATTTTTCCACTAAAATTTAAGCGATAGTTAAGATAAACCATTAAAATATTAATTGTCCCAACAATGTTTTAAATAATAATTAAGTTAAAAGATATTGAGACGTTAATATTTTTTCATAGCCTTTATATTCACGTAAAATATTTGTATCACAAAATTTTAATGTTTAGCAATGTTGTGTAACCATTTTTTTAGGCAAATACCTAAGGTCAGGCCCAAAATTGCAGATAAACCATTGCTATCATGATCTCTTAGCATTATGAATTGTTGTCTTCTCTGACTGTCTTAGCGGCAGTAGGCTCTTAGCTGGTTCAGTTAGTAAATCCAGTTACTACGTTTTTTAAACCCAGTAGAGACAAGCATATAAATATTTTCTCTTATCAAATTAGACCATTCGTTCTTCCTTCAATCGTGGGAAAACCAATTTATAGAAACACAGTCATGTTCCGACATCTTCCAGGTAAAGACAGACTAGCAATATTCGTTTTATATCCTTTCAATCCATTTAATAGAACTTTTGATTCACTCAGGGGAATGTTTCAATTAAATAATGGAATAAAGTAAGATCGCTCTGCGTGTAAGATGTATGAGTAATTATACAATGGAATGTTGCAAGCAGGTAGGGGAAAATTGCAATATTATATTATGCTAACTCCTGGCTAAAACAAAAACTATGAAAAAATCCCACAGCATATTATATCTTGCAAACGACTCATTGACACTTAATTTGACAACTAAAGAACAAAATAAACAAACTCTTCAAAAGCCCATTTCTGAACTGAAATGACCCATAGTGCCACATTAAGCGTTTGAGCACGCCATATCCTTCCTCCGCCTCACCCCAAATCCAAACACGCCGCCGAAGATGTCACAACAAAAACCGGAGCTAAGAATCCGATATCCGGGCATGGACCAACCACCAGGTGGACCACCTGCGGGACTGTGCGACTGCACAGTAGTGGTTGATGGCCCCAGCATGAGGCATCCCATTACAGCCGAAACCGTATCGATTGAAGCCGAAAGGATTATGTAACGCGCTCCATAATATGCTGCCCCACACTGCCACCCAACCAACCAGTCGGACCGTCCGGACCGGACCTTTGCATGCGTTCTCACTCGGTCGGTGTGCCCTTCAGCTGTCTCAGCCCTATGGCAGCGGAAAAAAGGATTCCGAAACAACAACAAAAAAGCCACAGGAAAACTATAGGAGAGACATTCGAGACACACTGCTGGATGGATGGCAGGGATGGCTTGACTGCCCTTTGGCTTGATGTAATCCCGGTGCCGGGTATGCTCAAACACGAAAGGCTCGAACCTCCGCCAGCCGAGGCCGAAAAAGCAATCTAAGCTGTGGACAAAACAACTAAAGATTGCATGTTTGGTCCCTCGTAACCGCGGTCGGTCGGTCGCTCGGTACGGTACCTGATGAAATTTCAGGACGTTGAATTTTCCTTTCTATTGTTACCATCGCACAGCGAGAGTGCCGTGCGCTTACTACTTGCGCTACCCACCAACGTGGCCGTCCAATTTTCTTCACTGCAGTGCGTCAGTGTTCGAGGCAGTCTGGGTAATTGAACTGGAGCCCGCCAAACCGTCGCCCAACAATGTTTCCGTTTTTCGTCCCTGCCTACCGCACCCGCCAGCCCTCCCCTTCCTTCCGCATTTTCTTTAGATGACACGAGGACACAACACCTGGTCCGTTGGTCGCGATGCTGCTGAAGGATGTGTCGGTGGTGATGTGGTCCGGTTGTGTAAAATGAAATGATTCCAACATTTTCTTCTTCTTCACCGCTTTTGGTCCAGTGTCTCCACGTCACGTCCGGGAAGTCACGAAAGGCCAATTGACGAAACAAGCGCACACGTACACCCAACCCATCCAAAAACCGGGCGAGTGATTTCGTTTATTTTTATTTTCCTTCTCGTGCACTTTAATTAGGTCCTGTAGTGTTGCGAGTCCAACGAGAGTGACTATGATGTCCAGTGTGACACGGACGATGTCTCCGGTGAGACAGTTTCGACAAGCGTCAATGCCTGCCTCCCCAATGTCCGGTACACGGAGCGTCGAGGCAATTTGCTCAACAAGTTGTGCAAATGCGACCTGTTTTTCTTCGAGAGTCTCGGGGACGAGCGAGGCTGATCAACGGATGCGACTGGGACGTGTTGTCTGAACTTTGGATAAACTTAATTAACACTTCTCACAGCCGAAATGCAAACCCTCCACCAGCCTCCCAACGCACGGCAAATATATTTTCGGAGGTGTTTTCGTACTGTTGCTCCAGAAAATGAAGCGGTGGCATTATCTTTGCGCGAGTGCAACGTGCTTTTGGTTCTACTGCTTCCTTCAAATGGCCGAACACATAGGGGGCCGTCAGGGTAAACATCAGGATCAACAGACTCTGGGACAGAAGTTTTGCTCAAGCCAACAAGATTTAATTATCGCTTGTCGGGAAGTAAATACCGGTGGGATGATGGTGCAGCGGGTTGTATGCTCTTCTTCCCCGTGCTGGCTGAAGTAGGATTCTCTTGTTGCTGCTGCTTATCTGGTCTGTTCTCCACCCGAAGAGACCCGACGATTCAGCACGAGGGTCCAATAAAGATGCAACATACATCGCCTGTTGTTCCGTTTATTGTTATCATGTGCCTTGGCTTTTAGGCTACTTGCTACTTCAACTACTTGTTCCGGGAAGATGATGATGCTTTGTGATAACTAATCTGCGGAAGGAAGCTGACTGGTAAAATGACAGCGAAAGCTACAGACTCCATAGACGCTTGTAAGATGTTCTGCTTAATCTTGGGCCCTACGACCTCGAAAGGAGATCCTGTCTGTCATTTTTGGTTTTCTTTGACTTGAATCTACCAGCAACTAGATAGCTTTTACAATTCTAGTGAAAGTCTAAATCTTGAAGACTGGATCAGATTGAATTGGAATAGTTTGGCTTCGATGTCTAGCTTTCACAAGACACGGACTGATATCAAATTTCAATCAGATCCTGATCCTGAGTACCAAGGATTTGACTATGCAATTGTACAGACAGGACAATTGACAGGACTTTCAGGAGGAAATTCTCGGCCACATCGAACATTAGCATATGCGGAAGTGGATGTCCCTATATAAAGCTCGTATGGATTAACCCTAATGTCTACCACTCATAACTTAAAGTTCAAAGAACCCTTTAAAATGTTGCATCGACTTGGTAAAAAAAAATATATGCCAACTTTCATAGTTCCGTTACCAACAAGATTTAAGCAGTCAAATTAAGAGAAGATGTAGCAGAAATAAAGCTCTGATGATTTTCTTTACTAATTTATACAATAATTCTTCTTCCTTCTTCTCTACAACCTCGAGAACTCTTGTCCTTAGCATTAGTGGCTTTCCTTGACTTTATTTCACCCATAGCTGAAGGTTGCCTCAGTCTTGCGTGCGGGAAGGTTGCCCGAATGGGATTCAATACCCCATCGTGCTGTGTGAAAACGAGCGTCGTTACCGTCTCAATCACCCACATAAAATTTGGTTCTAGACATTGGAATTTCAAAAGCTTCTGATACTGTTATCAAAACTTCAATCCACTCTCAGTTTTTTTCAATTATCAATTCTAGCTGTTAACTCATGTGCTACATACAAAAAACTTCCAACAATCTCTTCCAATGTCCGTCACGAACGAAAAATTAGAACGCATTTTTTCTCGTTCCTTCTCACTTTGTCGGAACATTTGCAAACCTACTCCCTTGCTTGCGAGTCCGACCGAAATGTGCTAATCATCGAACGGGTCGAATATTCCACCCATCGTCGTCATCGTCATCGATGTGGATTATGTAAACAACACCCGCAGTTTCGCGGCTACCGATGGCTGATTATGGTAGCGTTCTAACTTATCATTCCCATGCCGTTGTCTCTCTACCGTTTGCTGGAAACGAATGGCATCCGGGGAAACGGGCGGACAGACGGATGGACACAGACAGGCGGTCAGACAGGAAGTGCTGAAGGTGAGTCACGAGCCAAGACATAACGTTCTATAGCTACTTGTTGTAATGGAAATCTTCTCCCCCTAGTGTACTACACCTATTTCACAACCGACAGCGGATCTAGTTAGCACCGTTTATTGTGCAAAAAACAGGGCAAGCCTCGACACTGCAAAAGCGGCGTACCGACTCGAATGTCTTCTGAGTGCTAATGTTCGAAGATAAGCAAAAGCTCTGTAAAAAAGTGAAACCCTTCGGTTACCTTCCCACCACCTCCTCTCTATCACCTCCTCTATGCTAAATGAGGTCGGCCGGGGGTGTTTTGCTTGTGGGACACAGCACAGGTGAAGTAATCTCACATCACCCTTTAATTAAACACCACCACCGAAGGATGGTTGGATGAGTTCAAGCAAGCCATGGAACTTAACGCGACTGGTAGTAGCACCGGTTGCTGTGTGGCAACCGATGTCACCAACCGATGTTGGATGCGATGTGCCCAGCCAGAGTTGACAGAATCCGCACCGCAATGTCTCTTGCACTCTCCTGGCACGATTCGCAATGATGTGGAAATTTCTTTTACGCCCGGGGACGAACCATGCTCCTGTAACGTGTGTATGTGTCCGTGTAGCTTCAGTGTCTAAATATGTTCTCACTGCCTCCGATGCCCCGGTTTAGCTACGGCGATAGTGAACGCTCGTGTTTGAAGAAGGATAAACGCACAAAGGTTGACTTTAATTCGAACAGTTTGTACCACAACCAGAAAGAGACCGAGAGCGAGAGAGGAAAACTGGCCCCACTTTTCCCCCGCCCCAAGCCTACCTGTTGTTGACGTTGTTGTTGTCGGTGGTGGAAATCCGGACGCTCCGTTAGGCACTGCATAGTGCCGCAACCGAATATGCGAAACCGCTATGTGCGCGTGTGGTGTAGCCGGGTTAGTGGTTTTTCCCCCGAAATTATGTTTCCTTCTTCTGTTGCGCGCTTCTTCCTCTTCGTGCCGGTTTCGCAGAAGGCGTTTTCTCTATTTAGCCGATTTTTCACTGCACTTCAATACACACACATCCAGAGGCACACACAAACACATTAGCATTTATTGCTTTCTATGCTCTTTACTATCGCTGCACTGTCCGCACATCGACCATCACCTTTCGCGCGACACAGATGAAACACCGATTTTTCACTTTTTCGGCTTTTCCACCACTTGGCAAACCAGCAACACACCACGGACTGCTACGATAGGTACAGAGTATACCACAGAGAGTGACGGCAAAACGACACGGCGACCGATGCAACCGCGACCGACCGACCAAACCGAGGCGAAGGATGGTGTGCTATCGTTCAACCTCGAGCTTTTCTTCGAGCGCTTTTCCCCCGTTCATCGGTAGCGGCGGTGCATGGCCGGGATGACAACGGTACGACAGCAGCCAGCGGCGGAAAACGCGAGAAGAAGCATCATCGTTGCGTTCTCTATCATTTTCACTATCGATGGGTTTGGCCCACCCCCGTTCGGTACGGTACACTCGCGTCGCGCCACCCGTCCGTCCGTGATGGGAGGAGACGACGACAATTCAAGCGAAAGTGGGTGGGGAACGGAAAAACAGGTTGCTGTGATTTTCGAACCACCGCCGCCAGCCAAGCGCACCCAGCGCGTTCACCTTTCGGAAGATGCACCAGAGGACCGTGGCCGATTCCTGCCCGAATGACGAGAATTTCCCGTGATAAATCAGCCCGTTCTAGAGACAACCAAAAACCATCCGATTGGATCACGGCCGTTCACGGTCACGGGATTTTTTGTTGTTGTCTCCTCCCGCTGTCTGCCTCCTTTCCTTCTACCGCGACCACTATTTTCGGGCGAAGCAATCCAATTGGACGGTGGTTTTTCCTCACCGGGAAAGGTTACACACTCCGGGAGGTTATGCACTAAACTCGAGAGAGGGCGTGAATTCGTGAAATTCTAGTACTTGCACTCGCACACGTATATCGCGTGCGTTTTTCTTCGTGCGAACCGAACCAATTGCAGCGCGAAACGGGGAAACTTGTTCACAATAAAAAAAAAGAGCGAACGGGTCGCGCTTGGCGTTTGACAGTTGGGCGTGTGTTTAGAATTTGGACTGTGTTTATAGCGGGTCGTTCGGAGATCGAAAGGGGACGAGCGCGATGACGTTAGTTTGAATTTTGTCCGTTACGTGTTCTTTTTGTGAGAAATTGATTTTTTTCGAGAATCACGAAGACTGCTTACTGGAGACGCTAAGCGTTAGTAGGAAGTAATATGGAAACGATCTCGAAGAAAGATGATAATTTTGCCTCCTCGTAACGATCGGATTACGTTGGACAGAGGTCCGGATGAACATTGAACCCAACTTTTGATAGCAAACGGTACAGGTAAAAGACCACTTATTGACAATTTTCTCCGATACAACAGCTTATTTTAGAAATTACTTCCATAATTCGAACATTTTATTTGCTTATACCAATAAATTTTCGCTGATCGTGGCGATTCTTATCAGCGGGGCTAGGAAAAAAAAACTTCATTATCAAATGGTCAGTTTTACGCACTACTTTTGCTGATCCTTCGCTCTCGTCCTTGCGCTACTCAACGTCACGTCCAACCCCGGGGCGACGACTCACTTTACTGGCACAAACTGTATGGATTGTTTGATTCGCCTTATAAACGACGCGACAAAACCTTTCTCAGATTGTTTCGTTTCCAATTCGATCAGTTGCTTGCAGAACGTTTCGTTAAACACGCCGATGAGGGTCTTTTTCAGCGCGAGTATATCGTCGTTCGATACCCGCCAGCTGGAATCCGATTGATCCGTTTGGAAGTCTGGAAGAAAGAGGACGAAAGAGATGTTAGGAGCGCGTTCCCTCCTTAGAATCCTCCATGGTTTACTCACTGTGCCCGGTGAACGTGGAGCTTCCGACGCGATTATTGACGGGCAAAACGCGCAACATGAAAAAGTCCAGATGCGCCCACAGGATGTACAGATAGTGCTCGATAATGAACACACTGCGCTGCAGCTCTTCCTGTTTCGCATTTACACGCTCGGTCAGCACATTGTATTGTAATTGAACTGCAAAGAAAGAGGAAGTTCAGAATTCACAAATCTGCCCCTCAACTTCGTGCTCGCTTCACTTACTATTTTTATCTAAATCGATGCTTGGCAGTGAGTTGCGCTGTTGCTGCAGACTTTCGAGCGTGTTGCGCTCCCGGTGATAAAACTCCACCGTACACCGAAGCTGCGTTATCACCACGTACAGACTGTGGGGCACATCGGTCGACGATGTTTCCGTTGCCGAGCGGAACGTTTCCTGGCGCATCAGCGCCAACGATCCGCCGACTGTCTTTGTCGGCGTTGTGCCGGGGCCCGTTGTCGTTCCGTCCGGATTGTAGTGGGGCGAGAACAGCACATTAATCGCACGATGATCAACCACATGGTTCGAGATGCAGTTGCGTGTGTACAGGGCAAGATTAGCTGCCACCTCGAGGAAGTATTTCACGTACTGCGATCGTTGCTTTTGATCGTTCCCATTCGCGGCGTTGCTGCTGTGCGCGGCGCCAAAGTTAACGCTGCTACTGATGCCCATTCCACCGGCCCCGTACGGCTGCACGATCATGCTGCTTTGGTACAGCTCCTTCAGGTTCTGCTCGGAAACGATAAACCGTGGCAGGAGGGCGAGCATGAACTTCTGCATCCGGTACAGCTGCATGCCGAACGCTTGGTTAGCGTTCGGATCGGTTAGTTCGTAAATTTCCTGATTCGCTGACCGGGCGATCAGGTTCGTTATGCCGGCCAGCTCTTTCAGCAGCCCGAGGTTCATGCTGGGCGAACCGGCTCGCAGCACCGTCTCGATCATGTCACTGTGCGAAAGGAAAAAGTGAATGATCTGACTGAGCGCCGAGTTATTCTCGTGCCCCAGCGTCGAGAGGATCGCATCGCACAGGTTCAGCGCAGGGAACAGGATCTGCTGGAACCGAGCCTCTACCGGAGGAATAAACGAGGACGATAGTGAGGCAGATGCAGCAGCAGCTGCAACCGCCATTGCCGACGCGTACGACTGCTGCTGGATGCTTCCACCGTTCAGGATCTGCACGTCCGGATGAAGATCGTACACCTTCATGCTGCCCAGCACCCCAAGGATGTGTTCCTCCAGCAGCATTCGTGCGCCGATCTGGCAGCGAGCAAAGCGCGTCAACAGTGCCATCTTCGACTCGTACACATACAGCGCCCGGAACGTGTTCGGGTTGGTCTGCAGAATCCGACACAGATCACCGTCCTTCTTCAGCAAACTGTTAATGATGTGCGACAGATAGCCGTGCCGTGCGATAAACTCCACTATATCGATCGACGCGTCCATGCTGAGCAACATGTCGAGACAGGACATTGCCAACATTTTACAGATATCGTGTCCCGTCGTACAGTCCTGACAGATCACATCGATCAGATTGTCGCCGAACGAGTGGAAAATGTCCATGATCATCGTCAGGTGCTTGTAATCTTCCGTCTCCGTACCGAACGGTTTCCGTCCCGCGTTGCTGATGGTTTTGTTCAAGAACGATCCAACCTCTTCCTTGTCGCTTTCCAGCTTCTGGCTACGCTCCAGACTCTCCCGGTTGCCCTTGATGATGTACATGTAGTTTAGCAGCGCTACGTAAAGATTCATCTTGAGCTGGGGCGATCCATCGCTGCTGATCAGCAGCCAGTCGAGAATGTTTTTCAGGATAAACTTCAAGCTAAGCGCGTTGGCACGCTCGAGATAGACATATGTTCCTTCCTGCCGGTGCTGTGCGCTATTGTTCAGCTCGCCGTTTAATCCGTTCCTAGCGCTCGTCCCATTCATACCTCCATTCTGATGCCGTTCCGATATCATGTGCAGCGACATCTGTTCCGATTTCAGCAGAAAGCAGCTTCTCAAATTCACCATCAGCAGCGAGATGGTCGAGGAAGCGATATTTGCCAGCTCGGAGATGATTTGCTTCGGTACCGCTTTGCTGAGCATGATCTGCAGCAGCTCCGTGATGATGATCTGCTTCGTGTCGAGCGACATGATCATGGTTGGGGTAACGCACACCAGCACCTCGGCCACCTGTCCCCACGCCTCGAGGAACTTAATCGTGGACGAACACAGGCTGCGCTGCGTGTTCAGCTGCAACGCGTACCTGAGGATCGTTTTCACTTCCTGCACGACGTGCGCACGTTGCCCAGTGGCGATCGTTTGGATTGAATCCAGCTCATCCCTCAAGATGTCATGCAATTTCCGTGTGTCGATCAGTCGCATGCGCGAGTTTTGCGAAACAGGCGTTTCACAGCTTTGCAGCAGCTCGTGTAGCACGGCCGCATTGAAATAGTTCCACGTGGGTTCCTCCAGCTGCTTGATGGTAAAATCCACACAATCGAGCAGTATGCACAGCAACCGTTTCGCCGTCTCACTCGACTCCTTCGTAGCGGCGATCGCAGTCGTCGACATGTCCGCTGACGCATTGATCGAGAAGCTAATGTTCGTGTTGGTGTAATAGTCGCCCAGCCCCGTCGTTACCGCCTCGATCGATGGAGCGTTTATGATCTTGAGCAGAATTTTGCAGATCGTTTCAAACTGCGTCGCCTGGTTGCGTTCGCTCGTCAGCTTCAGCTCGATGACGATCGCCTTCAGCAGGAACGTCATCTGGTTTAGCAGGAACGGATTTTTCGCATCCGGGAAGGGCAGCGATGTTGTGTGCCGGCAGAGGAAATCGTTACACGAGCGAAGGAAGCGCAGAAACACCTCCGAGGTGTGGTAGTTGCGGCAAACTTGGTACAGCAATCGGTACGCGTGCTCGATCAGCTTGTTGTAGCTGGTGGACAGGACGTTTCCCGATTTCAGGTGCTGCAAGTAGCGAAAAGATTAGAAACTTCCTGCAACTAGCACTTAAGAATCCGGTGTGGCACAGAAACTTACCTCTAAATGTCGGTCCAACAGCGTGATGAGTGATTTCGAGCAATGGCTCGGGAAGTTCATTATGCCCGGCTGCTGCAAACTCGTCAGCTGGAGATCCTTGCCCAGATCGAATCCCAACAGGTAGTGGGCCAGGTTTGGCACAATCGGTTGCTGCAAACACTCCTGGATGAGCTGTATTACGGCCGTCTTGATGCTTGTCGTTAGGAACGTTTCCGAGGAAGAGGAAGATTTGGACGCAATGTCTTCCTCCATTGCTCCGGTGCCGAGTATCAGGGCGGCCTCATTCATCTGCTCCATCAGCGGCAGCGGTTCCGCTTCTTCTGTCACATTTAAATCCGCTTCCAGACACTCCACGAAACCTTGCCTTATCTCGTTCTTCAGTTCGTCCGTCTGGGTGACGAGTCCGAGTATGAGCTGATTAACGTCCGGCAGGGTCATGATGATGGACAGGATGCGCAGCGATACGAGACTGTTCTCCGGCAGCCAGGTGCTGTAGGTAATGTGCTTCATGATGTTCAGCATGTGATTTGCGGTGCCGCTGCGTGGATTTACGCCGAGCAGAAGTTTGTTGATGCCGTTCAGATTGACCGGGCTGGGCGTGCTGAGATGCATGTTGAAGAATTCTTCCTGAAGCTTGAGTGCCTTTTCGATGATTTGCAGACACAGCAGGGAAGCAGCCTCGAGCGACGCTTTGCCCGGGAACGGTGTGTACGAGTCGAAGCAAACGATCGACTCGTCGACGATGTGCAGGATGAAACGGAGCAGATCGGACTTGGTGTTTAGCTGCAGCATAATCCGGTACGCTGGTGGCGTTCGTCCTTCCTTCAGCTCCTTCATGAGGTTTGCGTTTGAAGGATTAAAGTTGAAGCTGTTCACAAACATGTACACGATCTTGAGACACTTCTGAGCGAGTTGCCACTTTTCTGCTCCGTCCTTGTAGTTGCGGCTAAACAGTCGCAGCAGCACGGTATTGACCACGTAGGAAAGGTAGGGATGAATGCCGGGAGCTCGCGCTCCTTCGCCCAAATCGTCCGGAATGGCTGTGCTCATCAGGGCGGACAGCAAATCCAGCATGGCTTGGGTAAGCGGGAACGTTTCGTTGCGGCTTTCGACCTCTTCCAGCTCCGATATGACGCCACGCGTTTTGAAATTGCTCGTCGACGGTACGGTGTTGATGATTTGCGAGTCTTCCAGGTTGTGCCAGAGCTTGATGGCGTTCTCCAGGCTACCCGCCAGTGTGGCTAGTGTGCGAACGATTTCCGCCTTCAGTTGAATCGGCACGGAGCAACTGATTAGCCCGACGAGAACGTTTAGCGGCGCCCACTTGTCGCTTTCGCACAGTGCAATGCGGGACAGTTCGTCGTGTCGGGCGACTGCTTGCACTACCTGCAGGACAGCCTGCAACCCGAGCAGCTCCTGCGGACTGATGCTTCGGCAGATCATTCGATTCCGGTACACCGTTTCGGATTGGGGGTTTTGCTCCTGCCGCAGATTGAAGTAATACTCGCTGAGGGAGTTGAAAAAGTGGTCCCAGGACACTGTGCTGCTGCCCGAGTAAGCGCTTCCTTGCTTGAGCAGATTAAATGCACTTCTTGCCGCTTGCAGGTTACAGCTGAGCCCGGCCAGCATCTTGAGGTAGGGAATGAACAGCGTTGGTGGCAGCAGCTCTCCCGCTAGCCGGATGAACTTAAACAGGCACACCGATCGCGATGAGATGCGGTTGCCTTGGAAGGTGTGCGCAAACTCCGTTGGGCCCCAGTACTCCATGCTCAGGTTCAAGCGCAGCCGATCGTTTGCGTACAGCTTTCCCACGGACAGAAGGAGCATCTCGAAGTTCCGACAGAGGTTGGTCGGTGGTTCGATGCCCTGCTGCTGGTACACCTGAACCGTTCGGGCCGTTTCATCGGCCCGGCCACGCAGTTCCGTCACCTTCGAGTGCATCAGTTCGATGAAATCCGCAAACATCGTGTGCAGACGACGGTAGAAGAACTCCGTGTCGAAGATGAGCTCACTTTCCAGGAACGTGTAGTACATGAAGTCGAACACCTTACCCTGGAGCGCTCCGTTCACGAGCAGCTCATCCTGATCGATCATTTTCGATGCATCTTGGACGAGCGTTTGGGGAGCGAGTCGAAGCGTTGCAATCGACAGTCCGAACGCGAACAGGGTTAACGCGTGCAGGCCATCGTTTTCCCACCCGTTCGAAAGCGCATCCATCAGGAAATCGATGTAAAGATCGTCCTTGATCATGGGCAGCTTGCGGACCAGTTCTTCACCATCCTCTCGTCGCTGCAGTACGCTTAGGTCCAGTGCGTACAGTAAACCCATCTGCAGTGTCACCGTCACATCGTCGATACCACCGCTCGATTCGGTGCACTTGTAGCTACGCAGATACTGCACCAACTTCATCGTGGCGTTCCGCGGCAAACCGGACTGGGCGGCATAGTAGTAAATGCACTGTGCCAGCAAGAAGCGTATCTCCTCGAACAAATCCAACACCTGCCGATGGTGCCGGGGCGGTCCGAGAGCACGGTTCGTGGTCAAAATGTCGAGCTCCTTCGTAATGTCCAGCTCCTGCAGCAAGTCGACGATACGTTCGAGCAGCCCGTCCGCTACCAACCCATCCGTGTAGCTGGTAACGATTTGCGTCACCTCGGGCGGTGCATCCGTACACCACGACACGCCGGCCCTAGATTTCAGCAACTGTTTCAAACTGGCCACGAGCGACTTACGCCCATCATAGTACAGCAACACCGCCACCAGTCCGCGCGTCAAGCCCGGATGGTTTATCGTTTGCTGCTGCGACGTACACAACAGCTCCAGCGCCACATACTCGTTCATGTCGAACATGTCCGATATGATGATGCTCTCGTCGACCAGCTCTTTGGACAGGATGGTGTGACCAAACTCGGGCAGCGTGATACCCTCGGTGATGCCCTGTTTGATCGCTTCGCGGCATTTCGCGTTCTTGGGTGGATTTTTCAGCAGTGAGATAAAGTTTTGCTTGTGTTTCCGCAGCAGCGCTTCCAAACTGGCGGCGTGCGACGTATCGGCGAAATCGGACGATGGCAGCAGATAGTTTTCAACATTGTTCAGCAAACATTTGTACGGGGTCCACAGATCGTCGGGTGTTGCTACGGGGGGGAAAGAGTAACGAAAATCACGGATGCACCGATGAAAGCAAAGCGTTTGTTGATTCACAATTCCTAACCTCACATTACCGGTTTGCATCGTTGAGCGGAACGATTCCGGCACACTTACCATCGGCCATCGTGTGAGCACTTAACCAGTCCGCAACTAGAACGTTGTAAAGTACGCAGTTACTTTGTATAAATCACTTTTAAGAAGGTTTCGGGAAGTATTTCGCAGAAAAATAACCGTTTCAAGATTGCGAGAATGACCCGCACACAAACAGGCGGCAAACGAATTCTTTTACTTGTTTTTTTTCGACAATGTTTGGGCTGTCAAAACGAAGCACACTGTGGCGTGCGTTCGGTCATGCGTCGATGTTATTTTTTGTAAGTTAAATAGAACTAATTGCGATAAAGAAATTGGAAAAATGAATATATCTGGAGTAAAATCGATGCTTAAAATATTTTTCCTTATGGTAAAGTTAAAAAAGAATTGAAAATCGTTCGGAACAAAAAACAGACTGTAAAAACATCGCGTAATATGTTTTTAGGACGGCGATGTTTTTTTGTAACGGTCGAAGGGAGATTCTATCTTTAATTTTAAAAAATGTAGAAATATTCAGGGCTTTCAGACATGCTCTTCGAATGAGGACTCTATTTCCTAGAATTTTATAAATAACTCCCTTTTTGCATAACAACTTTTATAAATATTGCTTTGCCATTTCTGTCTACCAAGGCCTGGTATGCTCGTTGCTAGATTGTCAATATCATTTCACTAATCCTCTTCGAACTCAGAAGCTGCAACACTCATAGCCTCCACAGTACCATAATGCATAAAAAGCATAAGATCGTGCATGATAAGCAGCTCATGCTCATGATCGCAAAACCATTGCGCCCTGTTCCCCCGTGCACCATTGGCCAACTCTTCACCCAATAACCCCTTTCGACATGGCGGCGCTTCTGCGTCGGGTGCGAGTGACGACAGCGATTTCATCAATAAAAGTCATCGTTTATAAGTGCTGATTATATAAAAATTTATCGCTTATCGCACGGATATAATGTCAGAGAATCAATTAAAACCGCGACATCACATCACGGTGATGCGTTTTCGGATTGAGGTGGTCCGTTTCGGCGACCATTTGCAACAGGTTGTGCTAGCCGCTGGTGCGGTCGTCTTTGAGCCGGTACAGAGAAGAGAACGATGTGGGAGATGAGTACGGGACTCACGATCCTTACTAGCTGAAGAGTCACCAATAGTTTGTTCAATCAAAACTGTCAAATTATGAGTAAATGCACCGAGTGTGTAGAGAGAGAGTAATTTAAAATATGCCTTTAACCTTTTCCCATCCCTTAACTCTTCTATATGCGAAATTGAAATGCGAACCCAGCCTTTTGAAACTATTTATTGCGCCTGGACTTCATCATTCTGGCTCGTTCATAACGCAATATTGTACCAAACTTAACGATCAACTTTGAATCTCGCTATTAGAGAGACGTTAGTTGCTCCGAAAGGTGGATTGCAATTTCTTCACACCTGGATGGTTGGGCCAAAAGCTCAGTTTCCAACTTTCGGTACCGGGCAGCATCCCCTTTCGGGTGGTGGTTAATCATCTCAATAATTCAACGCTACTGCCCCCGGGGGTTTACAAGAACTGCCCGCCCGGTAGGCGAATATTTACGGTCATTGGGATGGTTTGCAGATAAATCTACCCACTACTGCAAGTGAGCAGTCTCAGGTTGGAGCACCCGCCGAATGCTTGCTCAGCTCGTGAGAAGAATCGATACGGAATAGCTCGCCTGCGTTTTCTCGGCGATACACAGAGGATAGATCCGCGAAGATGAATGAAACGAAATCTCTAGCCGCAACGACCGATTGGACGAACGAATCTTTTGCGATGGAAGGTTTGGAAGGATAGCGAATCGCGCGCGTGAAAGGTGACTCCCGTCGAACTACTGAATTTATTCGATGAAGGCGATTAGTCCATAAGCCAAAGGTGATACGATAGATCTTGGCAGAGGCGCTCACTGCACTGCACCTCGGGTGGATCAACGATGCACAACGATCGGCAATAAATTAGCTGTGCCGGAAAGCTATTACAGGTAATGAGAACTTTTAAGGAACTCTAGTTATTTTAGTAAAGTTTGAAGTCTAGCAGTTTATTGCCTGGCTAGGGGGAACTAGAAACACGGCTTGGGCAATTGCGCGAGGTGCAAATTGCAGTTGCAGATGCATATCACTGTCGCAAGACATTGGCGGTATATCATAGACGATGCCCAACCTTAGTAAAACCTATAGATGTCCAACGAGCGCTGCCCGGCATATCAAGCTACAGTGGACTGGTATCCGTGTTGAGCTGAAAAATCCACCCCTTCACAGATTCCACAGATAAGTCCGATTCGCGATAAGACGCGCAAGTGTACAATTTCAAATGATGTTTATTAATGCTGCTTTTAAAGTGGACATTCCTGATGCCTGTCTATGCTTCTTGAAGACTTGCGAAAGATTCGGCGAGTCCTTGCTAGGTGAGAGATTGTGTCTAGACGAGCCATGGGAGGGTATTAGATCACACCTCAAAGTACAAGTCCGGCGGGTCATTCCAGATATCAGCTGTTAAAGTAGATGTAAAGATCTTAGTGACATGATAAAGAACGTCCAAAACAGTCCTAATAAACACTCAATATGAAGTTGATCTTTGCGATCTTCTCGCTTATGATGAATCTGTCTGCACCATTCAAGCGCAACAAATTCACCAACACACTGGGCAGAGATAAATTTTCAACTAAACTAAGGAAATAAATTGCACTCAGCGCCATCAACCACGCGGCCATATTTCGCACCGAATGCATAAAAAAAAACAAAAACATTATGTTGTCATACTTAAGACGCCACCAAACCACTAAGGAAGCTTCACCAAAGCGGTGCCACCCGTTAGCAGCTAGTCTTTGGAATTTATGTGCGCAAACAGCACAGAAGCGCGGCCCGTCACTTATCCGGCACGTAAATCAAACGGAATTCAAAATTCTAATTAGAGCCAGCGTGCCGAGGCGCGTTTTGCGCTTTTGTTCATAAAACATTCCGCCAGTGTTTCGTGGTGCATTAATTCATTTCTGCACCAGCTCGCACCAGATCAAAAACCGTGTACACCTTTAGCAAACGGTGCGATTCTGGTGCGAAAAGTGTGGCGCTGGCTAGTTTATGAAGCTTGCTGTGACAAATGGTTTCGCACGGGATAGGCTTTCGAGTGTTGCGCGTGTACCCACAATTGTGTTGTGTCACCTGTCAAAGCCGTTAGTAATTCCTTTCGGGATGATGGCTAGCTAGTACGGTTGGGCTGGCATTTGCAACCTTGGGATACTGGCGCCAATGAGGAAATTGGGTCTTGTTTTGACAGCTTTTAAAAAAATCCGTTGTGCGACTCAACTTTGGAGAGTTTTAAGATTATTTTACTGTCTGCATTACATTGTATGCAAAAAGAAACGTTGCATGTCAAAGGTTTTATCGTTCGTTTGTCTTGCGGAGCCTGTCCGTGCTTATCTCCCGTGCACGCAGTTTGCAGAAATGTGATCAAAACACTTAAAGAAAGGAGAAAATGGGAAGAGTAGAAACGGAAACACACCTGCACCGGACCTTATTTGGGGGTCCTTCACGTAGTCCAGACGATGCTCTCATTAATCTACCCACCAGCACACTGCAGCTTGGGCAAGATTGACGATCGTTCACGCCACGATGGCCGAACGGGGCGAAAGCAAAGCAAATGTGCCTGAACACCCGTACACTCACTTACGGGCAATTAGCGTGACATCCATCGCGAATTGATAGGTTTGGCGTACTTAATGCACCCAAGTATAGCGGACGAGATAGGGAGCACCGCTTTTCGGGGCGAGACAGATGGCCGTTCGAAGGGTAATCAAATGTGGATGGGTCATAAAATGAAAAGGAGAGTGAATACAAATAAACAAGGGAAATAAAAAAAACGAGGCAAAGCATAAATGGAACGTTTTTTTAAACGATACTGCGATCGTAAAGTTGGTGCAGTTTGGCAGGGGGGTTTTCAATTTTACAATAAAAGCACGATCACACGATCACTTGTCTGCTTTCGGGCGGGAACGGTTGGCAAGGAAACGCCCAGAAGGTAATGAAAGTTAGGACAATTAAATGATATCACTCAAGTGTTACGCATTTATGGGAGTACATTAAAGGGTAAATTAAAACGGGACTCTTTTAGGCCTCTTTTTATGTGTATTTTTGCTTGAATTTGAATATATTTTTAATGCTTAATTTATCGATTGAATTTCAATTACTTATTCATGTTATGATGTAAGAGCCAGTTTGTGTCTTTCATAAAATTCATAGGAAGCCAGAAATAGCAGGCCGAGGTTCTTCTTCTTCTTTCTTGGGCCTCATAGGTCAAGCCTGCAATCTCTGGCTTACGAGACTTTTTGATACCGCTCAGTTGGATAATCAGTCCTCACTATGGGGGAACGTCCCAGAAGGGATTTGAACCCTAGTCCTGCCGTGTAAAGACCGGTGCTGCTGTAGAATCTACTTCCGGCAGGCCGAGATTATAGATCGAAATAAGAAGAAGAAGTACTTCATTTCATCCGTAGTTGACATTGAAGAGATGAACCTGGGACTGTATAGAATATTCAAAGTCCCAGTACTCACATTCACCTCAGAAAGAAGCGCTCTGTTCAGAGCTGTCAAAACTCCCTTAGACTCATCAGGCTCCACATAATGTCTCACCAGGCTCCGTTGAGCTAGGCATGTCATGAGAACGGTACCAGGCGACCCAATCCATCTGAGCTGCCCGCAGATCCTTAAGGAGGAGCTTAGGTCTCGGGTCCTTACAGGAATACATTGAGATGGGGTGATAATGTCTGTGACGCTAGATCGTAGGAAGATTTCTGTAGCGAACCGAGCAGGAAATCGATATCCGCTCTACTGTATCCTAAACCTTTTATTATGAAATCTTTCTCCGTATATTGAAATGAATCCTGAGATCGTTCGCCAGCGTTGGTAATAGCTATGCTTTAGCGACTGAATGCTTAGATCTCGTACTACTTCAATGCGAGAAAGAGTGGCATAAGAGATCGAGTCATTCACTTACATTACCCGACATCTGAAGAAAGAGTGCAGACAGTGAATGGTGTCACAACTTCCTCCATATTCCAGAAAGAGAGACAGATATCTGGTAGAATCTTAATGAGTAGCAGTTAACTGCTTAAATTTGGAGCTAATATGGGGCAACTTTCTTTTCGCTTTACTCGCCTGCATCCAGTGTGACGTTCCAGTTATATGTCACCATAAAAAAATGCACTTCTCTCCCCTTTTTTTTTGCTCTTTATCGATCACCACTATCACCAACCGTGTGCATGGGGACGTGTGAGACGGCCTTTGTATATCTGGTTCCGGGGGTGGTGGTGAACCAAAACCCACCACGCGCCAAATGCATGTGTGTATGCAAATATGTTAACGATTCGGTTTTAGGCACTTTTTTCGCTGCTTTCTTTTCTGCCGCCAACTTGATAACGGCACGAGGAAGGAATTCTCCGGCGAAAGAAAAAGGGGTCGCCTTCGGCCGGGAGAGTTCGGCGCGTTCGATTGCATAATTGTTGATTGGTCAAACAAATTAGGCCAAGCTTGTCAAACAGCGCGCCGCAACGCCAACTCCACTGAGCCGCGAGGTGTCATCTTCGGCAGGACGCGTCGTGACGCGCCGGTGATATGTTCGCGGTGTCGGCATGCCATTCCGCTTCAGTGATGGTGCAAATTATCATACCAGCGGTGGTGTTGTGGTGTCTCTGCCGAAGGCATCACTAATCGATTTAACTAATCTTAGTCTGGTAGGTAGTCTCGAACGCCTAACAGAGAGTGAGAGAGAAAGAGGTCTTCTTGTAACACATTTTGTTTCCAGAAATTCTCCAAGCTCCAAATGAAAACAAGTTAAAAGATCCGGATATCGGTTTCATCTTCTGGAACGCGTCCGAGCGCTCGAGAAGGCGTAATACAGGCAGCACGATTATCAGGCTGGTTTACGATCAGGTTTTCGGTTTTTGGGAGGGAAGTTTCACGTTTTGTTGCGATGCTTTATGTGTGTGCTTCTGAGAGAGTGGACCAATGCAGGGATAAAGCGTTCTTCGATTACACGAGGATCACCGCGGCGATCTCTGTTGGTGGTGATCTTATGGATGTGGAGATATTTCAGCATGTTGTCGTGGAAGGTTTTCGACTTTGTGACATATCCCTGGAGGTAAGATTATGCGATCGAGATGTACTCCGTTTAATGGGGGAAATTTGATACTAAAACAGGTTGTAATGAGCTTTTCCTTTAAGCGATCAAGCAAGGCGACATAGCCCAAACAACCCACCAGACACAACGCTTTGATGACAGATAAAGCAATTTCGCGAATAAATGTGACAGCAATTGGTCGCTTGCCACCATTAATCAAATTACGCCAGGAAATTCGATGCTTCCGGTCGGGTTTTCTAGGCTGTGACAACTGTCTGTCTACGGCTACCGTTGCAGAAATCGAGATGCTTAATGATTTCCTTCCCAAACCCGAGACGAGGGACAACCTTGAGCTGTTGTGCCAAAATTTGTTTTTCACCTGCACCGACGGTCGATGTTGGGGAAGATTTCGAACGTTCGGGCGCACGTCATTAATCATCATAAATCATGGCCAAAGTGCTTCCAGGATGTTGTGACTCGGTCCGAAAAAAAGCTTTCCCAAAATCGGAAACTAGACTGTGGCAGCTCTTGTTATGATGAGTAAGGAAGAAGATCGCTAGAGAAGATGCTTATAGGCAAATAGTTACTGGTGAGTGTCAGGTGCCAATGGTCAATCCTTAGGAACGTTAGCAAAAAATAAATAATTAATCAATCAAAATGCATACAGTAAAGCTGGATTGTAAAAACGTTATTTGATTGATTTAAATTCAAATATAAAATGCAACCCAACATCGGGTGCGCTATAATCCGGCGCCATAAAGTAGCAGCTAGTAGCGGCACCATAAACTAGAGACTTAAGTTAAACCTCCGATCGTTCCCATTCGCTTCACTGCTGTCCCGGCGTGACGAAAGCCCCCAAAAGCACCTCAGATAAAAGGGGCAAAATATTTCGATTATAATCTCCCTCCGTTGCCTGGACGTTGGACCAATTTCAATCAATATCAATAAATTCGAATACTACAATATTAACGAAGTGTAAAATGGTAGTAAAACGTCCACCAGTCCGGCAGCTACCCCAAAAAGTTGGATTACGAATGCAGTTTCTGTGGCGATGCGTTTCCACGCGTGTCAACACCGGTGTGATAAAGATGCATCCTAACGAAATATGTTTATCCACTCACCGCGCGGAATCGTTCGGATGCCTCGGGAGTCTTCACGTGCCCTGCGTGTGTGTGTGGTAACAGACAAGTGTGGCCCGGCTGCGGGAACAGGTTCGGGCGTCGTTGCACCGCTGTCGCACGTCATAAATAAAAAGAAGGAAAACAAGGTGGTTTTCTCGGTGGTGGCAAGATGCTCATCGTTCGATCACGCACCAATTCCCAAACCCCCTCTCGATATAGGCAATACCCCTAAGGAACGCACGTGTTTACGCAAGCGCTCAGCGCTCAGACATTAAATCCACCCGCTTTTGTGTTTGCATACTCCCCCTCTCCCCCTCAGCTTACGGAGAAGGAGGGGAGGGGGTGTAGGGAAGGTGGAGAAGAAAATCCCGAAGATGATGCCCCGGGGTAGTCGAAAGCCCGCGCTTGTTCCTGCAGTCCGGCTTGCCCGCGAAAGCTCCGAGAGCATAATTAATGTTCGCGCCACAATCGTACACACGCTCGCGCGGGTTTAGAAAGGGGAGGGAGGGAAGGGAGGATGAGTGAGGAAGGAGGTTTGTGGTTAATTTCGGCATGTCGCTTCAGCTTAGCCGAACTGTCAAAGGTACGATGCTGCAGCTCATCCCCAGCTGACGAAGGATGGCGGCGCCATCCAGCCGGTTCCCCAAAACGTTCCGTTCGGTTTGGGGTTT
The DNA here is from genome assembly GCF_013141755.1 of Anopheles stephensi. Classification (NCBI taxonomy): domain Eukaryota; kingdom Metazoa; phylum Arthropoda; class Insecta; order Diptera; family Culicidae; genus Anopheles; species Anopheles stephensi. Next base: position 83,565,703 of record NC_050203.1, on the reverse strand, counting down.
TTTTTTTTTAAGGTGATTGATTTTGGACTCCCAAATGCTTCATAATCAAAACTGGCTGGCTGGGAGATGGCTCATTGAGAGCTGTGTGTCCCTCCAGCGAGTGTGCCGTTCCTAAACCACTGACCTTCAGGAGAGTGCCATTCGTTTTCGGGTGCTATTAATTATGACCGATTCCGAAGACTGGATTCATCCCTAGTTTCGCTTCGGTGGTGTCGGTCGTGGGTAAGGGAAGCGACAGCCCTTTTCGGAATGTGTTACACGAACGTTGATTCCAGGGCAGTCCTAAAAAAAAAAATGCGATGTGTGTGTGCGATCATTTTTCATCCGGCGGCAAAGGTGTTTGACACCGGGCCTGTCATACAAATAAGGGCCTAAGGCCGGCGCTAAAGGGTTTTTGTGCGGGTCCGTGCGGTGGCACAAGAACCGAGCGCCGGCGTGTCTTATGGAATGTGGCCGGGCGGCTTTGAAATGTGACCCAAAACTTTTTTTGTAATTTATTAAGTGAAATAGAACTATTGACGATTTTGGCCAATGCAATCGATCGATATTTCATGCATTCGAACCGTTCGTGAGCAAAATAGCGCGTTTTGATTTACAAATGGGCAGTTTGTGGAGGATTATAATGTTTTTTATGTTGTTGTCACTGTTGTCTAGCTCAGCGGTCAACGTGTATGAAATAAACCATTTTAAATAAAGTCTCTTTCCAAAATTGTGTCAAGGTTGCCCAAAACGAGTCCCCGAACTCTGGCCGGCCAACAGCTGCAAACGGCCATTACTTCAAGGAAAGCAATGTTTGATCTTATTTTTTCTTCTTCTTCTTCTAGTGGCTAACATTTCCTTCGCAATCTAGTTTGAAGAAGAAAAAAAACACACACACTCTCACACCCCACAGACCACAGAGCAGAATGAAAATAAATATTTACATAAAAAAGAAATTAGATTAATGGCGGTACGATCATTATCGTCGCTTTGTCTGGCAGTTATCTCATAATTTATTTCGATCAGTTTTTAGCCCAAAAAAAAAATCGATACCAACCGATGCCGCGATGCCCCCACCAACGGATCCTGTTGGTTGAGTTAGTTAAGGGAGGTTAAAATAAATGTGAATTTAAATGATCCGAGCATTTGGCGCTGCAGTTTCGGAGGCGGATGTTAGGGGCTTTGGTTTTGAGATATCGCTATCGCTGAAGGGATGCTTGACCTAATGTTGAGCACGATAAAGTTCGATTCTAGTTGATCGATTGAGGGTTGATCGATTTGGGCTGAAGATCTTGGGGGTAAGCTTTGCCGATCGGTTTTTATAGGGTGCTATTTTTCAAGCGAAAGGTGAACCTTTTTACTCGTTTTATAATTAATTTAATAAGTTAATGCATTTGTCTTCCCATTAGCTATTATTTTCTGTCGATGTTAATGTCCTTTAGATGTTGATGATTAGATTATCACTAATAACTCGTTCTCAACTCCGGGACAATGTATTATAAACGTGGTATTGCTGCTTCAAGAGAGTACGGAACTAGGGCGTATAAACATCTTAAGAGTAACTGACAGATGAGCTGTGGTTTTATTTTGTATACATAGTCCTTTATTCAATTTAGTGCTGCTATCTGTGCCCTCATGATGAATTTAAGCAGAAATTCTAATAGTTGCAATATGCACTAGAAAAGCCTGTTGAGCAATATTCTTCTTTTGCAGGGGCTTTTCTTAATCATAACTCGCTTCCACCACGATCAATAACGCCTTCTTCTACTACTACTTCGTCTTCAACCTCTTCAACACACTTTGCAGTAATCGAACCACCGGAGGCTAACGCCAAAATCGATCACGATCAGTTGGGACATCAAAAGAAGCACCAATCGATCATCGTTATTATGCTGACCATTATCACCATTATGTTCGCCATCCCATCGCCATTATCACCTCCGGAGCGCGCATCGAGCGTTGGAGTTAAGAGAAGACACACAATGAAAAAAAAATCAATCCCCTGGACGCTGGTACCTGGACCCCACACTCGAAAAGGTCCACCGAAAAATCCTATTATGCGGGTGGCTGCCAGGTTTGCCATCCTGGAAAATTCGCTCACCATTACGCAAGACGGCCAAAAGCCTTTTGGCAACGCGATGGCTAGACATTGGACACAGGCGCCACGATAGATCGCAGAGTTCAACGGGCGTTTCGGAATCGTTGCAGATGCTTTTGCTGTTAATTTTCCTATCGATGGATTACGATTACGTCCATCATTCGCCGATGGGGAGGTCTGTCAAGCGCGCTTCTTTTTTTATGGCGCTAAGCTTTGTGTTTTCTTCAAAGCGGTCTGAGCCTGCCTCTGTTACCAGCTGAAAGGACAGTCAGGATGTCTCGGGCGGGGAGTTTGCGGTAATGTTTGCGTTTGAATAGCGATGAGGGCGAGAAAATATTATCAACCCAGGTGGATGGGTTGATAGCATGCCTATGGACAGTGTTATGGAAATAGCAGCCGGGAAAGACACTGATAAGTAATCCTTAAGCTGTGTCCTTCGATGTAAGCCGTGGTTTTATCACATCCGGGGCGACTATTGATTCTAGCTATAGCGTGAGCTCGCCCAGTCAGCTGAAGATGCTAATCGGACACGCTATTAATAGCAATTCTAACACCCAAACCGAACCGAGTAGATTTGAGCGATAGAAATGTTTTGTGGCGCTGGGGGACAAAACCCCGTAAAGGGAGTGTAAAATTTAATCAGCCAATGGCGAAATTCGCTCCGTGAGCAAACACAGCATTCGGCTTTAATAATCCCTAAAACGATCCGATTTACATATTCATATGCGCGATCGGCGACGGCCCGCAACGCTTCACGGTCCCGGTGGCTGTCATTTAGCAGCGCTGCTTTGATTCGAAACGGTTTTAACCTAACGATCGACAGGTGACGTTGACGGTGGGGGACAGAGTGAGTGGGAGAGCGGTCCGTTTGTTGATCTGAATGGCATCTGAGTTTTTTTTCTTCTCTCCGATGCTTTGGTGTGGCTCTCGGACTGTCGCCCTTCGGTAGCATCAGCAGGGCGCCCGACGTGACATTCCCAGCTCAATGACGGTGCGTTTAGTAACTGCGCTTAACTAATTGGGCGTCGGGGCAATTTATCGGTCGCGGTGGATGGGCAGGTGGGCGGGTGGGCGAAAGGGAAAGTTATGAATGTACCACTGCACCCCACGACGACAACGACGACGAAAGGTTCAATGGGTCATTGGGTCGTGGAGCAGGCGTATTGCGCTGGCAGCGGTATTGTTCACGTGAAGAGGCGACGGTTTAAGATGATCTATGATGGCGCATTTCCCGAAATTGTCGTAATAACAACCTGTGAAGTTGGTTGGCCCTTTTTTTGGTTGTTGTACGGAATGGGTGAAGGGCCACGATCACCATGTTTGGGGGCCGAAACCATTGCAGGAATTAATAGGGTGAGAAAAGGAATGCGGTGTTTTATTAGCGCTTCAGGTTTTTTTTTCTGTTTCGCATCGGTCTTTAACAACTAAAAACAACATTAAACGGTTGGCGGAGATGTAGTACTTCGGAAGGGCTGGTGATATTATTCTTTTAAGCTGTTATTTGGTTAATGGGGTGCGGTGGCTGTGTGCGTGTGTGTGTGGGTTATCGTTAAATCGAGGTGATCTTTAGCTTCGCTGGTTTGTGAAGGGAAATAAAAAAGGGGTTATTAAAACACAGCGAGCCTATGACAAATGAATTATAGGCTATTATTGGATGAATTAAAGTTCATGTTTAGATTTATGGTACATTTGGCTTGAGAAATTTTGTAAAATAATTATTACAATAAAACACAACCGAAGGAAAATCCTAGACTCTCTCACGCAAAGCACAAAAGCACTCGATGAAACTACCAATGGCGGGTTCGTCACCTATCCAGCCGTGCAAGTCTTTTGACACGCGACCAAGAAATACAATCTTTAATATGATGTTAATATTATTTAAGCAATACGGCCATGCCGTCCTTGATAAATAAAAAATATATACAGTTTAATAAAATAGTATGGTCCGACGGCCGAGGCGATAGTGGCAGTAATCTTCGCAAGGTACTACAGAGATTCTAATCCAATCCAGATATGCTCCACTTTCGTAGCACACACTGTCCAGCTGCGAGGGAAATAAAGTCAAATCAAGATTTTTCACGGAAGTAGCAAAAAAATGGGTTTTTTTGTGTTTTTTTATTCATGCAAGTAAAAAAAGACCCATTATTTAAGTTATTGATATAAATCCAGGAGTACATAATTTTTGTATTAATTTTTCCGTACAAAGTATCATATTTATCATCATATCAATAATTGAAAAGGTCTTAGTAAATCGTTCATCGTTATCATTCAAATGAATAATTGAAAAATCTTAAATCATTGACTTCATTTACATCATTCCTCATCATTGGGACGATAACCCAGAGTCTCTGATGGGCTGGTTCGTGTCCTATGCAGGCACTCAAGTCTTTTGATGCACTAGGAGTTTGAGCATCTTTTGATTTTATTTTATGTTTTTCGTAGAAAGTACCACAAAAAACGAGCGTTAAAATAATGAAATGATAATTCAAAACTTATAGAAAATTCCCAATTTCATAAAAATAATTGGTAATTTTATATCTTGAAATATAATAACTAGGAAAATATATAAAAAATCGTCCGTCCCTAGGTGTAAAACGTAACAACGGCGCTTCATTTCATCAATGCACGGATCCTACTGCCCCAGTTACACACAGGTTACATGTGCTTGTGCCACACGGTGCACTCACACAGCGAGCGGCCAAGGCCACATCACACGCAACGAAGACGATACCGTACGGGACTGCTGCTGCTGCTGCTGCTGCTCCGGTGTGATGCAAGCCCTGTGACGATGCCGTGCAGCGATGAATGGATTTCACCCAAAGATGAAACATAAAATTCCCACCCACAATGGCATCCGCGCCGTAGTCCGCATTTTCACCGCTCCCGGACCTTAGTAGCGGGCCCGGTTGAACTTGAACCTTGAAGCTGTGTGCGTCTTACGGTGGGTGAGCTTTTAATTAAAGTTACACCGGTCGTTCTATTGCTCCATATCTTTTCCAAACGTTTTGTGTGTGTGTGTCACTGTGAGGGAGCGTTTTTTAATTTGCAAAATGCCCTCTACTACTGATGCCAAGCGTAACGATATGGGAAGGTTTTGTTTTTGTGCAGCAAAGCGTTAGTTTTCGATTAGGAAAGAGAGTATAAAGTTCAGCGAGAGAAGCCAAAGATTGATACGTTTATTGGATGGTGTAAATGATGTCGATTACTTCACATCATTTAAAGTAGAATGAAAAAAGCTTTACTTTATAGCGATTTGTTCCGCAAAAATTCAATGCCAGAAGCTCTGCAAACTTCCCCCTTTTTTGCCAGCTACAATTACTTTCGAGCTCAAGCTTTTTACTACACTCCTCTGCCATTGTTTGCTCCAGCTGGCAAAGATGACTGCCACCGATAGAAGCCACCCTCGGGTGTAAAGATCTGTACAGTAGCACGGGAAACGCCTCCCGCGAGGTCAACATATGATCGTAATGTTTTTTTTTTTTGTGTGTGCAGCGCACGGTGAACGGCTTGTGTGTATGCGCGCCCTCATTAACGCGATGAAACTCTGGAGATTTGTTTCGAGTTTAGCGATATCGATACCCTGCCATACCGGACGTATGCAAGTGAGAAAGTAAATGTGTTGTTCGCGGCTTGGAAAACAATGCACCCAACTGGTGCATTACTGCCGCCTTGCTTATTACGGTGCTCTCAGCTGCAGCCATGGAAAGGAACTGCTATAAACGGGCCGCGAAAATTGTGCCGAGATCGTACGCTGCCGATACGATTCCTCCCCCGGCATGGCAAGGAAACGATTCGACTGAAAGCTCGCCTCCACCCACCTTTCGTGAAGATCGTTTTGCGCGATCGTTTGGCGCTCGGTGTGGCACAAGCCCTATTTTTCTCACCTTCTCTTTCGCCTGTTAAGGAGCGAAAGGAATGCAAATTTTTCTTCAGCTCACACTCCCGGTCTCCTTAACGAAGGAGGACCTTGTTTCGGGGCTGGCAAACCGTGGAGAACCCATCCTCGAAAGTAGGGAACGCGAGATAGCGCACGGGTCAGGGTGCCATCCAGCGGCTCGAGAAAGTAGCAAAACGCTTCGCCTCGGTATGCCCTGCAATATTGCTTAATAATATTCGCATTGCATAACGGAACGGATGGTTTAGGAGGTGAGCACAGTGCAATGCAATTGTGCAGCGAGTCGGCGCGAATGGAATAAATGGACCAGCCGATTAACACACACTTGATTGAGAAGGTGCTTAATGATGGACGACACGCGGCTCTAATTGTACACACACACACACTCGCTCAGATATGCTTCTCCATGATCGCACGTCCCGATAAGATGCATCATTTAATTTTATCTCGTGTCTCCCTCCTCTCTCTCGCTTTGTCCTGATGCGCTTTGCGTTGGTAGATTCTGAAATTCCTCGTCCGTGTGGCAATAGCTGCACGTACATCTCCCATCCGTACGGGAGCTATCCGAATATGATCCGCACACTCCGGATAAAACGGGGGATCCTCTTTCGGCAGAGTGGTTGGATTAGCTGACCGTGGACAGAAAGTCAGCGGCCGAATCCCAGTGTGGATGTGCGGTAGCGATTATGTAAATTCTCGACATCTCAACTCCCTCACCGTTTGACCAACTTTTCATCGATCCGCGTGGTTCACCATCGTGGTTGGTGTCGCATGATATGTGTGTGTGTGAACCGACATCATTCACCTGCTTCTTGCTCGTATCGCTATGCCACGGGATGCCCTCAAACCCAGCGCTCTCCGAAAGGCGGGTTCGTGTCCTATGCAGACGCGCAAGTCTTTTGATACGCTCCATAGAAGAGGCATCGTGTGTTTTGCTTTGTTTTGGGACTCCGAACGCAGTAGTATAATGATGCACATAGTCTTCCCACATCGTTCCACCGTTCCAAATCCTTCTGTCCACCGGTGATGATTTGGTGCGTACCGAAGGGCATTAACACCGGTGGTGTAATTAAAATCGACGAATCAAATAGGTAAGTGCAGCGCTGTCTAATGATAGCAATCCTGCGATATGAACAAACACACGCAACGCCGTCTGTCAAAAAGCACCTTTTTACACGGCGCGGCACAAAAATCGCGTGCCATATAATTTTGCGCAAAGACCTACCGGTCCTTCGGTTCTTTCTTCTTCTTGCGCGGCTTGCGAAAAGCAAAAAAAAAGCTTCGTTAAGTGAGTGCCTGTAAGTGATGCAATGCAGCACACACAAAAGTGCCATTACACCTTACTACATCCCACTCCTGGGAGTGAGATGGGGTTAGAAAGCATCAGCAAAGCCCCCAACGGTCGGTGAAGCACTCGACGTCAAGCTTCAGGCACCCAGAAGTGTCCTGAAACATTTGTGGGCATGAGAAGAGCTGTGGTTAACAAACAAATTAGTGTCGTTTGGAGGATTTGTTTTCTAAATTCGCAATCTTCCACCTGGGTTTTTTTTTTCGGAGTGAGTCCATTGAACAAGAGCCTTTCTTGGGAGGTTCCGTCCAATCGTGGTGAGACGCATGATTGGTAGAGATGAGTTACAAAATGTTGCTACCGAATGGCGATGTCCTCATCGGTAAACGATTATTTTGCGCGACGTTTCAGTATCGTTAGGCATGATGAGGCACATGATACGCCGTCGTCGATGTCAAATTAACAAGCCATTAAATGAAATCTTTAACTGCCAGCGCGAGATTGAGTGTTAATGCAGGATGCAGTTAAATAATCGGAGAACTTCGTCATTAAGCTGATGCCACGGGCTGAAGATGAGCGCGAGTAGTGCGGGCAAACGAGGGTTTGTTGCATAATGATGAAATTGAGCAGAGGAGAACCTGAAGAAGCACCTATTTGAATCAAAACGGAAGAGCTCGATTGCAAATATCTATAACTTCTAGGTTATGAACTTGACCGAGATTTAGCTCGCCAGCTTGAGCAAGCTCGGGCTTGATTACTATACTTACGCATTCGCAACGTATTCCAAACCATTAAATGAACACATTGTCGCACGAGCAAGGTCTAAGGGGTTAGCATCAATAATGGTATGCATTAGGCAAATAAATAATTACACATCTCTCGAGGTGACATATTAGAATTCTAAACATCCAAAGCATTCCATTCTCCCAGATCATGGATCTGATTACACGCCGGGTAGCCGAACCACCGATCGATCATCACCACGCACGCACGGAGAAGCTAATCCATCTTGCAATGTCGCGCCATTCGCCCATCGCCTTGGCTAGCGGCTGGTGCGAGGAACAAAATCTGCATAACCTTATTACCCGTTGCACAAAGAAACTACCGGGGGGAAGGCATTGATGGTGATTAACTGATGCACATCTTCCAATGCCACGCGGGTGCGTACGTCTGTATCGATTACAAGGACTACACGGCGGCCAGAAGGCGTTACCGGACCGGATCAAGGAAGCAGCAAACGAACGTTCTTGAGCTTTACTCCCGCACCATCTTGAGCAGCTCTCTCTCTCTCTCTCTCTCTCTCTCTCTCTCTCTCTCTCAGAGTGTGCGTATTCAATTAGGGTGACAAGATCTTCGCGTCGATGAATTATGGCTCAATTGTTTGGTTGGTCGAACGGTCTGATTTTTGAATGAATGACTTCATCGACTCGTCTCACTTACGCGGTTGCTGCGTATTTATCAATCGTGGCGCATCGTGACACGGCACCCAGCAAAAACATCACGATCGACGCAGAGGAATGTGTTGTGGCCGTCGTAGGCAAGATTCTCGATCGCGTGGCTCATCAATTATTATTTCACGCATCACATCGTTTCGCGATGTCATCGTCGCTCCCCGGTTTGCACCGCGAGCCACAGTGCGCTCAAGTGACCTAACCTCCGGTAAAGCGACGAACCTTTTCAGCGATCCACTGACCACTTCCGATCGATTGGCCCGATATGTGTGCGCTTGTCCTGTTCGCAGATTATAAATTTTAATACCTCGCTTTGGATGTCTGGCGCAACCGAGAATGATCGGCCGGTCGGTCGGTTGGTTCGCTCGGCGCAAGGATATCGGGATGGGAACGCACGCGCGCGTCTGTGTGTGCTCCATCGCTGCCGTTTTGCGTTGAGTGGGGTGTTAAGTGAGTTATTTTATGGATATGATGCAATTTCATAATTTTGCCACGTTCCGTACCGGTCAGCCGAAGGGGGTTGAGTCGAGCGTGGTTGCGTCGTTTTCTTCCTTACCATGGGCGCTTGTAAGGTGGTTGTCGAAGCTTAATAAAGTAAATCTTGAGTGAGCAAAACAAAAAAAAATCGTACTTTAAAGCATTTCTTTCACCACAAAATTTTTACACACGACGATGATGATTGAGATAGCAAAAATTTGTCAGCTAGTGAAGTAATATTCATAAAGCAAAGCGGCCAAGTAAAAGTTCAGGTGAGTTAAAACGATGGAGAGTCGGATTAAGCGTATTTAAATAAATCTCAAACCTACCCTCTCCGAGCTGCGAAACTTATTTGCCATGGCAGTTAAAAATTATTTAATGCGTGTGCTATAACCCCACATGATCGAATACACACCTCGGATGACCTATTCTGGGACTTGGAAAGGTGTTTACTTAAGCTACAATCGAACTGCTGTGGACTTGAGCATGTCGAACGTGTCACCAGTGCTTGTCCGCGGATTGTAACCATAAATAAGCAATTATCCAACAATGTAGCTCAACCTAGAACCGCGTCTCGTATCTAGCGAAAAGGGCTCGCATAAAAATGTTTCTGCGCAGAGAACCATTCGACATAAAACAGCTTCTCCATAAGAGGATAGCAGCACCCAAATCCAATCCGCGAAGGCTTTAAGCGAGGTCCGGATTATAGGTTCGCTTAAGGGCGCCCCGCTCGCAACCCCCAAAGGGATGTTATGCAACGTACCTCTTGGTGACCTTCACACCGGGCGAGAAGAAGATTCCCGTCCCGGGGGGTTGTACGCGGCACGGACGGCCATCTCGCCGAAGGGAATAGTTTTCCGATAAATTACTTTATTAGCATTTAATGTGTTTCGGCTGACGATCGGATGAGCATAAGTCGAAACCGACCGTCCAGCACTGGAAAGGTCCGCAGCCGTAGTCGCCGTCTATCCCGAGGGTCGTGTAATTTAATAATAAAATCAGTACTTTGGCCGTCCGGTTCGGTCGGTCCGATGCCTTGAAGAAGGACATTTGGTTGCCCGGCATCGTACGGCATCGTACGGTACCGGCAGGTATCATCTGCCATTAGTTGTGGCCGGACGTGAGGGCCCTCTGCGTACGTCGTCGTAATCGATTGGCCCGTGTGTGGGTGACCTTGTTGCCTTGGCGTAGCTGACCGTACATCCTTGCTAAAGGTAGCACAAATAAATTACTCTCCTCTTGAGTGCGTGACGGTATTTTTGTTTATCGCATGGCGAGTTCTTGGCTCGGGTGAGAAATGCGCTGTTTGGGCTGGAGTCACATGCGTGATTATAATCCAATCTGAGCAAATGAAATAAAACAAAGGAAGCTGCTGATAGTGGGGAAGCATCAGCAACAAACAGAATAATCTCGAGGGAGTGTCCCGAGCTGAGGCAAGTGTCGAAGGAACTGATGATCGCGTGTCAAATGAAAAACTACTTTCCCACAGGCGGCCATAAATCATAGTGCGCCTGTGAGCAACGGAAAAGGGAACGAAAAAAAAAAGGGAAGCGACATCGTTGTTGCGCTGCATGCCGTTGAAGGACGCCACGGCACAGAAATCTTCTCTGGCGTTGCTGATGGTGCCGCGTGTAGGGATAAAGCTCCTACAATGTTTTCTGCCGTCTCGTTCGCCTTTCCTGCAGCAGGCGTACCAGTGCTGTACCGGTTATTCTTAGCCTCTTTCTTCGCTCGCTCTCCTGAAGATTGGCGCTTCGCCTACGGTGAGAATGTTCGCGCAAGATGCATCATAAATTAATGCAAATGAGGTAAAATATCGACTTTTAATTGAAGACCGTGAGGGCTATTATGTGGTGGTGCCCGGAAATTGCTTACATTAGTGCTGTCGCCTGTTGTCGTCGGTCGTCGGTGGGCTGTGCAGCTTGTGCGCTCTTTAAGTGGTACCGCTTGGCGATACCCGCGAGCACTACTGACCTACAGCCACGATTAGTGACGTTACCTCGGGGGAGTGTTTTGGGATTGGGGTTTTATTTTCAAGGAGTTTCGCTCGTTTTTCTCACAACACTCCCGGGTGTCGTGATCACTGTTCCTTCTGGGCGATCAGGTACCGGGATCGTCTGGAGATCGTCGTTTGCATGCAGCTGCAGCAGGAACACACCATTAGTGGATGGAAATCGAGCTGGAACTTTGTTGCAAAACCGATCAGTTTAAGCACCGAAAACCCCCGGTGCTGTAAATGCGGATCGCCGTTCAAACAATAGGCGCAATCAGGGGAAGAAGAAAACTGGCTAGCACCCCCGGACGAGACTAACGAAACGCTCCCCGTGCTCCGAGGTGACCGAGTGAATTGTGAAAAATATACGAGCTAGACTGAGGCGAAATAAAAACTAATCAGCGCGCGCCCATGAGTGGGTGAGATTGGATTATTTTTGCGACATTAGACGAAAGGAAAGGATCGTGCCGGGTTGACCTTTGCGGAAGAAAAGGTAATTTCGGTCAGAAATATCACGGCGCTTATTGATTGAGTGATTGCACGGGATTCGAATGGGTGTTTTTTTTTTGGTTTTGGGGAGGTACACCATTTGAACCCGAAGCTGAGTGACACTGACGTTAGAGGGCACAATAGATTGAACTTTAAAGTAAATGACTTAATTAATTCATCCTACTAAATGGATAATAAAATAATTAAAAACTGCTGTAGCCATAATAACATGGTAGCAATATTAATTGAAAATTAAATCTTAAAAAAAATACAAAATTAAAAATAAGAAAGTATATCAATACTAAAAAAATTAAAAATGCCCTATTATAGTAATAAATAATAAATATTAAAAAATGGGACACTATAAAATGGATAAATAAATGGATCAGAAAATTCTATATGAAAACATAATTACCAAATTAGTTAAAAAAATAATAAAATATAAAGAAACAAAACAAAATAGTAAATAATATAATAAATAAATAAGAGGACATTAACTTAACATGTATATTAATTTAAATTCCATAAAACACACATTTTAACTAATTAATTTAAAACTGCAAATGCCTTTCCAAAGATAAATGCATACTTAATCAACAGCTAATAGTTCTGTTATCTTCTTCTACACTTCACCATTCCTTACGCACGGCTACAATAAATGGAAGTAATTAGTAACACTCAACAGTAACTCACCCTCGAATGCACTCACCGCACAGCACCGCAACCAAAAGCACCGACAAAAGCGGGTTTTTCCTTTACATACGATTAGTCCTAACCCTAATTGCTGGTGGTTTTTCTTGGTGCCCAGCAGCCGCACCGATCTTTTATGCTTTTCAAACCCGATCCAGTGGAACGGGCCCGCTCATTAATGCTGTCGAAATATGAGTCGAGAAAACAGTGTAAAAAAGACCGTATGGACGGTAAGAGTGGAGTTGCAATTAAAATCTTCAACGCTAACCATCGCTTGTCAGCGGTGGGTGCGCGCAAAATGTGTCTGCACGCTGCTGATTGTTCCCAATTTGTTTGTGTTATAAACAAACGGTTCAAACAAAAAAATCAAAACCTAACCTTCACGCATCGATCGACTGTGTGGCCACAATCCATTGTGAGTCGTGAAAGGGCCGTTTTGTCCTAATTCGTTACTAATCGAACGGTTATGAATAGGAGGAGCACGAGTAGCGCGAGAGTGATAGAGTGAAGGAGATGGCATCGCAATAGGTTACTTTTATGCTCGTCCTTAAGAAAACCCTTTTGAATTTAAACAGCAACAAAAAAACGACTCAAAGTTGTATCAGTCTATGGGGGCCCTTCATTGCGGCGCTGGGTTTTGGGAACTGAATTCTTTCGGCAATATAATTGACGCGTGAACGACAACCAACAACCAGCTTAGATGATGTTGGCCATCGACGTACGCTCATCATCTTCTCGATCGGCGTCTTGGCAGCATCTCTATCGTGGCTGTGTGTGTGTGTGTCCCCCCTCCCGACCATCTTCTCGCTGGGTCTCGATCGTACCGTACAGATAATGATGGTGGTGGCGGTCACCAAAATTATTATCTACGCATGGTTTTTTTTTGGGATGCGAACAAAAAACCCCGAAGTTGATATTGTTTAACTGTGGCTGCGGTTGCATCTTGGGACCTTGTCAGTTTGTTCGATCCGAAGGGCAAAATCAGCAGCAGCGGTCTCGTTCGCTTGCTGAGATGTTTCGATTGAAGATTACGCTAATTGCAGTGCTAAGCGATCGGTGGAGAAGCTTCACCAAAAGGCCAGAAGCTCACGGATCGTGCACGATCGGATGGAGGGACGGATATTGCTGCAGTGAAATAATAAATAACGATAAAAAAACGCAACTTGGAGCAAGTAGATGATAGGAGGGATCGAGGTAAAAGTGTCCTTCCTCTTGTCTGTAACACGAGTTGCAGTGTTGACCATTCTTCTCCTGGTACGAGGCGTTTCCACCAGATGGCCTGTCAGTGTGGAAGCCGAGGGAGTAGGTCAGTGGAGTCTGTGGAAGTACCATGGCAGTGACTTTCGAACGTCATCACCACAGTCTGGCTCGGGAATATCCCACTGGGTTTACCGCGTGACCTTCGTAACCTATGCTTCCCGTCGTGATCCAGTCGGTGCACAGTGTTCTTACCGTTTGAGATATTGAGCCACGAAGCATACCAATTAGTCGACCGGCGTTCTTGGCGGGTGATGGTGGCAACCTGCTGGGACATCGCAAATTTTAACGTCTTCTTCGCGTGGAACCGCCGGTAGCCATTTGCCTGTCGGATTGGTAGCCGGTGCGCTCAGGAAGCCTTCACGCGACGTATTATGCACGCGCGCTAGTTCTACCCTAATCGATCTCCAATCCGTAAATCCACACGCTGAGAGATCATTACTCAAGACAAATGATATGATCGATTTCCTCGGCCTGACCTTGCTACACCGATTGCTCTAAATCGTGTGTCTTTGTCGGGGCACAGCACACACATCACAGGACACCGATAGTGGAGGTCTCATCAATGTGATTGCTTCTGACAGGGTCACCAAACCAAACTACATCACACAGAGATCAGTGTTCCGTGCTGCTGGCAGAGCAAGTATCAAGATTGTCTAGGAAGTCATCGGCTCAAGTTGATAGTTTCGATCGTTGACAGTTGAGAAGCAATTAAACTTCAATCTGAAGATGGCGAACAAGGATGTTGTGCTGTGTTGCTTGTTTGTTCCGTGCCATTTTGCGGTTGGTGGACAATAATTAAAGAGAATGTCCGTCATGTTTCGTGGCATGTATGGAGATGAAGGAGATTTGTTGCGATCGATGTTTGAGCTAAAATATGTTTCGATCTTCAAACGACTTCAGGCGAAACTAGGTTTCCTGAATTCCGTGGGTAAAAACAAAGCCATCGGTGAGACTATTTTGTCAGCCTTGTCCACCGCTCACAAAACCATCATTGATCCGTCCGCTCACGTGGTGCACAAGTCGATTAGCCCGGGAACCTCTTCAGCTCATCCGTTCCATTCAATTCACAAACACACGCACACGAGACCCCGTCTAGCTTTGTGATATTTAGCACAAAACCCGGCAATGATTAATAGGTTCCACTCGAAGTCAATCGGAATTCGATTTGTTTGCATTAATCTTGGCCAGCGCGTTTTGGTGTTTCCCGCTCGCACGCGTATGTGTTTGCTGTTAATATTTTTTAATCTTTGCGCACGTTGTTCATCTTCCAACATTCCAAGCAAACCGAATGTGATGGGCCTCATCTTCCCCTTCCATCTCTCACACCAAGAAGATCCGAAATATATGTCGATTTGCTTTGGAAGGAATATTTTTCGAGGTTGGTTTTGAGACGGAAACAAAAGACTCCGAGTCAAAAGCGACGAACCTTCCGAATTAGGAATGATCGCGCGCGCGTTCGAGAGTGGCTCTTCTGCTCTTCGGGAACTGTATGGAAAATTGTTTTGACTTTTGACTATGTGACTATTGGCCGTACTTGTGCCGTTTCGGGGCATTGTGTCGGTGGGTGGCCAAAACGGGCGATAAGTTGAAGCCACCGGGGTTTTTTTTTGCGAGAAGTGCGATCATTTCTTTGATAGGTCGGTAGCATCACTCAAAAGATTCGCCTCCGGAGGTCCAGTCGAAGGTGAAGGTATCATCGTAGGGGGCCCATCTGGTAGAGGATTCGGTGAAGGTAGGCATGATTGATAGTGGGACCGAGCCTGTTTGTGCGATCTTCATCTATTAGCAAGCGTTATTTCAATTGGCTTGGAATTCGTTAATGAAATAAAAGCTTGCTGACGAACGGCACCCAAGGAAGCAAGGAAAGGGAACGTTTTGATGAGACTATTGCATGCGCATTCGGAAGGAAGCTCTGATGCTACTGCTTAGCATTCGGTTCCGACTAACAATAGAACTCATAGGATTGATAAAAAATCGCAAGGAATCGACCTGATCTCGCATGTTTACCTTTAATTTTCCAATCGATAACACTCACATGTTCTCATCACGCTCGCTTTCCCATGTCGGGGCAGAGAACTTTTCTATCATTCCGTTTCGTGAGAATGCAATTGCTTATTCGCGTGTGCATGTTCGATGTACACGTGTGAGCAGTCAGCTAGGCGTAATTTGCATCGCTCGCAGTAAAAAAATCGCTTCATTCCTCAAACGTTTGTTAAGGGGTTTCGCTGGCGGCACATGTGCCTTCGATACACATGTAGATTATGTAGCTGCATATTTTACATGCTTCATTGTTGCATACTGTCGCTCGCTTTTGTGGTGCATTATGCTCGGTCTAAATTCTGAAGCGTTCGCCCAGCTCAGGCGATCTGGAAACGGGTTGCTTTTGTTACGAGTACGAGTGGGAGTCTTTTCCGATTAGCCTTTAATGTGCGATTATTCGGTGTACATGACACTCCCATAGATAGAACAAAAAAAGCGCCAAAAAGCACCACACGAGGATGATTACGAGGCTGAGAAAAACATTTAGCTACGCAGTTCGAACGGCATGCCGGAGCGGTGCTTATATAGCGTGCGTTGAATTTCCCATGCCTTTTCTTTCACGTGGCTTTAGTGGCTAGTGACATGAGTTATAGAGTAATAATTGCTCGAGCGTTTTGTGTGGCAGCAGGCTAGGGCAGGTGCCCTTGGGCACATTAGATTTGCAAAACGGAAGGCTGCCAGTGGTGGAAGTTCCTCGTTAAGCATGGTAGCGAATAATTATTTGTATGATGAATCTCGTGAAGCTACGACATGCTGGCTTCTGTTGTGTCTTTATTATGAGTAGCTAGATTGGGTAATGAGAGTAGCTCGAGGAGGTTCGCAAACGTGTGTTTAGTTTTGACATTTATTGATGAACAAGCAGCTTCGCAACACAGAACGCGACTTCACACACAGCGACAGTGCGCCAAAACTGTTAAGAGATCTTCACACCTTTTTTCGCTTCTGTATGCCAGGCTCAAGTGGCTGCAGAAAATAAAGCAATTATAACAACCCAAACATTAAGGACAGCAAGAAGAAGGTTCACTCAATCTAGTTAAATCGATCACATGCGAAATTTTTGCTTCACTCATCCTACGCGGCGAGCCTCGTTTTGCCGATCGCGAGGCACAAAAGGATGAGAGGTGTTTTGGCAAACCTGCACAGCAAACAAGATCTACCTTGAAACTGTGTTTGAAGAAGTACGCACAGTGTTAGTTTGCAAACGGTGCAAACAAAATTGAAAGCGATCTTTCCAATTCGCGTCGGTTGTTATACAGAGACAGCGTGTGCCTCGGGCCGGCGCAATTGGCATTCCAAGTGACCCTCGTTCGTTTCTGTTTTTCGCTGACCACATCACCGACCGTATCCCATTCCGCATCTTCGCCGGCTTGAAATGTTCAAATGTGCGCAAGTGTAATGGCGCGTACGATTGCGCACTGGTCGGCTAAAGAAATGACAAGTTAGGCAGAAGCCGAAGAGCGAAAACCAGCCCCGAAGAAGATTCATCTTTCACCCTTAGCGGGCGCGTTGGTGTGAGAAGCTTGGTACAGGGGGAGGGGAGTGAAAGGAGGAGAGGTGTAGGTCGAAGCTATTATTTGCCTGACACACAGGTACGCGCGAAGGAATGACACGGCGAATCGACATAGATTTGTGTGCGTTGTGGCTACGCAAGTCGTTGGGATC
Source organism: Anopheles stephensi (assembly GCF_013141755.1). Lineage (NCBI taxonomy): Eukaryota > Metazoa > Arthropoda > Insecta > Diptera > Culicidae > Anopheles > Anopheles stephensi. Next base: position 83,548,381 of record NC_050203.1, on the reverse strand, counting down.
ACCCGAGGGTTTTGCTTCGAAATACGCAAATCAAACAAACATTTTGCCGATGGCTGATCGATGGGGTTGGTAATGGGATGGTGAAAGGAGGGAAAGAGAGTGAGTGAGCGAGAGAGAGAGAGAGAGAGAGAGAGAAAGCGAGAGGGAATGTTTATAATTAAAACATAAATTTGATCTCTAACCTCTGGCAAATTAGCGAGATTTGTTCGTATCACTGCAAAAGGGCAGCTCGAACTCCAACGAGACTCTATCCTCCACTGGAGCTATTGGCTTCAGAAGGTGAATGTAGCAGCAAAAAAAGGGTAGGAAAGGCACCCAATGCAACCGAGGAGCGAGGGCGTACGGTCAACATAACATCGGTGAGGTTCGTCGCTTGGCGCGTTGACATGGCGTCAAAGTCGTTAAGGAAAACATGCGATGAAGTCTACGAAATCGGTTTTGGGAGATGAATAAGCGGTCGATATCGGGACGGTGCGGAAGAGGGAACGATAAGAGCCAAGAAGGATGAGACGTTGAAAAATCAGCTGACTGCACATTCCGATTCCGTTTTTTCCTATTTTTTGGAATTAGTATTAGCATGGTTTAGCGAGTCACGAGCAGCCGTGGTTTCTTTGACGGTCCAGCGCATTGAAAGTGTGTGTGTGTGTGATGAAGGCTCCCAAAAGTCACGTTATACAATGGGTGTGATACGGTACAGAGTCAACGGTCGTCCTGAGCAAACGATCGATTGACTCGAGCCAGGTATCCCGGGAACTTCTCGGGAGTATCCTCCTGCCAGGTTATTTCTTCCCAAAAAAAGGTCCTCAACCCATCCGAAGGCGATAAAAAAAATCTGACCAGGAACTTTACGGCACCGCATGGGGGTAATGGGCCCTCGGTTTGGTCATTAGGCCGGTTGCCAATAATCTAATTAAATGAATCAATCAAAAATTCAAATTTCTCCATCGTCAGCCGCGCGTGTGTGCCTGAAGACGTTTTATTTTCTTATCGGGTTTGTTTTGCTTATCGTAGCGGAACGATTTGGGGATGCTTTTAGGCGTGCTACGTTGATCGTCCGTTGGTTGAACCATCAGCCGGGAATAAAAGTTAACAAACGGGCGATAAGGACCGGCCCCGGGGTCTTGGGCGAATCAGCGTGAAATCAACACCCGGCAGTTGTCACTGGATAGATGGGGCGACCGCTTAGCCGTCTTATCTCCCTCGCATTGTCTATCATAATCCAAGTCCATCCGTTTTGTTACGGACCGATATGCTGCCACGATATAACCGACCGAAAGACTTCGTGTTGATAATACACCACAGCAGCAGCAGCAGCAGCAGCAGCAAGCGACGAACCTCTCGATCAACGAACCAGCCCAACGTGACATCGGTCGGCAGAAAGTGTTACATTAAGAGGTCACCATCTTCAGCCCGGTGCGGATGGTGCAACAGGTTAAATATCTTGTCTCGTGCGGGCAGGCAGTAAAACGGCACGGTTTATGGTGCATTCCGGTGGCTCTTGAACCGTTTGACGCTGGCGGATAGGTGTGAAATCGTGCAAAAATCTAGAGTGGGGTAATCGATCGTCCAGCGCGAGGCAACGGTGACGAAAGCGTGGATTGTCGTGCTTCTTGATCTTTGGAACGGAACCCTAGGCCAACGTAATCGTGTCCATCGTCGATCGGTGACAATAATCCACCCGTCAGCGGAAGATAAATTTCATCGGTAACACCTTGCGCTAACTACATCCTCAATGGAAACGATCGCTATCGAGTGTATCTGCCGTTTTGGCGTATGAGTAATGCAGATGTATTGCGACACCTTAGCTTGATGGTAATGGCTTGTCCTACAAATCGGATTGCTATAAAATTACGCGGTTTAGGGCTGGTGCGTCTAGAGGACCCACGCAAACGTAGTTTTAATTATGATGAAATAGCCATAGCGGTTTGGGTTAGAAATTGAGTAATATTGAAGAATTATTCTAACAACTGTTGCTGGAAGCAGAATTAGAAATTAATTCCACATCTTATCTTCAGTCACTGTAATAAATTCTCTTATAGCAATACTTGATCGTCTCGGTCAATAGCGGCGGATTGTTTCGTTACAATATTATGGGCATTAGAGAAGCAATAGACATTTGCATTCACGATCAATAAAGCAACATAAAACACGATTATAGCGCACTATACAAATACCCTTTTCCCATACGGCCGAACCTATTGAACGAGGGTTTTATTGTAAAGTTCTAACGCAGCCGTACTGCATTTGACATTTCAATCGTACGGGCCGGCCATTAGCTGACTCCGTGTGACTTCATTGTATCGCGTGAGGTGTCTTCAGCTAGCAAGAAATGACCTACAAGCAGGTCTCAACAGCCACCTGCTGAAAGAGACCACAAAGTTGTACACAAAATGTGACAACGACCCAGACGAAATAGAATCCGAGTCCTCGCCGGAGACGCCCGTCAACTGGGGCCCGTCGGTGGTAAACATTTAATCATACGGATAGTTCACCCAGGGTGAAACTATCACCTCCTGTTTTCCGCCACGCCACGGATGGTTTTACTGACCTACTCCTGAGTACAGCCAGCGCCAACGACATCGATTGCATGAAAGTTTCGACCGTGCACGAAGAGTGGCATCGGTGACGCCACCGGATCGATGGCGGCAGACGGTACTAAAACTGAATACCGAACTCCAGCTCGACTCGCTACCCGGTTGGCCGGTTTGCATCATCGAACATCATTCGTTTTCGCCGACCGGTGTCAGGAATGCCGAACGAGGCACCTCCGATAGCCATCGAACACACCGAAGTTTGGTGCTTCATTCGAGGATCGTGTCGATGTCATAAATAAGCATTCCCTTGCGGTGTAGTGTCCTTAGACGCGACTTGCCAGAGCAGCAAGCATCCGAGGTATTGGTTGGTTTTTTTTTCGGGGTGTCTTCTAAAGGCGAGATGTTCTCAAGGGGAATAGTTGTGCGTGGTCCGCGTCCGAGGATTGCTTTCTTTGATAAACAGCGTGACCAGTTCGGTGTCAACACAGTACATAAATCATCCACGGGCACTCGCTGGAAGCGCAGAACCATTTTGTCGCGAGATTCATCGCATGGTCGGTGGTCCACGCTGTAAGTCCCCCGGTCCAGTCGGTCCGATAGCATCAAACGGTCAACCAAAAATTGTCTGCAGCTTTAATTGAAATACCGTGGTCGGTTGCGCGCTGCACACTTCGTTCGACCGTCCACTAGGGGAAGATCGGCGAACGCAGCTTAGTACAGTTCTTGAATTCTTCCGTTGGACAAACCATGCGAAATGGAAAGGGACAGAGTGCGACAGACGAGCAACCAGCTGCAACGATTATTATTTATTAATTAGGCAATAAATCTCTAACAACCACCTTCGGGTGGTAAGGCTGGCGTGACTGGCGTTTTGTAGAATGGCCACATTTCGGGCGCATCGCACACGCATCGCGCCGATCGTTTAATGTGGAAGAGCAGCAGGAGTTAGAAGTCTTGAGCCGGACCGGGGTATCGCTTTGCATTTTGCAGCGTTGCGTTGAGAAACGTAAATTACCATCGAATCGGACAGGTCCACCGACAGGTCCTTGCGGCATTATATTGGCAAGTGAAGAAGCGTTAACGCGCCGAAGAGATACTGGGACCGGTCGCATCACTTGACAGTAATTAATATCGTTTTATTTTGAATTTAATATTCATTACGCGCGCTGAGGAAGCTTTGCCGGAGTGCGTTGGGAAGTTGTCGTTGCCGATGGGACGAATTTCAATTAATGCGCAATGGGCAGTTGAATTTTCCCGAGAGCAGTCGGAGTATGGTTATGGCGAAGTGGCGTACAAATTACCAGAGGCAAGTTTGTGTTAAATGCTTGCCTATGCATTGAGCTTGAAATTCTTCGACCAAACCTAAAAACAAAGATTTTAATTTTTGGAGAAAGTTTTGTTGACCATCAACAGTATCTAGAACAACCCGCGGAGGATCCATACAAGGAGAGGAGACAGCAGCTAGTGAAACGTGTTAAATGATCAGACACGTTTTTTGATTAACGACAACAGAAAGTTGAATAGCCATAATGGACAGGCAACAATTCTAGCCGTCCAAGAGCCGAAGTTAGTTCGCAGAACGGTAAGCGGGACATCTCTGCTGATTTGATGTTAGCTTAGAAGATCCGACATAAATAGCAAACCTTCAAAAGTAAATAAATAATCAATTCTTCCTCAAAATAACAAAAAGCAAGCTCTTGATTGCACAACTTCCCAGAGCAGTTGATTGCAAGCCATAAAAATTTGGCAAGGTCCGGAACACTTGGCCCAGATCGTTCGCGAGCATCATAAAATGACGTCATTGTTGAGGTGAAGTACCCACTCGCACGCTGGAGAGTCGTCCAGAATCAACCACATGAACCGGTGCCCATATCTGGAACGCTTGGCGGAACTCCGAACCGGATCTAACCGAAGAATGCCGACACCGAATCGGCAGAGAAGAACGCTGGCGATGGTTATGCTGCTTCTTCAGAGTGTGTAGCAAAAAAAAAATCAAGAGACCCGAAGAACGAAACTGGTTTAACCGTCCACCGGTCGATGACGAAAGAGCCGTGGGCGACGGCGAAAAAGGATTCTGTTTTATTTTTAGTTCTTCGCCACAAAACCGCGACCGGGCGACGCGACGGCAGGTAAACAAGGTCAAAATAAAAACCGATGCGGCGATGTGATGTATTTCGGCGGAACGGTTGTAAATTATGCCCCTGTTGGTAACGTCTGTTTTGACGATGGGGCTGTGCGAATTCGACGGGTGGTTTAGAGCGCCCGCAGTCATGACTCATGAGACCGGAGTCGATCAAAACAAAAGAACAGCGCCAAGGAAGCAGAACGTCCACAGCCGGACACAAAACGGACGTGTCCGTGTACTATCAAATGTTTTATGGATGCTATATATTTTGGGGCGTTTTAATGGCGAAGTGTTTTCCAGCGGTTCTAGCGGATTTGATTCGCCAAGAAGGTGGACGAAGATGATCCTGTGCAGTGATAAATGCGTTTAAATGGAAAGCACAATTATACGGACGTGCTGAGTTCCTGGGATGGGTACAACATTAAGGCGCTTTAATATCCGCCTCAACCTACTCCCTTTTTGAAATGAAAAATTGCTGCTCTCTCACGAGCTGAGAGCTTATAGCTGCGAGGGATTTTCTGCATTTCGTTGGAGATTGGAGTTTTGTTTGGGGCCCTCTCGAGATTAATATACCAGTAGCAGGCAACGTGTGCGAACCGATTAATTCGGGTACTTCCCACACTCTCGACCTTACAAATGATCGCGATCGTGCAGTGTACTTCGGGGCAAAAGTTGGTGCAGAAGGTACCGGAACTCTCGTTCGGGTTTTTTTTTTTCCTGAGGTGCGTTGGAAGCTCCCGGCAAGGGTTCTTAGCGCTTGTTTGGTTTTGGGTAAGGATCTGCAAAAGACTTTGTCCATCCAAGTTCAGTGACTTTTGTTTCTGAGTATTTTGGGAAAGGTAGGTCCTCTCATGAGTGGGAACTTCCACCGTACACTGTACACCCTTGACAGTGGAGAGCCTGAAGCAGAATTTGGAAGCGTTTAAGATGAGCTCAAAGTGTTTCCCCTATTCGGTGTAGCGTGATTCACCATTCACAGCGGCTTAGAATGGTCATAAGTACTTGCCGATAGACACTTGAGCCGCGCTTGTTCGTGGTGAACTTTTCGCACAATTCCTTGAAGATTCGATCCTGCGGATCAGATTCTCCAAGACCAAGAGCGAAGGTAAGACTGGTAGACGGTAGACAAAAATAGTCGAAAAGCCTCTTTTTCGGTGGCTGTGTCTCTGGCTCTAGACGGAGCAGTGTGTAGTCTCGGCGTTCCGTGGGGACGAAGGCGGATCACTGATGACCTCCACCGGTACGACGTCAACTGTCTGCCGTGAGTGGTGAGTGTGGCGGGAAGAGTCATGAATGTATAATGCATTATCATTATGATTGATCACTTTGCCATCTCTAATCGTTCAATTTGGCATTTTTGTCCGTGCAGGCTCCGGTTTCCTGCCGGTGCAGACGACATCAAGCCAACCTCCGCAAGTCATCGTACGGTCGGTATGTTGTCGTCACAGGTTTTTGGGACAGCTCGGCTGGGTCGCGCGGACGAAGCGAACAATTGGTTGGACCCAACGGTGTAATGGGGTGCGCTGGTCGTGGTGTCGGAATAGCTTTTAAAGAAGGTGTTTACCACATCCAGGTGGCTGTGTCGGGCCGCGAGATGTACCCAGAGCTACTCCGCCTCTTAACCGTGAATCTAAATGTCATCAAAACAGGCATCACGCATGGAATTATTAAACGTCCGCTTGGTTTTTTTTGTGCTGCTGCTGCTGCTGTTGTCTCTGGATCCTCTTTTCGGATTTTCCGCAATGAGTGAACCTCTTCACGTTTCGCAGAATGATGAGTCGCGTGACAATCTGATTGAAGAAGTAGAACAACGCTAAAGTCTTCCACGGTGCCGTGGCGACCTTGTCCGAGCTGGCTGGCTGGCGGCCCAGACTGGCTGGAGGGAAGTGTGGCATTTCGTGATAAATTATGATTTGATTTCAGATTACGCGACCGTAAGCGATTTAAGGCACTTGGGGCCCGATCGAAGGGTAGAAGGACAGCAGTGGAACGCTAATGAGTTTATTCAGATGCGTCGCGGCACGGTCGGCAATGAACGCCGGTTGATGGTGACTCGTGATGGATTATTTCGCTTGTGGCTCAATTATGTTGTGCTGCTTCCTGCTACTTGTTTCGATACTGGCGTTGAGGATTTGAAGTTCAACAGTCTCTTGATGGAGGAGGGTCGAGAGGTCTTCCTCATTCTGATCAGTGGATGATAAGCCACCGCCAAGAGGGAGACGCTCGTTTTCTCATCTCCATCTCGAAACACCATCGGAATAAATGAATTAATTTGATTGTAAGAGATTAAGAATTCACTTGAACCGCTCGACGTCATCCATCTCGCATAACATGTCACCGGTTTTATGTTCGTTTGTCGTCCGAAAAAAAAAAAACGGCATTCAGAAGGCCACACCAAACATTCGGCCTTTTGTCTTAATCCAACGATTGATTGGTGATTCCAATGCACCGGAGGGTCGAACCTAAGGCCACCCAAGAATGCCTGTGCACGTGCAACACACAAAACTCGAAACAAAAACCCACCGATTCATTAGCAGCAATTTGTATTCCCGAATCGATTACGAATCTCACGCAAGATCACGATACGGCCGATATGATGGATACTACACTCCTCGGCTCTGATGGTTAATAAAAACGGAAAATGCCAGCCAACACACCAGCGCACCCGAATGCAACTGAGTGGCGGCCGTTTGCCTCAAACTCCCCAAAGCGGGCCCAAGTTGCCCAATGTCTTAATTAAAAGCTCTCGTGTTTTGCCCAGAAGCAGCTTTGAAATAGCAGCGCAGGCAACCCCTAATCTTCGGAAAGGGGAGACATCAAAGTCCACAACGGTTGCTGGAGAAGCAAAAGCGCAGCATGACGTACCGCGTTGGGAAAGGGCCGACTGTTGTCGGTCTGTGACGTAGCTGGTATCATAATCCCAAAATTAATTCTCCACGCCTTGCAGGTGAAGGACGTTGGTTGGTTGGTTGGCGTTGTGGGAAGCGTTACCACCTGTGGGGTATCACATTTCAAACGAGCGCTAATCGAGCAGTATTAGACTGCATTCGTTCTGTTGGTCGATCATGTGCGATTCGTTACGCACAGTGACAAGTAACTGTAACGGAGTTGCCAATTCTCATACCTAGAGCCTCAAGTCCATTAAAGCAAGGTAAACGTTTTTAAATGTAAATAATGCAAAAAATCTCAGAGCCTATCTCTCCAAGAGCCTGATTAAAGTAGCTATCACGACAACATTTCCTTTCTGGTGAACTATCGGACCGTAGGTGATAATTAATGACTTTCCGTTGCTAAATGATCAATAAGCTTCGATTTCGCTTTCGAAAGGCTTCTAATCAAAGCAGAAGAAGAAAGAAACAAAACAGTAACACTTTTCAATCGGCTTGTTTCACCGGATGTAATGGATAAAATTCAAATTCACTGCGCCTTTTATCAGCCGATTGCCGCTCGGGTAGCTTGAAGGCAATATTTTAATGTGCCGACACGCTCAGTTTCCCACGTCTGCCGTGTGGTATTGAAAACATTTCCATTTTTTACGAGCTTAATAATATTGAAGGAATCGGATGACTGTTGTCTACCACACTTGCAAACAAAAACCCAAAATGGAGAACTTCTATTTAGCGTTCCAATTTGCTGTCTATTTTCGGGGGTATTATCACAAAAAATACAGTTTTGGCCCCGTGTCCAGATTGTCCTTCGTAATGTGCCTGACATGATAGTCCCGAAAAAAACAAGTTCCACCATAGCATCGAAACTGGTTAGCATCCTCGGATGTGATTAATTCTAGTCAATCATATTTAAATGTTTTGCAGCATACGATTTGCTGATTTTGATGACATGTGATGAGGATGGGATGAAAATGGGCATTGTTGCTATAATCTCTTCTCTCTTAAGAACCATTTTGATGATAATTTGCTAATGAACTACCAGCTGTTGCGAAGCTGTCTCGTAGAGGATAAATGACCTACTACTGCTACAGGATTATACCTTATAGAACTCCATTTCCAGATAACAGAAAAGTCATAGTAGACATGAGGTTTGAACCTACAACCTCCGGTTTACGATCGCTTCATTTATCAACCAGCAAACAAGCATCTGTTCTCGCACGACTAATGAGAGCAAGCAATTCTCGCACATCCTTATACAGAGGGTCATTGATCTACTTAACGATCACCGATCACATACGTAACGCCTTAGTCACGCGTGAGTGAGTGTGCTGTTTCAGGGGGGGGGATTTACAGCACCGCAGCTTGCTGCTTTCGAATTTAGAACTCGGCGAGGGAAAAAACAGAAACACTTTCCGACCAGTTGACACAAATCTCCGAAACAGGATGTACAGATATAGAACCTGCTCTCCCAAGCCCAAAACACACCAGAAAGGAATGAGCCAAACAAAAAAAAAAAGATCCTATAAACAGGAAATTGAAGAAATTGTGCAAGATAAGCAAATCAAACTGACAAGCCGTCTCGTGGTGATGGGTCGTCGTGAGGTTTGCCAGAAATAAATTGATCCATCCTTTACCACCATCAACCGGGGCTGCCTTCTATCACCTCTATGCGTCCGATTGTGTTTGCTAATTCTTCGGAACGGCTTTGATAGTCCGGCTAGAGGGTTTTGTTGTTTGGTTGCCTACTCGCAAAATTTTTGCTATCGACGCGGCCCAAAAGCTGCCTTCCTTGTGCGGTGTTTGCTATTTTGCGTCTATTATCATCCCATCCTACTCACCCGCCGTTGACTCACGGAGAAAGAAACAGAGGAACGGCGTTGGTGGTGGCACCCGGGCTGAGTTATTTCAAGGAAAGGTCGCGTAGCGTCCCCGAACAAGGTTTCGGCGCTGTGTCTTCACCACTACGCCACGCCATGCATCCTGTGTTGCCAGCCAGCCGGTGAGACATCGTGCACCAGCCGTTTGGCGGGAAATTTTTGGTGAATTTTTATCGGGCGTCCGATTAGGCTCGTGTGTTGTCTTGTGTTACGCAGTCTCTTGGACGCCGCTACCTGCGTGACGCAGTAGTAGTGCGTGATCGCGTCGTGATGAGAGGAGTGTTAAAAGTGTTGTGGCAGACAAGATATGCTATGAATATTTAGATATTGGGGAAAATTTTAATACTTCAATGTATGATTTATTGATCAGTAAATGGGAGGTGGGCCAAATCGACCGGGAGGAGATCGCTGGTGCTGGAGGTTGCTTTTTAAATGAGGAAGCTAAAGGGCTTAGGTCAATTTCGTGGCGGAAAGGGGAGTGTGAGATGAAATTTGCATACAAACATCAGCGTACGATGCCTGATGCCTAACACACTTCATATATCGGCTCTAACGAGCAACAAACAGAGTTATTTTTAGGCCCAACGCTATAAATTCAAATAAATTCTGAAGGCATACAAACGGAAAATAAAAGAAACAAATATAATCTCCATAAAAACGAGAATGCGTTTCATTCATAAGAGATATCTTATTTTACGCTGAAGTCTCCTTTACGAAAATGGAAGATGAAATAAAGATCCAACAATTTCATGACTCATAAACCCGCTTGGTACTTAAGATAATTAGTCGCTAATGAGTCCATATAAAAGTGAAGGACCCGTTGAGGACTGTCACTGACGAACAGCATTTGACATCTTCTTTCGTTGGTCGTTTTGGTTTTTTTCCGACCAGCGGTTAAAGCGGTTAATCCAGGAAATGAGATTCCAATTGTACAAAACAAGCCACAAAGAAACCTGATGAGAACGTTTTAAGCAAGCCTACACAAGTGACCCGGATCACACACGCGACATCCGGTTCATCCACATCCACGGCAAGGAACGGAACGTTTTTCCCTCTATGCGCGTGATGCTTTGATTCTGCCGTTAGCCCTGGCCCGCTGGAAGCACGATTACTTCCCTTGAGTCACACAGTTCACCAGTCGCGCAATCGATCGAAATCATGACTAAACAGCAAAGATAGAATTGACGTGCGACTAAGGTGCAATGGGTGTGTAGGAACGGAGCTCTGGAGGTCGGTTGCATATGCGTTTGTGGTTCGTCACATATGGAGTGGGTGTCGGTAGCGTTGTGCCCCGGATGCCAGTGACCTTCGGGCAGGCAACGGAACGATCTGCATAAGGAAATCGGATTGAGTCAGCGGGGGTTAGTACGATCGAATAAGCGCTGTTACGTGGTTTTTAAAAGATATTGTTCAAGGATTAAGGAAAATCCGTCCGCAAGCGACTCGCTCATCGTTAAAGAATGTGACTTCGGTACAGCTAATTAGTAGCAGGAGGCAATGTCTAGGATTGTGAAGCGTTTGTCGAGGACTTCCTAGTCTATTTTGAGGGGAACACCTTCACACAGCACTAGACACACTTCTCGAAGCGATCCCATCAATCTGCGCAAGGTAGCCAAAGCTAATGTACATTCGGCCAACATTCTAAGGTCATAAGGTGGCTTTTTTTGGTTCCCTTCCAGGAGCCTCTCATCGAACGTCGTTGCATCGTGTTGCGAAAACTTCAGGTAGCCATCATACTTTAATGCTCGCCCTGCTACAGCACCGATACAACGACTCTCGTCTCGTCGCGGTCATAAACGCGTTGCGTTTTTGTTTCGTTTCGCTGCCGTAACTTCACCGAGAACTTCACTGGATGCAAATTGGCACAATCGCACAAAACCCTAAAGTCCGCTAAACTTCTCGCTAATGACATTTGCGAAAAACAGCGCCGACCGTCCACCGTATCGGCAAAGTGTCGATTGGGTGTGTAAGCGGCTATTTTAAGTATCCGACATCGCGCATCAAACGCGTTTTTGTTTTGTCGCGCAAAGGTTACGGGCAGGACAGGGAGCCCGTTAACAGCGTGCATCCCCGTACCGAAATCGTGAGATTTGAGCTGCTCGATCGTTTCGGTTTAATGTCAATGCAACTGGGCACGAGAATGGGCAATTAAAACGATATTTGACCAAACGAGCCGGTTGCAGCTGGCCGACGATTCGCTGGCCTGTGCTACGCGAATTCCCAGGCTATCCTAGGCCCCGAAACGCGATCCGCAAATCGCTCAAGGATGCGCACAAGCATAAATCATGCGGTACTTCGGCATGTTCGGGTGAGCATCATCGGTGGGTTTGGGGATCATGATTATCTCCGTACTGCAATGATGGCCACGTCCCACCTGTGCCACCGGCCATTGCCATTGCGACAATCGTCGGGAAAATGGCTGGTGCCATTTTGCCAAACGTGCAAACTGATGTGAATTCGCATGATGAGCGACCATAAAGCAAAAGGTGACATCCGCTGGCCGGGCAAATGAGCGTCCACCTTCCCCCCACCGGTGGGTCCCGTGTGATGGGTGCCCAGTTTAAGTAAGTAATTTTCGATAAATCAGTCAATCCGGTCTTCTTCTCGAAGGTGGAACGAACGTGGCACGATTCCGTGGCATGATTGAGTCGTGATTTTAATCAAAACTAAATCACTGTTCCTTCAAACCCTGCTGTTTCTATTTCGCCGTCAGCTCGGTATGTGGCACGATCTTCTTGAAGCACACGAAATTGAAATTTCGACCAGGCTGAGACATTCGCTGGGTGGCAATTAAACTAAGAACGCTTCCTCTAAACCACCTTCGCCCGAAGGCAGTGCCACCAATCATATCTCGCACCCTCGTTGTATCTTAATCTTGACGTTCTGCGCCGTCCATCGCCATCGGCAGTGGTGACATCTGGTGGCATTATCTGACCTTTCTCCAACTTTGTACTCCCCCCTGTACTGTCCGGCCGGTTTGTCATTTGTCAAGTGAACGCATCCGTCACCCGGACACTAATCCCTATAATCCTTCGGTCTGGCACTTTATAAGCTCATACAAGCTGCGGTGTCGCCGCGATGGTGCGTACGGACTTTTGGAGCTGAGTTGCAGCGATGTCATCGGGGCGGGCAACGGTCCGATCGGTTTGTTGCGCAAACTGATGCGCGTCTCGTTCGGTTGCGACACTTTCTGCGTTCTGTGACTTTCTTGACCGGGGGGCTTTTGCGAATGTACACAGGCGTAAGCATTGAAGAACATATGATGGCTGTTTATGAGCCGCAGCTGGTTGAGAAATTTGTGAAAGGAGATTTGGTACTGTGGATGGGTTCTACTAATCAAGAAACGGGGGGAGGGATATTAAGTATAACAAATGACCGCCAGAGGAACAAGTTTAATCGATAGGTTAATGATTTTGCAAACTGTGGCATTACGAAGTGAAGGAAAGATGGCACTGAGACGATCACGTCATTGAAGAGGAGTCTGTAATAAAGTATAGATTGCTTGGATAAGTATTTGACAGCACTGACAGCATTGAGTCGTTTGATTGATACTGCCAGCATTTCAGGTTCAGTTAAGAGTTCTGAGTTAAATTCTCTAAAATCATTCCTTGCGTTGGGTGATCTCCTTAATTCTGTGTTGAGACAAGAATAGCCGATTCCTTGGAGCGGAAAGTAAGTTAATCTGCTCCGGTCTGCTGCCTACAAAGTATGATACATCTATAACAAAAAACTATCATAATTTGATGCGCACCTTCGACGTAGGCGTATAATAGCACAAAATTGTTTGCAGAAAATGTTAGACCACAATCCTGACCTGACCCATCCTCCAAAGCGACGATGATTGAAAGGACAGCTGTCACACATTGAAGTGTCACCCAGCGGTGTAACCTTCCCGTGTCAATTGCGTGTCATAAGATCGCAAGACATATTCCCGCCCGCTGACCAAACACTACCGTGTCCTTCCCCAGTCCTCCCTGTTCCGGCCGGTCCGATGGGGGCTAATTTCGACATCCCCGTGCGCTCAGTAGAGTTCCTCCGGACGCTGGTTTTGCGGAATGGTTCGCGTGCCCCAAGAGCACATGATTTCTTCACCCACTCATCAGAAATAGGTCGACCCGGGTCTGTTTACCAATCACCGTGCCCCGTCACAAAACACAACACTTACTCTCCACCGCGGGGATGGCGATGGATTGGAAGCGAAAAAAAAAAACAGAGATGAGGTTGATGAAAAACAAAGAAAAGCAAAACACAGCCACGAGGAGGTTTGTGCTACTTGAAATTTGCATTTCATTATGAACGGTGTGTAGTAATATCTCCGCCCTTCAAATTCACCAGCGGAACCGCCAGCAGGCCTCCTATGAGAGGGAGTGGGACTGCCTGCAGGGAGATTCCGCACGGGCCACGGGCACCCGGTCAAATGGCCCAATTCCAGATCAGATTTCCGAATCGTTGTTAATTTGCCTTGTGTATTTAAAAAAAACTGCTCTAATCGTACCCTGATTGCTGTCACGTTTATGATTGTGTGGATAAAGTAATTTGCTGAAAAGAAAGAGAGTTATGCCTGGAACTCCACCGAAATAGTGCAAAAATCTTATCCGAAAAAATTACACGACCGGTACCCTTCACTTGTCACAACCGGCGCAGTAAAGCATTGAAACTCCGTGAAGAGCAACCAGGCCGCTCCAGGCCAGCAACTCGCAACAGTTAAACGGTACATGGCTCATCGACTTTACTGCTCCACATTTACAGCCCACTAATAATGGACCATTGTGTTGCGAGACCTACGAAATCTGAGCGACCGGCTGCAGGGAAGTATAATTTTGCAGCTGGCCGAACGAGCTGACCAAGACGACAAAAATGCTTTGACCGGTTGTGGGACTGTTCGTCCGGAGGCCAGCGAACCGTGACCCGGTGGAGGTGCATTCTTATCTGCTGCTGCTGGTACGCTTGCCAAATAGGAGGAAACGTAGTCGTGGTTGAAATCCTTCTTCCTCGTGGGTGCCCGCCAGCGATGAAGCAAACGAACGAAGGGCGAATGTTTGTTGTGTCGTTTTGATGTTCCACAATGTTCGAAAACGTATTTTAGGGTTTTTTTTTTGTCGCCGACATAGGCACGTCTTCGGTGGACTTTCGTGTACAGACGGCAGGCACATTAGCATGGCAGAAATAGGGCAGCAACAGATGTGGTATGCAGATGGAATGTTTTGAAGAGACAAATCATGCACGGTTGAATAGGGATTCCTTCTGCTGCTGAGACGTACAAATGAGACGATTATTCGGTGATGGACGGATTGACATTTTATGCTGTTACGTTCGCCAAGCGGATTGAATGATGATTTGCTCAATTCCGGACAAATAACTAGCATCAATGAGACCCGGATTGGGAGCATTGTGAAGTAGGTTGATTGTATCTTTGTTGAAGACAGAGTTTTTGCTTGTGTTGCTATCGATGTAAGAGCTCAATTTTTCATCGTTAGAAGACAACTCAAAATTTGCTTTTGAAATTGCCAACTCTCATCTTCAAGCATTTGGCTTTTCGCCATTATTTGTGTGTACCGAACCAATATCAGCAATCCCGCGCTAGGACAATATTTACAAGGATCACTACACATCGCAGCCGATCCGACGCGTTTCTGTACAGTTTTATTGACATCACTTCCTGCGTTCGTTCGTCAAGGTAACAATCGCAATGTCAATGCGCTTTACCGACGACGAAGTACGCTAATAGGCACGTGCTACCAGCCGAAAAAGTCCGCTGTGCTCAACAGAAACTCAACCCAAACACACCTTCAAAATTTGCGTAGATTGCGACCCAAGATGGCAAGGTGATTGAAGATGTGTTGACGTGCGACGAGGATTGTCTGGAGGAAGTTTCTCCGAAAACCCGGCGGCCACGGAGGCCACCAACCACGATGGTGTGGCATCACTACTAAGCCGGTCTCATCTAATGTGCGTAACCAAGGTTAGGTGGCTTAGGCCGGGCGCCGACCGAGTTCGGGTCCGTTCGTAACGTCAAGGCGTTATAAAACTATTTTCACTAATTCTGCAAACGGATCATAATTTTGGATGCCACCATTTTTATGGATTTGCCACCGTGTGGTGGCCCGTTATGGGAGGACAGGGAATTATGTTGCGACAGGCGCCCGTTCCGTGCGTCGGTTAGCGGATGATTTATTGGCGTGTGAAAAGAGAAGTGGCCCGAAGAAAAGAAGCTTAATTGTTTATTTTTGCTTCACGGAAATCTGTCCCCAAAACAGCGACAATGTACGGTTAGTTTATGGTCCGTATGGCGAAAAACAAAGCACCCGGACATCACGGCTAACGGGTCTCTAATTAAATGGTTTGTAGCTGGTGCCATTTCGGCCGTTTTTTGTTGGGACAATGGGCGAAATCCGGAAGTGTCACAAAACATTGTCTAGAGTTACAGGCAGAGAAAAAAAAAACGCTCAGAAAGATGCTTTACTGGTCGCGAGAGAAATTTTATGGCCCTGCTCATACGGATTGTCGCTGCCAATTTGCATCGGCGTTGAACTCGTGCTAACCTGCGTGAGCTGAGCATCTACTGCCCTGAGGGAACGAACCGATGATGATGACGATGATGATGGTGTCCTCAAGAGCGAGAGGAAAAGAAGGAACGGTAAGCGCCGACCAAATAAAACCTCCGCACGGTGTAAATGGGCCCAAATTCAACAAGTTTGCTCGAACATAACAGAACCGTCTGCAAGCGAACAGGAAAAGGAAGTCCGAATCGAATCCGAAGGGGGTGGCTGAGCCGGCTGCTGCGAATAGCACCGGAGGGAGTAATTGACATTTCGCGGGTTGTTCATTAAAATTTGGAGATTCGCTCGTTGAGGTGCGGCGCGGAAGCGTTGTTCGTTGGGGTTTTGGAGTTGAACGAACGGCGAGAGAATGGATGAGCCATATTTAAAGTGTTTTTTTGTTGTTGTTGATGGTCAAGTTCAAGGGAAATGCACTTTGGCTGGGGTTTTGGCGCCGGACGGTAGGGTTAAGTTCAAAAATTAATCCAGCTTTAGTGATAAATATGGAGGAGAAAGTTGGTTGGTTACTTCCGCCGGGGCTTTCGCCGTGAAAGGAGATTGGGGTCTGTAAAGGTATTAAAGAAATTGATATGATGTTCCAGGCAAAAAAGATCATGGCGCCAAACAGATTGAGAAAATGAATTTATTTCAACGAGGTCTTGATCGGGAGGTCTGAATATTGGCACTGCGAGTTGTATTGGTTAATTTTGTATTGGATAGGGATAACGAAAAAAATTGTATGCTGGTGTTAAAGGTAAATTAATCAATTATGGTTTAAACATTAATTTTCGGAGTTGTCAACAGCTTAAAATAATAACTTGAGAGTTTCTTGAGGAGAAGATCATGAATGTGATTTGATTAACGGATGTCAAGACTCAAGGTTCCTAATACCAAGGCCAAGACTAATAGTGGTATGAAAAATTAATTTTAATTGCTATTGTTAAGATGATCTTATCTGATGGAACTAGCTTAGTCATCTATCCAGGAACTTTGGAGGTCATCCTTAAGAATATTCCGGAGATTAGTTGATAAATCAAAGAACAACGGTGACGCATCGTTTGATGACATTCAAACTACGTTTCGAGCTCTCCGGACAGTACGATAACGTCGGCAGCTTCAATTTAGTTTTAATTAGCAATACTGCATGTTATACAAACATGTTTCACTACCACGCGCCGTACAAAAATCGGATGCCCTGATGATTGACCGTATCGTCTCATTTGTAGACAATCAGATTTCCATCGAGATTAAAATGCCAGTCGCCGTAACATGTTGTTCGTTTAAGGTCCGTAATCAAAATCGATTTACATCCATCCGTTCCGTCTGGGACCTTTTCCGTTCCAAGGCTCACCCTGCCCTGAGCACTCGACCTTACGTGCTACATGTTCGGGTGCTACATTTAGAACTGAAGTTTCGCAACGAGAAGCCTCCGTGGGAATGTTTCCCGCCAGGGTAGGTAGCATAGGGTGAGAACAATGGAAAAAATAGACTGAATAATATTTTCCTCCAGATAGCCACCGATCGCCGGATTGTTGACGGTCTAAGGGGGGTGGGGTCTCCTCCTCCTGCCTATTGCAAATTTCCCGGAACTAGCCTCCCAGCCTTTAGGTAATTGGCGAGGGAAGCTCGCGGCGTTGATTTAGGCGGATGCTTCTCCGGAGCACGACTAAGATTTTTCCTTCCAAAAGGGCTTCCGGATGTACTTTTTAATTGAGCTGTCCTACGCGTTCAGTTTGAGAATACTATTGGAGCCCAACACAGTTTACCGAGGTAAGCGACCATTCGTAATTCTCGGTTAGATTGGGTGAGAAGATTGGTATCGTGTGGAGTGGCTCCGAGGGTTTGGCAATTCCAAAAATAAGTCACAACGAGTGACACCAGCTGAGCGTGAAAAATTGTAAATGAGAATGTTTTATGGGCATGTATCCTCTCCATTGGCGCTGGCGCATTGGCACTGTTGGCAAGCTTTGAAAGGGCAAATGGGGAAGGCAATTTAAAATTTATAATTTCCTCGGGCAAGTATCTGCACGCTTCAAACAGTTGTATTCGGTTGCTTTTTTGTGTGTTTTGGTTTAGCCAATAATGAAATTCAACAAATCGTGAAGGCAGGCCCTGCAGTTCCGGGATGGGTCAGGATTCTGATGCCCATTCTTACCCATTCTTTGTCTCTTGCCGGGGGCTGGGACTCAAACGCAAGAAGCTCCACAATGAGTGAGTGAGAAGGATCCATTTCGGTACATCCGGGTGCGATGGAAATCAGTTCGCGCTCGGGAGGCTCATCGGCGCCACTGGAAGCGTCTCCAGCGTCCGTGCTGATTTGCTGTTTAATGGCCAACGATCGACGATCTGAAGATCTGCCTGGGAGCTGTTGAGTGGAGTGGGGTTTGATTTTTTTTTATTATTATTGTCAGATGTCAGTTTTGTTAGCGACCGTGTTCTTAGGAGGAGTTGGTTTCTTTGTGGCGTTCAAAGCAAGGGGAAGCTTTGCATGGCATTTATTTGGTCATAGTTTCCCATTCTTCGACTGCCGGAAACAGAATCCGAAATGATAGGGCGTGTGCCAAAAAGCTGGCGGAATGGAACGTTTCGGTACGGGATCTTCCGTGAAGCTGCCAAGTGAAGGGAACCGAGAACTGGGGAAATCCAGATAAACAAGGATGAAGCGAACATTGCAATGGTATACAAGCAGGAAAACCCGCAGAATCTGTTTTTCGCTGTTTTCGCTTGCTTTTGCGCAGAACGCTTCGTCAGCGTGTGTGTGGAGTGGAGATTGAATTTCCTGATTGAATAAATTGGATGCAAAAATAAGATTCTTAAGTGGCCGCGTCTCTTCGCTTTGTCTGACACTTTTAAGTGTTCCATTTAGTTTGGAGTTCGGTGATGCTTATCACGCTTAATTGATTATCTTAAGAGCAGATCGAAGCAAACAAAATGATGCGAAGATGACTGGAAACAGGGTAGCAAAAGCCTAACAAGCTAGCAGAATTGAAGACAAATCGGCTGGAATGTGTTTACTCATTGCTCTCAAGATGCACTGGCGATAATCAACCCTGCGAGCGGTATGTTCCGCAACGTCATACGCAGTATGCAACGATCTCCGGTACAACGTACAATGCGTGCTAAAAATAGCTCCAAGCGGCATCAACGGTGAACAACAGAAAGCGAAACTGCAAACAATCCCTCTTCTAACGGGCTATCAGTGATGACTTGGTGAGAAGTATCTCAACACCTACCGGAAGTACTGGTGCACACGCGTCGAATCGTTATAATCAATTATAGGAAAAGTGTTATGGTGTTTTCTGTTAACCTTTGTAGCTCGAAGAGCCAGAGACTACGCAAAAGGCCAGCTGATTGGAAGAGTTTCCAGTGGAAAAGTAATTAGACAAACGAACACATAAATCATCAACATTCAATGCAATGCACTTACTCTCGGTAAGTTCAAGTACAATGTAGAATATAGCTGGCTGTTGCTTGAACCTTAAACTTATTTTAGATTAACAATTAGTTTCCTATTCTTGTTCCCAGGGTAACAGCAATGTTAACTGCTTACTAAACTCATTTATACGTTGGTGGAGTTCCTAGTTATGGTCTATGAAACAAGCGAGGAGTAATTGCCCGAAACGAGAACCAATTTATGGAACTTGAGATATTAAATAGCGATTTATGATTCTCGAGTGTGATGAGAAGTTTGAACATAAATAAAGCATCAAGAAAGACATCTCTTATCCTCAAGAACCAATCATCACATCATCTCGGAAATGCTTATGATCTTTGTGTCTTAAGAACATCAGCAGCTCTGTTGCAATCCTCGATATGGTATGATCATAAAGCTCTAGCATGATACAATCAGAATCTTTCTTATCTTTGCGATGCCCTCCACAGTCCAAGATGCTCAATCAGATGCAATGGTCAGAATGCTAATGTATCCCATAAACAATGTCTAAAGAAGTTTTCTCACCACGGCTTGCAGACTTTATTCTACCGTACATTACTAGCCCAAACGATGCTGTTGAGTTTAATACTGCTCGTTACCATGGGAAATAAAACTCGAACATTACCTACTGCAATGGATGCGCAACGATGGGCTTAAGCGACTATTGAACAAAAAAAAACCCCGATGGACAAGTGTTTCGGTCAGGTCAGGAGGCGATCAGCGTACCGGGCCGCTTAGTCACCACTATAAGAACGATCAATTTATGACCCTGTCTTAAGGCGCCCCAATGCCAGACGCTAGATAGATTAAGCTGAAGAAAAACCTCTTGGAGGTCCTCCATCCACAGAGAAGAGTTTTGAGGACACTGTCGCCCGGTATGTGAACTGTATCCGGCTCACTGCCACCATCGGCGAGTGATAATCACCTTCACCTACTCGTCTGCCGGTTGGAATGCTGGTCACCGGCTCATATCGTGCCGTGTGGGGAATCAATTAAAATGTTGGCTCCTTCGCTGCCCCACTGAAGTACTGGAGGCCTTCTCCGGTGGAAAAGACCACCAGACGCGATCATTGTTGGTAGCGATCGACATGAAAAATCACCGTCGAAGGATGCTGTCAAGAGCGAGGCAAAGGTTTTTGTGCACGAGCAAAATCAAGAAGAAGAGGTCAATCGCTTACCCGATCGCATGGATCGGGTGACATGGATGTGATGCAGAGTTCTGCATCTGCAAGCCGGTCCGATCCGGTGGTCGTAAGAATCGGAAATTGATGACCACACTTGCATTCTCGTTTAAACGAGCGCAAGCGCATCAATCAAACTCTCAGCCTGCTGGTGGACAGTGCTGTCGGTCGAGGTACGGTGTTGGTGTGGTTTTAATTGGCCGCCTGATTGGGTTGTCATTAATTCGAATCGAGCGAAGGCGAGGGCAAACAAAACAAAAAAATGGACAATGACAAGCGCGATAATAGCTTTGTGTTAAGTGATCAATTTTTCTTCACCAATTCACACATGCCGACACATGTTTTCAACACAGTTCGATGCCGAGTGGGCAAGCAATTCGCTCCGATGCTTTTACCGGGCATACTCCAGATCACACTTAACACAGTCACTGTTTCATAATTAAGCACATTACTAGGTAGGTTTCTTGTACAACAGGGAATCAGATTCGCGTAAAGTGTTTCTTGCTCTGTGTGGTTCGGACCAGCAGCAGAGAATGATGCGATTACCCAGTGTCAACAATCGTCATGATGAGGTGTACAAGAAATTTGCATCTTTCGCTCACTTTGGTTGAGTGAAGCCGCCGTAACTCACGAGAAGCTGCGCCGGGTTCGTCGCTTGCAGGGCTCGTGAGTCTTTCGATTTGCGCGACTCGCGCGAGTGACCCAGAGAGTGAGTTTCCAGTGGGTTCCGTCTCGCGCAACGAGAGTGCTACGCGTGTTATTTTGCATCCCGTCCGCGTCTAGACTCGCGGCAAAGGGAGCTATTGCGAAGAGATCTTTCGGGCCCGACCCCGGCGATGAACGATCGTAACTTCTAGACCGCTGAGTCCCCGAGAGTTCCCCCTTTCGGGGAGGGCACTCACGCGCCCAAATTCCACCCGGATTCATCTTCTTCCTCCCACCGAGCACGCGAGTCCGGTGCGGCCGACCGGGTGTGAGAGAAAGATCGCACAAATTGGACGCGACTGCGGGCACGCCGGCACCAACGGCGAAGGAAATCCCCGCCGCCGCGGCACACGCAAAGGGGAGCTATATATAAAGTGTTGATCTTGGCGACCCGCACTCATAGTTTAGGTGGTCGTTCACCAAAATCGTTCGTTTTCAAAAGCGACTCGCCTGGTTTCCGTCGAACCCGGGTCGAAGCGACAAGAATCCCAAACCGTTGCATGGAGCGCGCATGGTGATTGCACAGTGATTTGGTGGCTTTTTTTGCGAGCAAAAAAAGGGAAGAAAGCAAAACTTAAAAAAGAACAAAGCAAGTGCAAGCGGTAAAATTTGGTTCTCCACGCCGAACTTGGAAAGTGAAACGAAAGCGAAAGTTTCGAAGAAGCTGTGTTGTGTTCTGGAATAGTGAGCAGTGCAGTTGCAAGTTGTAGTGACAAAATTGTCGATCTAGTTGGAGCGCTGTGAAATTATTTCAAAGTAAGCATCAATTTAATGGGAAAAGTGATTCGAAACAGTAGAATAAGGACCAGACTGGGTGTTTGAAATTCGGTGGGAAAGTGAACATACGTTCCGTGGCTGCCAATTTTAGTGTCCAAAAGAGCGAAGCGTCTCTTATGCTTAAAGGGAGACTTCAACGCCCAGAAAACGATGATCCCTCGGCAAACAACTCTTTAGTTAATTGATATGAAGCAGGACAACGATGTTGTGTCCGGGATATTGTTTTTCGGCATTAAGTGAAATTCGGTCGAGTGATATGATCGTGATCATGCTGTTATCGTTCAGCAGTGAGCCATCTATTGTCTGGCGGTGTCTTGGAGTCCACTTGTCTTCGGAAGGAAGTTTTAGTTTTTTTGTCGTGTAAATGATTAGTTGAAGGAACATTCCCGTGTAGCTTTTTGTGACCAAGTCTTGAGCCTGGAGATTATGTTTTCTGATCTTTTATCACCGATTGCTCGATTGTGTGCCCAAGGTTCTATTTAATTGAATTCATGTTGTGAAAATCTCTAATGGAGCATCCGACGTAATCTCCTCGGTATCTGACCTTATTAATTTTTGTTCTCCCTTTGAAAGCATTTGAGCATAGATTTCACATACGATCTGAATGTCGTTAAATAATCGTGCCTTACATCGCATAAACACATATCCTATCTGCTCCTAAGCTCAACTCCTACACAATCACCTCCGATCCGATCTCCAGCTTGGATCGCCCGGTATGACACATCCGCTTGTCGGGACTGAAGAATCGGACTAATTTTTGGTGCTCCATAATCTCTGGCCAAAGCGATCCCGCTCGCAGCGATCGGTAACACTCAGGCCCCGATCCGCGAACCGACCGGACAAATCGCGACAGCCCGCGGGCAAGCGTGTCAACGGATTGTGAGTTAATCCGAAATTGATTAAACACTTTCAATTATCGTTGATTTTGATCTCTTTCTTTCACCATCTCCCGCCCGACCGACTCGGGCCGAGAATCTGCGAGGCCACCCCCCCCCCCCCCCTGGGAGGGTGGAGAAGTTTTGTGAAAGTATCCATTTCTTTACGGGTTGTAGTGTAAGAGCCCCGGACGGCCACATAATATTAGAGTATCATTAATTACGCCACGATGAATATTATTTTGTTTTTTCGCTTCGGATTCGGTTTCGGGGCTCACCGCAACTCAAATCTCGAAAGCGGCCAGCGGATGAAGGAACGCAAAGGAAACCCGACATTTTTGCCCCGAGGACATGGTCAGGGTCTGTAATCGTGTCGGGATCGGGTTTTAGATGAAGCTGATGTTGTTATCCCCTTGGCTCGGCTCTTTGAAACCCACTCTCGGTGGAGCACGGTTGCCGCCAGGCCGTTGGTGTGTTAGCATTAAATAATGCAACTGTAATTGACACTTTATTCCTGTTTCCCCGAGGCTATCACACTACCGCGGGGTGACAACAGATTGAACAGTGTTTAACGACTATCATTAGCTCGGCTATTAGTTTTCTAATATGTAGCACGCTTCGCTACACGCACGCTTGATGGAGCAGTTCACGAAACAGTAAAATTGAAGACAGTAAAATCAATCGCGCTGGAGATTGGAAACGCCTTGTTGTGTCATTTAATCGCTTCGAAAGAGAATTTGAATCTTACTTTATTAGTGAGAAAAGTAAATATTTGAGCAGTGATAATTTACACTCGCACAGAAACATCTATCTAAGTGTCCACCTTTGCCTACCACTGAAGGCAACGCTCGGGAAAGGTCAAGCCCATCGAAGAACGCGCTCGATGACGATGAGTGATTTACGCGTGCCGATGGTGCCACAGCCAGTAGCTCAATGTCAGCCGGAATTACTAGTTTTTCACTCAACAGCACTCGGCTGCCAAGCTGCTTCTAACACCTCACGCTGCTAAACACTGTAAAGCACGCATTGTCAATGCGATGAATAGACAGCCGAAGAAGAAGAAGCCAAAGAAGGCAGAAACAATCATCGACCCTACTTTTACTCTATTGATCAATCGGAGGACTATGTGAGTGTGTGCAATCTTTTTCCTTTGGTACGATCTGAACAGCAGCTTCAGAAAAATGGACAAAAAATTATGAAAACCCTGTTTGTAATGTATCAAAACGGTTCGGTGGCTTCGAAAACTGGATAGCCAACCTATGCGAGGCGCACGAGTTCGGTAAGGTCAAGTTGAAGACGACACCAGGCCCGGGCTCCGGTGTAGGCAAGCCTTGCCGGCATCTCGATAGCGCTTAATCAATCGCTATTTTTGGAGGAAAAAGCCCCTCCACGTTTGTTCTGTTACCCAACGATCGCATCGCGCATCCTCTCGAGGACAAGCTCCTCGGACAACAGGTTCGTTTTTTGAGGGAGACAAAAAAAGCGTGTGTTTTTATATTGGCCATCGATTCGTTAGAGGAGGGGTTTTGGGGGTTTTATTTTTATTTTATAACATCTAAATTAATTCAGCTTGAGAAGGGTTTAACGAACGAAATATTCGGATTGCTAAATTTTATCGCACGACATCCATCGGCTTTGGAGTGGGAATTCGGGCGCTTTAAGGGAGTCCCTCGGCACAGCTCAATCGCTTTTCGGCAGTTTATGGCAAAGCTCGTTTTAGAATAGTTGCCCTTAATTTGCATCCCATTTTTTTGGGGCTGTTGTTTAGCTCAAAAATGAAAGGATTCAACAGTCAGAAAAAGGAAAAGGATCGCTGGATAGGCTTGCACATTGCTTCGCATTATGTAAGTGCGAGCGGAACGGGTTTTGATTGTCTCCCACTCGTTCAAATCCACTTCCTTGCTTCGAACAGATGAGCACCGGCAGTTTCGGGCGCAAGCTGTGACCTGGTTCGAAACAGTTCGATGCTTTCTGGTTTCCCGTGCCCTAGGTCAGGATTGGAGATGCTGCAACTGCCGTACTCCGAATCGTTCGGGTCAACTTGGGGCAACCCGGCGTTGCATAAGTGGGCGTATAAGGTGTTTTCGTGCATCTGAAATTAAATCCACCACCTCCAGACACGTTGACAATGTAAGGAAAACACAATTCACGATCATTGTTTCGTTCCGGGCAATTCACAACCTCAATAGAAGCGTGAAGAAGATTGATTGGTTCACTCGTCACGGCGGATGCTTTCTTCGGTAAAGGGGTGGTTTTGTGGTTTCAGTAGCTCTGGAAAAGGAGATTTATGTCCTCCCGGAATTATCGGGACCCCACTAATTAGTCGGTGACACAATAAAAGTTCAGCAAAGAGAGAGTGAATTAGTGAACCGAATCGCAATTAGCGGATAGTGATAGAGCAATAAAAAGATGGCTTGTAAACAATATTGGAAAATAGAGGAGAAATGTAGAGGTAAAGAAAGAAAAATATCTTCGAAAAAACTTAAAAAGTTGACACAAAAAATGTTTACATTACAGTGTCCAATAGTATTGAATTAAGGCAATTTGTAGCTTCTTACAAAAACCTCTCGACTCACTTCCCGCCGTGACGTCAATTTTGGATTTGACCTTCCCAAAACATAATTTCCCATTCCATAATCTTTGACTCGAGCGGGCTCTATCTTAACGAAGCTAACAGCTGATCTACGCATTCTGACCTTAACGGATGCTCTACGCACACCGGCCTTGAGTGAGTGAGCGATAGGTCTACCAAGAGATTAGCAGCTAACAGATTACCATCATCGATCGGTGGTGCCTTAGAGACGGAATGCCCTTAGAACCCAAGCTTCCAAGGGATGCCTATGCTCGGTTTCGTATATAAATCTTCTCTCGCTTATCATCACATCCGTGTGGATGCTTTATTCGTTTCAGTTGATTAATACAATCGCGAGTGTGATTTGTTTGCTCGAAAAGTGGTTTATTGTTTGGGGCTGCCCCTAACAAAAGCGTGCTTTATTTAAAGTGGCAGATACGTGGAGCGGTAGACGTGTGAAGGAGTCGAACACCTTTCGAGCTTTGCCTTAAAGGGCATACAATTATTTGATAGCCCTTTAAGAGATGAGATGATTTTTTTTCCTTAATGTGTCACGTTTCAAATTACCACCCAAAAAAAGCTTGCTTCGAGCCGTTGTTGGAGGCGTTCGCAAGGTCTCGACTTCCGGTGACGATTGGTCCCTGTAGGGCTTAACATCTTCGTAGATGCTTAAGGTCAACCACGGTCGCTGCTGTTGGTCGAACACGCGTGCGGCAAGATGCTCCCTTCCGGCGTGCAGATGAGCGGAGTCGATCATCGCTGCACGAAGACCGAAAGAAGAAGGAATAATATGATCACACACCACAGCATTCATAAGGTCGTACAGAACGGACTTTTTTTCCAGGTCCTCTCTTTCTTAATGTTAACTTAATTTTATTCGTGCACCCTAGTGGTGGTGGCAGCATTAAACCGTTCGTTCGATCCTTTACGATCGATGTTGGTTGGAATAGAAGAGGAAGAGGCGGCAACGGCAGCCAAGGAAAGGAAGCTAGGGTGTGTGCACGTATACGCACGCACGCGCACGCGCGCCCGTAAATAATGTGAATTTAAAAAGGCCTAGAGATGTTGTTGTAGAAGCATAAAATAACAAGAGAACCACAGCATGAAGCCCTCCTCAAAGCGGCTACAACGGCCAAGAAACGATCGAGAGAAGATGAGCATCTTCTTTCTTTCACGCACTGCCAGCTGGGTGAAGTTCCCGGGCAGAAGGGAGGCAGACGGTGAGGAGGAAGTTCAAGGTTGGCAAGTTAATAATATTTGCTACGGAATTTTCGGTTTTCTCCACGCAGGTGGTGGCCGATGTTAAACGCGCACGCCGAGCCGGACCTGAAAATAAAATTTGCCTATTCGTTATGATAATCGGGGTTGGGTAGAAAGACACATGTTTCTGTAACCTAATCGGTTAGAAGGCGAAAGCTATGTAGTGGATGAGTGGGAAGCCCACCCTACAGAGATGTGTCCTCTCGTCCGGTTGTTGGCTGTTGTTGAGAAATTTCCCGTCTCCGGATGGGAACTTTCGCAACATCCTTCACCACCTGTGACGCACCGGCACTGAAAAAAAAGGCACAAGAAGCTCTAATGAAGATGTCGGATTGGGTTGGGTTGATCGAGTTGATGCACGAATTATATTAGCATATCGAGCGATTAGGGCGACCAACAGTTTTGTAATGCTACATTGGTACACCACCACGGTACCGAGCGCCAATGTGTCAAAAACATTCACAGCTCATTCGTGAAGCACCTCGTGAAGGGCCAAGCGAGCATGAAGATTATCCGTGAGACAATCACCGCCGTAAGGCCTTCGCGACATGGTGAACACATAGTGGCTGTCGCACCCGCTAAGTGGCAAGCCAAGTGGTTGGGTTAAAAATCGATTAGCGACGTTTTGAGCTGGCAAAAACCTGCTGGAGCATAGGTTAAGCGCAGAAGTTTTGTATTCTGCAGGTCACAGGAAGAACGCACGGAACGCATTGTGCCTCGTACGCAGCTCGCATCAAAAACCCTCTAACGAAATTTTACATTTTTAGTTCCCCACGGCAGAGTGCGGCAGTTGGAAGCTCTGTGGGAACAGGGGAGATGTATTTGATGCTCTCCGTCAGCATCCATTGTTTGTATGACATTGTGAGAGATGCGTGTACATGGAGTTGCGTAAAGAAAATAACTTCGGAAAGGGTTCGTCGCTTGGTTTCTCACGAAGTTTTTCGTTTCGAATGGGGAAGTGGCATAGAACGTCGATTGAAGTAAGCCACGCAACATTGCAACCGACGACGAAGAATGTTGTCGTTCGACGAGTGTTAATGAGAAGCTTTCGTGTCAAACCTTCTTCAGCCGAATGTGTCTTTTGTTTTGCTTTTCCTTGGTCCGTGTCCATGGCAAGAAGGGGTTTTAATCGTCTGCTTTCCCCCTCCCCTTACAGATGAACCATCGAACGAGGGCCCTGGTGGGGCTGCTGTGCATAGCGGGCCTGGCGACGGGTCAACTGAACCAAAACTACCGGCCGGAGTTCTTCTCCCCCGGTCAAGGCTTCCAGTCGGTGTCGGCGCAGATCTCGAGCAGTAATGTTCAGCAGTTTAAGCGACAGGCCCCGGGCGGTGGCGGTGGTGCGGGTGGTGCCGATGTCATCCCGCATGACCAGAAGAAGCAAACCACCTTCTGGTGGGTGGCACCGGACACCCCGTTCAAGGCTACTAAAATCGGTGGTGGTGTCCAGGAACCACCCGGTACTGGCGGCGATGGTGACGATGGTGGTGCGGCGGCTGGTGGAGCGGCGGCTGGTGGAGCGGCGGGCGTCGGAGCTGCGGCAGCGGCTGCAGCGGCAGGAGGAGGGGCGGGGGGTACCGTGTCTCAGACGGCTTTCCAAGCGTCGGCCGCTCGTACGGCGACCGGTCAGGCTGGGCAAGCGTTCGGCGCCGGTGGAACAACCACTTCCATCCAGTCGTCGACCGCTTCCCGGACGATCGGAACACAGACGCAAGGGTTCCAGGGGGCCGGTGTGGCAGCGGGCGGAGCGGCCGGTACGATCGGTGCTACGCGGTCGAGCATCAGCAAGAGCTCGACCAGCAGCACGTTCGGTACACAGACGGGCGTTGTTCAGCCCGCTGTCATAGCCGGCACTTCGCGAACCAGTTCGACCACGTCCAACACGCAGGTTAACACGGGC
The DNA here is from genome assembly GCF_013141755.1 of Anopheles stephensi. Lineage (NCBI taxonomy): Eukaryota > Metazoa > Arthropoda > Insecta > Diptera > Culicidae > Anopheles > Anopheles stephensi. The sequence goes on along the minus strand of NC_050203.1, from coordinate 83,519,715 downwards.
ACCATACAGCCGGGTGTTGGTGCGGGTGGCGTCCGTACGTCTACCATCATCCGACAGTCGAAAACGCAAACGTCGACGGGCGTTGCTCCCGTTCCGGTTCCTGCTCCACCACCACCGACCACCTCGATCCAGAGCACGACGACCGGTGTGCGGACGGACACGATCACGTCCAACATTAACCGACCGGTGCCTCCAACCACCGTGGGCATTAACACACAGACTAACGTAGATACGCAGCGTACTATCCAAACTAACCTCTATCCGGGTCAGCCGGGCCAGCCGGGCAGCTCGTCTACTGCGACGGTCGTGGGGACCTCTACCAGGACAACCGATCTAACACCAAGTAACGCCTTTTGCTCTCCTTTCTATCCTTCCGCTAATATTGTTTCTCGACTTTCAGCTTGACGTGGGCATCGAACACGTGTTCGGTCGTGCTCCAGACAAGTCAGTTTGTAGGATTAATCGATAACGAAGTAGTATTTGCATGCCGTAGATTAGACAAATCTCTTTTTGTGGCTTGTTTGATGTCTCAATGCTATTTTCCTTTCGCCTATCTCTGCTTCGACGGTTTAGTTGTAGTGTACAAATTTGTTTTTGCATGCCTTTATCGCTTTTAGCGTTTTGTAGATACTAGTAGTGTAGCTAGATCAGTTCATCGATACCTGATGAAGTCCATAAGCTCAGACTAACGCTCCCCGTTTGTATCGTGTATCCAGATAACTTTGGCGGTAACACCGTGACGAAGACGCAGGAGCGTACGGATGATGGCATCACGAGCAAGGTCATTTCTACCGGCACGATTACGCGGCCATTCTTCAAGCAAACGATCAGCACGTCCGGATACAACTACCCAGTGCCGGAAACGATTCCGTGCTACGAGCCCAACAAAATCTGTGCCCCGAATCAGTTCTGTAACGATGGATTCGTCGACGAGTCGCAACTGAACCTGTTCAACACGAACAATCAGGTAGGTGCACTTCTTATCGGGGAGTCCTTCCTTGGGCGACAGCTCATTGGAAGGATGCCATAAACAACGCACTGACAGGAAACAGTTTTAGTGGTGCAGTGATTCGAATCAGAACGGGCGTGACTGCACGGGACGCTACAGGCATGTGAATTGGATTCCACGTTCAAATCGAATGGTAATTTGAAGGAATTATTCAACCGACGTGCTCGCGACACATACCTTGAGAAATGCAACACCGAATAGGTTAGCCAGTGAAGAAGGTCCCCACAGGCTCTGTGGGGGAAATTTGATTGATGAAGTGCGCGGTTGTATCGCGTCGGGATTCTACCTGCACTCAATCATTACTGTTTTGAGTGGTATTGACATTTGACAGTGGCGGCTTAGTCGTCACCCGAGTCTGACAGTCTGACAGTTGAAGATGTCACTTTCGGTTGGATTATCTCTCTTCTCTCTCACTCTCTCTCTTCCTCTTCGCTGTTTTCTACCACAACTGTCACTGTTGTGTGTTAGTAGGCTAATGGATCGATTACGTCGGTGCCGTAATGGACTGTCGTGAATTGGTCAGCTCAATGCGCTGTATTAGGCACCACCTTCCGGGTGATGAATCGTCGATTAAACTTTCACTTTTGATGTAGTTGGACGCTGCGTGATTCTTCCACACCGTACCGTACGACAACTACAACCATGTGACACAAATTGAGCAGTTTGTGTCGTTGCTAATGCGCTTGTAAAGCTATTCACCAGCGGCACGTTCAATGTGATCATTAGCCTTTTTCGTGTGCGCTGCTTACATTGAAATGTCATGACAGCATCCTGCTAGAACGCAGGCCATTGACGGGGCGTGACATTTCACGGTACTCACACGGGGGGGCACAACATTTTAATTCCAATCGATCTGTTGCGGTTGTGTCTGTGGGGTCACCCGGCGATGGGGAAAGCGTCTCGGCGTGGTTATGATTAATAATTTCATAATTGACAGCGCTTCATCGGTTCGGCATCGTTTTTAATCGATCGACGATTGATCCTCATGACCGGGATGACCTAATTCACCGAAATCGAAAACCGACGTTCGTCTGGCATGGCTTCGGTCACCAGTTATTGATAGGATATCATCTAAATTGTCGTGTGGCGTGATATAACAACGGTGTGTCGGTGCGTCGGTTGGCGTTCATCCCACGGCCACAAAACACGACAAACCAAGTGACATATCAATAAGCGCGGAATGCGCGAAATGTGACACGCCGTCAACGCATTTTCGGTCGCATCTAAAATTAACAGCCCAATCACACCGACGCGTGCTCGCTGGTATATGCCTACGTCCAGTCGTGAAGTTTCCTTTTTGGAAGGCCTTCCCCATGTTCGCCAACAGCTTCGGACGGCCATTTTTTCGTTACTTTTGGAATGTTGTTTTCTTTTGAAAAGATACAGACCGTTACCGAACCGAACCGAGCTGCTTCCTGACCGAGCTGTGGTGATGAGTCGAAAAGGAGCTCAAATCGCCGAAAATAGTTCACGCAATCTCACTCCGGGGCTCGGGGTTGAGCGAGGCGAGTGTCAAATAAATTGGTTTCGCGCAACGTGCGGACGTGCGTGTGCGGTGTTTTCGGTGGTAAAATGGCCATTCAATGTGACAGATGAATGTTGCCGCATTTCGAATGAACTGTCACGTACTTCATGTCGGCATGTTCATCTGGATGGTAGTGAATGGTAATTTGTTACCAATTGGCTGGACATGCTTTTAAGTAACTCTTCCAGCTTGTCCCACTTGTGAATACTAATAGTTCCTGGTGTTTGCAGCTCAAAAACCCTTTATCTAATACCTACTCGAAAAAAACATTCCAAAGCCAAAGCCGATATTGCAATTCCTCGAAAGTACCACCGATCTCACATATCTTGTACGTCCAATCAAGCCGCGCCGTGTCATCGCCAAGCTACATTGCGATCACAATTTGCATCCTTATTGCATAATGTGCACCCCGACAACGCCGTACAATTTGTCATTCAAATGAAGCAACCTTGCCATTTCTGCAGCTCCGAGGGGTTCATCCCTAGCCTGGCCAGTCCACGGGCCGTGAATTATTGCTATCGAAACAGAAGCCGCTGCTGGCCGGGACCGGTGTCCAAGCGCGCACCGAATCGCACCCCTTCGGGCTAGTTGCCAATGCGCAACGAACGGTAATTAAAATGGAATCATCGAGCGATAAATTTGCGAAAGATGCACCGGCTTCCCAGCCGCTGTCTTTGGTACCTTCGAGCCCAGGTCCCGGTTGTGAGGCGGCAAATCGACGTCGTTTGACGATGGTTTACGCGTGCGTGCCAATCGAAAGGGGAAGCCGCATGTCCCGCTGGGAATTAATCTAACATCGGTGTAACACCTCCGCGATCCTCACGCTTCGGACCCCCCCTTCCTTCCAGTCCCAGAGGTCACATATGTGGTGTAGAGGGAGCTTGAATGGCGCCACGGCAACTAACGACACGGCTAGAACAACTGCAGACGGCGTACACGCGAAAGGTTAAACATGAGTGCCATTTAAATCGCTTTTAAATCATCCATCGCTCAGCGGGCTGATTAAAGCGTATCGTCACACGCTGACACGCCACCAGCAATGCGCTATCGCGGACATTCACCTGTCGTTAGAGAGTGAAACTTCTTGGGGGACCATCCTGCCAACGGATGTCTAACTCTCCTGCAGAAGCTCGCTTTCAATGAAGGCTTGAAGATGCGTGTACGCGAGAGTGCTTGTCGTCGTGGGCCAAAGGTGGTTTATCAGATGGTGTATTCGTTAAAAACGACCGATTGTATCGTGTGGACATGCATTTTTGCATGCTGTTTTTGCAACACGACGATGCATACGGCTGGTAGGCCACACCGCGTAGTAAACAACTCGACACGAGCGTGTGCAGCTCGTGCTGTGGGAGAAATGTTATGCATCGTTCGAATGCTTCGCTGAGGTGCACACACAGGTATGGTGGGCCGGCATGGCGAAGTTGTAGAATTTTTCGGCTTTCCATCGGTGCCCTTCTACGCACCCGGCTCCGGGTGGCCATGGAAATTAATGATGCTATCGCATGCGAACAGCTGCTGATTGCAGCAGTGCATCAAATGTTTGGGTTTTGTGCGGTGTGTTTAAGCAAAAACCCATGCAAGGGTAAGGAAGTAGATTAACATTTTAACGAGATAATGAGTAGATTATCTCGGTGTTACTTACGGGTTATGAACGGTGGGATGTTCGAAGGATTGGCATTGGTTGGGGTGTTGCAGGAAACGTTTCCATCTGGGCGGATGTAAAACGATCATGGAGATGGGAAGCTGCTACACGTGTAGCTATTATGAGAGGTTCTAGTCAAAGTTCCTGAACTTCCGGACGTGTCTAGAACTCGTGGTGTCTTGCATCCATAAAGCTGATGTCACATCGATCGAACCCGCTCACTTCCTGGATTTCGACATGATGGATTAGTCATACCAGCCAGTTCAGTCAACCTTCATCATCGCGATCGATGTCAACAAATTATTAACGGGCTGGCATTGATAGAACGATCTGTACCGCTTGATTCGTCATTCGTCATGAGACAGCTCCTCGCGAAGCCATTCAACCATTCGCGAGGTGCGTCTTCCGTACAGAGCGCGCAGAATCTCTACCAACGAGCGGTCCAGCATGTATGCAAAGCGTGCGTGCGCACCTGTGCTTGTTTGTGGACGGGCCGTCCACAAAGAATTCTCCCATGCATAAATATTCATTGGATGGCTTCGCGTGCGCCTTTTCTTGTGGATTGAGTGTTCGCGTTGTGTGACACAGCATTAGTCAAACACCATTATTTACATCATTCGGCCGAGGGAATGCGTGAGCAGCACGCGAGAACATCACACGCCGTTCCGTGTTTGCTCATTGCCTAGAATTTTTGGATCTTGAAGTATTAAGGAATCTCTGTAGAAGACGTAACGAAGAGGCCTTACAGCTTTGTTTTTAGAGTCCACCATCACTTACGAATGCTCTTTCTTCCAACTCTTCCGCAGAACTGCAACTCCGCCACCGAACAGTGCTGTAGGATTCGGGCAACGCCAGCCACGCGCTGTCCTGACGATAGCTACGTCTGCGTATCGCCCGACTTATGCAACAATGGCCTGCTGAACTTCGATGCACAGAATGCCATCTCCACCAGACAACCGGTAAGTCGAACATGGGCGCTGTTCTCCGGACCTGTGCACGGCTCCTCCACCACAAATATGCCGACGTTCAGGTCCAGCGAGAGAGGGAGAGGAGCTGGGTTCACTTTCCCGAACCTCCACCAAGCTTCGGGTCCAATGTTATTCAATAGCCTGCCGGCATGTCTTCCTGTCTTACTTAATGGTTTGGCACATTTTGGCGCCCTGGAGAAGGGAGAGTATTGCTCTCGAATGGGTTTCGGACGTCGCCAGACGGCCTTGCCGTTCGCCGGCTGACTTTTCACCTCGCCGAAAGGCTTCCGCTCGGTAGGAGTAAGAAAAAAAAAAACTCCTGGCATGAAGCGAACGAAAGCTTTAACAATCGCTTTCCTTTGCGTTCAGCTGGAAGGGTGTTGTTTTTTTGACTTGGTCTTGACTGGGACCTGAGCTCGTTTTTTTCGCTTTTTGCGAAGGAGTCTTGTTACACTTCTTCCCCACGGTATCCTCTCCTGTAGGTCACTTTCGAGTGATTTGCCAGAGGAACGGTGCACACTTACAGGCCAGCGCCATCTGGCGGAATATTATGGCGACAGGGATCTGGAGTGTGAAATGTTTTATGTATATTTGCTTTCAGCCTTTTTTTGGGCTGTTGTTGTTATTGTTTTTTTCTTCACCTTACGATCACTTGACGATTGGCGATCAAGTAGCCATCGACATCGACATCCTCGCGAACACGAGCGTTCGAGCGAAAGTGTGAAGACGGAGACGCGGTTGGCGACTCCTACGATATAATTGCGATCGACCCATTGGCGATTGCATAATCGGGGAGGTCTCCAGCGCGGGTCTCCTTCCTTGCGCGTTGCTTCGTTCCCAATCCCAAAGCTCCCTCCGAACCGCTGGGTTCCTTTCCACAGTGACCTACGCGTGTGTTGGGGATCCAGGATCCCCCGAAACCGACCCGAAACAGAAAACCGCTCAACCCAACCACCGTTGGCCTGCATGTCAGCCGACAGATATCGACATGTTGATAGTGAACTAATAAACGAGCCGGAAAGACGAGCGAAAAAGGAAGCGAAAACAAGGACTCGTAACGTTAATTTACCTCACGTTCGCAAGGATGGCCGGGTTGGACGGGACGACAAAAGTCCTCCGGAGTTACGTAAAGCCCCCGGTGCCCGGCTTTGGGGACGAATTTCGTTTCGGTCACTCACTCGCTCGCTCACTCATCCACTCACCCAGAAAAGGTCCAGTCCCCATTTTCCACGACCAGCACGACCACTAACCGGTAGCCACGTTCGGGGCGTCATCGAGATCCACGGTGGTGCGTGGTGAGCATCATCTCACGGGCGGCAGCAGCATGCTCCGACTGCGGCTCCCGTGAGATGACGTCAAAGGTATTCCTGAGCGATGGCGTAATCGAGTCGAGCACGCGTGCGCTTTCGCATGGTTTGTTATTTTGCTTTCGCGCTTGCGTTTTTGGGAAGTAGCACGCGAATACCAGGTGTTTGGACAACAGCGACGGGGTGGTGTTAGGGGGCGAAACGGCACCGAAACCTAACGCAAATCTAAAGACGCTGTGAGGGCGAACCGGGTACCGGGTTGATGAGATGGTGAGCTGATGATGCCAGTGTTCGATGGTAATGTTGTCTTAACCTTGACTTTCGGTGCGTTAGTGTGTAGAAGAGTGTTTGTGTGTGGTGTCGCCGCATTCCTCTGCCGCGCGCAGATGATCTACCCTGCGGGTGTGGATTTTAGTTTGCTGGAAGCATCAGCATCCCCATTCGCATTAGTAGGCGAAATAGACAGACGATAAGTACATTGTGCAGGTGTTGTACTTCCTACTCCCACTACTTGGCGTAGCGAAAGGTGGGTGAGTGAGCGTGCCTGTACGTGGCTCCCTCTAGCGTTAATTGCTGGAAGCAGTGTGGCAAATGTGCAACACAGCTGTTGACTTTCAAAAAATGCCAAGGTACGCGTAGACATGTCGCTTGCTGTCGATTAGAAAAAAAAATCAGCTAACGTACTACAGGGCATACCCAACGGCTTCAGCTTCATCAACCGGATTGAATCTTTTTTTGGACATTATAATCTCAAAATATTCGCGCGCCTAAATAGCAAGGCTAACGCTGGTTGTCGCGAAGACATTTACACCGACATCATTAGCGGTGTATAAGAGCACGCGCTTTTTAATGGAGATTTTTCTCGCCGCGTATTCGATAAATAGCCCTCCCCATCGTCGATGGTGCCCGATAATGACCGATCGATCGCGGGGTTTGGCGCGGGCCCATGTCCTCGGCTTTCAGTGTCAAAGGTGACAAATGTGGTGGCGAAACGTGCGCCTGTTTCGATGGTGATTTGTTTTGGAAGACGGTTAAATTTGAAGGTTAGATCGATGGTTGTCTTCGTCTTACTTTTTCTTGATGGAGGGATAGCTTGTTTGAGGTGATTATGGTCGCTTAATAGGTGATTATTAGATACGTGTTTGGTGCCGACTGTCAAGGATGCGGTTCTGCGATCGCCGAACTAAAAAGAGCCGTCCGCGGGCCCACCATGCTTGGAAGTAGACTTCATTTAGTGACTAATTTTTCGCCATGAAATATGAGAAATATTATCACGTATCTTGGCAAGCTTCGTTATGCAACTGATCAGCGTATTAAAGCAAGGAAAAAAACACACGGCTACCAGTCAAACCCAGAGTCCTGCGGTCAGGGCGAAAGCGTAAGCATTCAATATATTCAGCATCGATAAATGAGAAATCTCAAACCACACGGTCCACACCGTAACCGAAAAGCAAACGGATGATAAACAACAGAGCAACCCTCGAAAATAAGCACGAAAAACCACAAACGAAACGTAGGTCCGCCTGATTCGGCGGGAATTAAATCGTCAATTTCATATCCTTGCACCGATCGGACGAGCTTGGTTGTCCGGTCTGGTTGTTGTGGTCGTTGTTTTCGTTGCTGTGCCCGTGTTTTATTTTATCGATCACGTTTGCGAGCCGGCTGTATGGCGATCGTACACTACGCCCAGCATATTATTCCACTTCATTAAGTTGTAATTGATGAAAATTAAGCAAAAATCTCTCTCGCGCTGGTACAAAACCACGATCGATGAGGCGACGACGAGTGAATGGAGTGCCATCGAAATGGGGCAATGAGTGCAGATTTTTTCGCCTTTTTTGGAGCTGTTGCGTTGGAGATGATGTGGGCTTAATGACAACTATTAAGCGTTATTTGGCTTGCCTCCAGACATCCATTTGTTCGAGTTGATTGAACGATTCGGTGCGCAGTGAAATTAATTTAATTTACTTCCTACATTCAAAGGAGCGAGGTTATGCGAGCTGTACAAGAATTGCTTGCGCTTTACTTAGATTGGAAAATAATTATTAAATAATAGTTGAATCCAAGAACCACGATAGCTACCGTATGTAGAGGCTCAAGTTCAAGATCACTTTCAGCTTCCAACACACTTTCCCTGCTTTCGAGTCGCGTTAAATAAGCAGTTCCAAGGTTTTCGCAACTCGCACTCTATGTGTGTCTGCGCCATCTTCTCCTGTTACGCCACTGTGGTGTGCGGTGTGACCCCTTTTTTCAAAAGGTTAGATTTGTTCAGCGTTTGAGTTTAGTTGCAATTCTGCAGGCGAAGGACACACTTCAACACTTGTAGTCTTCGCTGTGACCGATGTCGATTCCAATCGGAAAGCAATTGTACGTCCAATCAACATTCAGTAGTCCTACTTGGAGTTGATGATGATTTCATCGCAACCGATTGCCGATTGCCCTGTGGTGGAAAGGCTTTCCTTCGCTTGATGCCGTGACCAGGATGACCCGCGCAAAGGGTGTGGATTTGGAGTGTGTTGTGATTTGCACATTTGATTCGAACTGGGAGTCCCCACCGCATTTGTTCAAACCGACCCCGAAGGTCAGTGCAGAGAAAGAAGCGGACAAGCAAACGGGACACATGTACCCCTTCCTTTTCACTCGCAGCTCCAAACTCTCGATTTCATCTTAGAAAAAAGCCCCCCTAGAGCAGGAGCCCGGAGGGGGTTTGATATGCGAACGGCGAAGAGTCCCACTGACCAACAAAACGGGTTGAGTCGTCGGTTGTTTGGATTGGCATTTCATTATGCACATGTGAATGTCTGAGGCGTCTGTTTTTTTTCTCTCACTGCACCATGTCACGCTTCTCGACTTCTCTTTCACATTGCTTTCATACTGCATATGCCCTCGGGTTCGCGTGGCCCCAGGGCGGGAGAACGCAGGTCAGTCAGTCCCCCGGGTGAAGATGTCCGCGGTTGATGATCTGGTGAAGTCGTACCGATCGAATGGCGATGATGCAGTTTTGCAGTTCGAACGATCACCGTACGATCATATTGCACAATATCGCAGCGATGGAAGAAAACATGAGCGTAAACAGCGCGTACTTTCAGGGCCTTCGCAAGTCCGTTAATCCGTGCAGATTGCTGCAACCCGGGCGAGAGTTCGCTAGCCGGGCGATGGGTTGCTTCTTTTATTAGGTTTGCTGGAGAGTTTCAAGCGCGCCAGGAGACTTTATTTTACATGCAACCATGCAGAGGTCAGGACAGTCGTAGGATAAATGATTTGCATCTCTTCCCAGCGTATCGACTGCCAGCCGCATCGGTCGGTCGATCGATCGGATCGAGTCGGGCGCGGGTGGACATTTAAGATGTGGATGAGCGCAAAATTAGGTTTACGGCTGGTACGTGGTTGCGCAACTCATTTGACTAAATGTCAGAGTTAATTTCTTGAGCGCGGCGAAAGACTAAACCAATCACAAACACATCAGGACCTCAATATGATGACATTTTCACATTCCTTTCCGATAGACTTTATCAAGCATTACATCTGCTTTGAGTCAGCACTGTACACCGGATCCAGCGATTGCTTTTCCACGATTAATTAAGATGAAGCATCAAAGATACCGGCCATCAACACATTTTCCGTTTGCATTTTTCATCAATTGCTCCGAATCACGCTAATGACTGTGGCCCGGCACACGATGACACCTCACAACAGCGCCTCATTCGAATGTGCATCGTGAATGACTCTCGACGCGCGAGTAGAATAATTTGAACCCGGATCCATCCGGATTGTCTCACGTGGGGGGGTGGGCTAATGGGGTGAGGTTCGCTACCACCCTGGAGTAGGTGGAGGCAATAATTGAATTGCGAAAACTCGTTGAGAAATCACCGGGCAAGGCAGGAAACCTCGATTGCAATCTTCCACGGCGGTGCTAAAACCGTTGGACCGAAGCCAAGTGGTCCTGAGGTAATTGGACTTGGAAACGGAACTGGCAAGCGTCAAAGCGTCGGTTATGATGATCTTCCTGTCATAAATAGCCACCGGGCACTGTTCTGGGGTAGAGTGCCTGCAGCAGCTATGAAGTCAGCACAATTAGTCATTCGCGGCAATTTTCGGTACACCAAATTCTGTCGACCGGTGAGTTTATGATCATCTTAAAAGCACTACCCACTCGGCGCTGGCTACTTGACCGAATACTGGCTCGGGACCGTGGCTGTGACATCCGGGTTCGTCGCTTGTACACGATCGAAATCTTTTGTCGTACTTTTTCTGTTTGTTTTGAGGGTTTGGTGATGGTTTTAATGAGCTAAATACTGTTTAAATCACCACGTTTCAACCAGAATCGTTTCAATCGTTGCTAGTAAAATCATAAACCATTTCAGGGTTTATACTTTATCCTCGGATTAGAGCATCACGGCTTTTGTTTAGCCACAACCACCGCCAGGTTCCCGGGTTCGAGCGAATGAAAGCAAACGCGTGATCAAATTATGCAAATGATGATCAGCGACTAATTATAACCGAGTTTACCTAGTTCGGTTTCGCGATCGATTGGAAAAAAAAGTGGTGAAATCAAACTGCACCCCTGTTTTCTCTCTCTCTCTCTCTCTCTCTCTCTCTCTCTGTGTCTCCTGGCTACTCCTCGTCCCTGGGGAGCTTTTGTGTGTCATTTACGGATTTCTGACCGAATTCCTAACATGATTACGATTTTATTGCTACTCTCCTGTTGGGGTATGATCGCTCAACGTTTTTTTGTTTGTGATTGTGTGTGTGTTAGGGAAAAGAAACGATTTTCAAAACAATAAACACTCATGCGGTAGAAAATGCTCGCCATACGTTCTCCGACGAGCGCATTGTTCGCGGCCCCGGGCGGCGTTCGTTTTTGCGCAGGGCTGGCGATCTTGTGTTGCATAATGTGGCCGACGATCGAGGGTGTCATTAATCAAGTTTCCCATGATATACAATCGGCACTGCTACTGGATGGAGTGACGATGGGTAACGTTAAAGCTTCCTCTACGTTTTGCCGATGATCTCGGCTCTGTAGATCGATTGATCTCACGGGTTGCGTATACGCATCCGATCGGGAATGTTAGTAGATCTTAGAGCAAACAAAGCAATTCACTGCATTCACTCAAATAGAAAGAGTATAGAAGATTGAGGATTAAAAATACCACTTTGTAGACTTCTCTTCGAACGTTACAATTTTTACATCTGCACATTTCTTAATTGATACTTTCAAGCTATTGCCTCCAGCAGGATGCAATTATAACACCGTCGATATCAAACAGTTCAACACGTCTGTCACCTTTGACAGCGGTGGCCTGACCTGAAAAGATTGATACTTTGTTGCGCTAGGATGCTTTCAAAGTAACGCCTCCGATGCCTTCCGTACCGATCACTATCAGGCCTCGGCCCTACGGCACGTGGGCAATCGATTCTTGTCGAGGAAATCTAGTCGATCGCATCACAAATTCCTTGGAAGCGCGTTCGCTTTCCATCAAGCCACACGTAATCGATGGGAGTTTAGCCCGAACTACCTAAGCTATTGTGTTGCATGGTCCGGCCTGAACCGCCGGAGTACAGATTCTAATCAGTTAATTAAGTACACACCGTACAAGACAATGCGCATGTCGAATTAATGACGTGCGCAGTCGTGTGGTGTCTTCCGACGAAGCGTTTATCCGGCTATCCGGGTGGGAAAATACAGGTGGAATTCGTTCGAGCTTCGAGTGTGTGAATGAAAGCGGACTTCGTTCGATTCGTTTAGACAATAGTGAGCTCCTATCTCATGTGGTAGCAATTTTTGAAGGGATTTGGATGGAGGACTTCCTCTGCAAATAGCTAAATTCCATAATCTCCAAATTGTGAAGATCGTCCATCAGTTTTACGAGCAAATAATGAACCAAGGGCTCGAGGGTTTTCTGTGGGCCCTTCATTCTTGAATCGATAATCAAGCGTATCGAATGAATATTCAAATGAGCACCGTAATTAGTTACAAAAAAAAGCCCTGAACAGAATTTTTTACGGATTTATTTCACAAGATAAGCAATGTCTCGGCAAAGGGCTCGGTAGCCCTCATGTTCTGTGGAATTTGCTAGCATCAGAGATGTTTTGTTGTTTGAAGTCGTCGTTGAATTTGTCGAACGATTTGATAGCTAAGCACTTAATGAGCAGTTTAATGTTATGCTAAGAAAAAAAAAACCGCGTCGTTTGACGATAGAATACAACCCATTCAATAAGATAATCCTTTGTGTCGGAAATGATGCTACTATTTGTCCCTATCGTTTGAGCTTGAACAAAAGGGGGGAGAAGAGTACATAAAACTAGATAAAAGAAGTTTGCCAAGCATTCAAAACAAGCTAGGGGGATTCGCTGGTACCGTGGTACCTTTATTTGTCCACACAATTCACACTTATTTCACGCGTTTGAATGTTCTTTTTTTCTGCTTCCGCAAGCCACTCGTGTGCTGAGAAGTTCACATTTGTGTAGATTAATCATCAGATAAGCATCCGCAGACGGTGGGTACACACAGCGTTGACCGTCAGCCGGCAAAGCAAACAGAAGACTTCAACGAGCGCTTAAGTGACGAACGGGTCGCTATCTCACTCTGTTTAGATAGTGAGCTCCATTTTGAAGATCATTTGAAAAAAAAAAAACACACACAGAAATGAAAGTAAAACGATAAAATGAAGGATTTTCGTGTGTCACCTGTAAAGTGTCGCAGTGCGGCAAAGTGCAAGCAAAAATTACATTTTGGCACACTTTTCGCCTCTAAACGGGCGGCCGCTAGTGGAACCGGTTCGTTTTGGCATCCCGCGGCCATTAGAGAGCCGGGCATTTGACATTCCATTCCTGCGCTAGGGTGACAAATCTTCACTCACGCTGACAGCACAAAACCATTACCACTCATATTAAGGGTAAACTAATATCGCGAACATCGGCTGGCGAACCGTTTTGAATGTCACACCGAAGAAAATGTGAACCAGTGTGCCGTACCGTTGCAGATGATCTCTAAACGTTAGTTCGAGGGGTCCCCATTAAGTGGAAGTTTGTGCGTATGTATGTGTGTTTTCTGCAGCACACGCTGCTGATCGACAGCTTGCTGTGAGGCGCCGTTTCTTGCACCCTCCAGAGACGGAGGCGAGAGCGGTCTCATTAGGTATGCCGCCTACGCGCTAAGCACGCGCTTGCACGGTGTCGTGTCTAACAAGGTTAAACTGGCTTAAAGAGCCATGTAAACCGGGCTGCGAAGAAGTGTCAAAAGAGGGGTGGGAAGCGAGGCAAAGAAAAAAAGTTATGCCAGAAAGTACGCTAATCCCACGTAAATTGGGTGCTTCCGTCAATGATTTTATTGCTTAATTCGGTTGACGGTAATGACTCACTGCTGTTTGGTGTTTGGTGTCGTCGTCATGACGCCTAATAAGAATATTTTTTCTTGCCTTGCCTTGAGCAATGGCCAAATTTGGTGCCTTTAGATGAACATAATTAGGGGTTAGAAGTTTTTCTTTTCTTCCTTTCCAAGATCCAAGAGCCTAGCCGGGCAGAGAAACCTCGTTATGGTTTGACTTTTTTGCTCCGCAAAGTAAGAGCCTTGTACTCGGTACTTCAATAAATGCGAGACACAATTCGATGATCGTTGCGTTGCATCACAACTTAATCCCAAAACATGACCTTTCGAACCCGGGCCTATACATCGCCGAATCGAGCATCGATCGATTGACATGGAAAGCCATAAATTTCACTGTCGATCGATCGAACCGTTCAGCCCAAAAAACAGACCTTCAGGGTTATCATCACTCCAGCCGTACCGCGCGGTTAATCGTCGATCCTCGTGGAAATCAGCTGGGAAATGCACATAAATTACCGGGCGTTATGTCAATGGTGCGCACCGTGTATGTGTAATTGTTTGGTTCCCTTTTTTGGGCGATCGTTTTCGATTTTGATACAGAAAATTTCGATCGCCTCGGGGAAAAAGCTGGTGCAACGGCCAATGACGGGCAAAACAAAACAGAGCTGCTGGAACGATGCCAGAATGCCACAATTACGTAGCGTTCATGTGTGGCGAGTTATTAAGCCGTTTGGGTGAGCTATATTGGGAAGCGGAATCGTTCGGAGCCCAGTTAGCTGGCAAGCAACCAGTTTCGGCCGGGGCCGGTAAAGCTGGATGGATCTTATCCAATTCACAAATTGGTCCTCCCGCAGGTGACACATGACCGGGCACGAAGAATGTGGTTTTTTGGCAGGTTTTTTTTTACTTCCCCCCCAAAACACTCCCCAAGAAAGAGAGAGAGAGATAGAAAAATGCTTCGTTTATGATTATTACTTCCAACAGATTTCTTAGCTCTCCTAGGCAGAGAAACCGGTTTACAGTACCCGGTTCGGGAGTCCGCGAAGCATGAAGAATTCACGCTCTGTCCCGGTTATTGTCTCCGCAACAGGTGATCTCCTTACGCTGCATTCCGTTGCGCGGAACTTCCCTTTTGACTGATTTTGCGGAATCGTTTCCTTATGAGCACGGGCATACCACCAGAAAGGGTTAAGTGATAGTGATAACTTATCACCAGCAGGTCTGGCAGGTAGAGAAGCAAAACAAAAAAAGGGAATTGAGAGACAGCAATTGGAGTTCACTTATGCAACACATTAACTCGGCAGCGCTGCACATGGAAAGCTGGGTCAATTTTTCGAAAATGAGACAATGTTGTTATCATGGCGAGACTCATAAATCATAAAATCGCTTTAAGGTTACGCTGAACTTAGCTATTTTTATTTTTTTTGTGCTGGGAGGCTAATTATTTCCACTAAACATCACAACCCGCGTGTGGAATGTGTCACCTTAATGAATCATCATGCGCCTCCATCGCTGCGGCAATGGCAGACTGTCTACGAGACGCGATCGTCGACCTTTGATAAAAATTTGAAACAAAACACTGCGTCCCAAAAGGTGTGAAACAGGTACGGTGCTGTAGTGCTTTGGCCGACCGTAAAAGGCTTCCACCGCAAGCACGGCTTCTAGTTAAACCAGTTAAACGCTCACTTTGTCCTCCGATTCCTAAATAAACGGCGATAATTAAATTATACAACGCGTCGTGAGAGGGCGAACCGGGGAGGTTTGGTGTAAATCGTTGCAAATTAGTTGTCTAGTCTCAGCAAAAGAAACCAGAGTTGTTGCTGTTGAACTGTAGAAAAAACAGTAGAGAGTTTCTGTCCAATTTGGCAACATTTCGACAACACCGAGCAGCCGGCAAAACTTCACGGCACACCATTTTATGACTACCTTTGGCCAGCTCTGTGTGCTTGCTCCAGATCTACTTATTTGTGGAGGCTTTTTTTATAGATCATAAAGATCCGTTTCACGCAACTTCCAAGGAATCGAGATACCGGGCGAAAGAGATTGATCGATAAGCCGTCTTTGGTAGGGGGTGAAGTTAAGCAGGCGCCACATCGTGGGAGGTTAATTGAATCGGTTGAAATCGGATCGGGGACAGAGGGTTTTAGAAGGAAACGCCGACAAGAAGGATAACATAAACCACCGTCAGTCGAGACGGGAGACAAATTTTGAAAAAGGAAAGCTTAGCTGTGGGGAGTTTAGTTTACGATCCCTAATTGAATGCCCGAAACGGAGTCAAAGAGAGTAGCGATAGGGAGAAAGAAAGGAATTTTGATACTTTTTCCCGGTATATTACATAAAGTATCTTTTTAAACTATAAATTACTGACATCTTTAACAGCATCTGTCGCTGTAGTGGGCTTCGCTTCCAGTAGTTTTAAAGGTTCTCATTAAACCACTGACTAAGGGAGCAATGTGAGAAGAGCCTGAAGGCCGAGCAGCATCTAATGGGTTGTTTCGATGCACTTTTTTTTTTCAAAGTCTCACCACAAATACGCGCCATGACGTGCACACAAGGTCACCGGGTGTCAGTGTGTCGGTGGTCAAATTTATGGTTGCCCTTAAACCGGCCCACTTCAGCAGCGTTCGCGATCTACCCGTGTCTCTAATTTGCTTCCTCCTGCGAGAAGACTACCTCCGTCACACAAACGCTCCGCGACTCTCGGCTGCGTGAAGATGTTTTGATGGATGTTGTGTTGTTGTTTTTTTGTGCGTTGTTGCTGCTTTTATGCTCTTTTTCCCCCCGCATCCGAGTGTGGGTAAGAAAGTCGTGTTTATGTAGCTGTTGTTTTTATGTTTTCGTTCCGTTTTTATCGTCCTTCGCGACACACAGTGTTGAATCGTCTCTTGATGATGATGGGTTTTTGTGGTGTTTTGGACACGCGGGACCGTGACACGCGCGACGCTCCAGTAGCATCGGCAGCAGCAACCGTCGAGATGTCTCGGTGACCGCCGCTGGAAGTTCAAAGATCATTCCCCACCCGAAATAGTGTGGCGACATAATGTTCGCCCGACTGAACCGGCTGCTGTCGGCCAAGAACCAATCTGTCCAATAAATCTTCCCGCCGGACGGCAGAACTCTGCTTCTGACAGCGGGTTGATTCTTCTGTCACACGCTAGTCAACCACAGGATTTGCAGTGCGCGTAGTAAAAACCGGCATACCAAAGCGAACCGCCAGGGTGTCGATCGGTAAATCAAGCAGCGGCCCCATCAGCAGCAGCAGATCGACTCCCCCGACGTAAGGGCCACGGTATCGATCGCCGTCAACTGATTGTGTTCTGCCGCGTCCACGCTGTCGGGTTGACATTTGTTTACGGTCGGTACGCAACTGTGTCAATGGCAAATGTTGGTTGCTCCGTGCTAGCTTAATTTGAGCACATCATAACCATATTGGAAGCGCGATCGACCCGGCGGTGGCGTATTTGGTGGAAGCGGACGCGGCCTGAGGATTGTCATAAATTCTAGCTCGGAGTAGCGTTTTATGTTTCACCGAGAACACCCGGATCCGTCCCGGACATGGTTGCGAAGTTGGGAGACCCTTCGAGATGTGGGATAAGAGCATTCAAGCAGATGTTGATGATTTGTCTCGTTTTTATTTTTGGTCTTGGAGCTTCTTCTTCAGCGAGGCTTCGAGCTCTTCCCGTTCTCGACTGCTCCCGGTACCCCTTGCCACTTTCTAAGCAATCAAATAAATGAGGAGCGATTAGCATACGATTTGCATACATCAGTGGCTCAATGGTTTCGATAACACGGATCTCCACCAAAAGACCAACCAGGATGTAGCAGAAGGAATCTGCTCAGAAAAGCTAGGAATTCCCCACCGAACCAAGAACCCACATACGTCAGATACGATCTACCACACCGCACCAGCTGAGCTCGCCGGAGCCGAGGCAGTTTGACAGTTTCCATGGAGACCGTTCGCAGCTCCTAGAGCAAATATTGATCTTTCCCTTTTGCCGTGCGCGGCTATTTGGCGTTCCGCTTTGTTTGATGAATTGGCCGTTTGTACAACGATTTGTCTCGCCAAACATTGACACTGGCTACCGTTTCGTTGGCACGTCAATCGACGGGGGTGCGAGTGTGTGCGTGTGTGTGTCCCTGCGCAGGCACTCGAAATGGGTCAATATTTTGCTATTACACAAAATCGATGACCCATGATCGAAAGCGGGTCGGAGCGAAGATCCACCGATCCTGCTGGGATGATACCGATCGATACCGGTTGCTATCGGCGTGGATGTCCCACAACCAGGAAAACCAGGTGCCAAGTTTCGTGGTGGTTGGCGGACGATCATTTATTTGCTGATCGTGATCACGAGCCCGGTTTTGCTGAGCTTTTTTTTGTTTTGTTTTTTTTTTTTTTTTTTTTTGGAGGAGGTTTTGCATCACGAACGCTCCACAACTATGCTGACTCAATCGGCGGCTGTGGGGATTATGTAAAAAATGGCCAAAACTGCGTAGCAAAAAAACGCTTCATCCACACACACACACACATGCAGCATGATTTCTTCTGTCCTGTGACCGAAAACCGTGACCGAAAGGGAAAACGCAAAAGAATCCAGCCGAAACGAGTCGCGGGTCGCGCGTTGCCGATTATGCGCACGCTCAGACTGACCTACCTAGCCCGGGCTACCTACATCCGGGATTGGTCCGGTTTGTATCTCTGGGCTGTGGGCTTCTTTGGCGCGTGGTTTTCTTCGGTTTCGTTGCTAGCAGCATTGTTTTGAGGGATTTTCGCTGTCTCTCCTGCTCTAGTCTAGCGAGACATGGCGACAGTCCGACCTGGCAGCGGGATCAGGACCACGCTACAACGACGGCGGTTGGAAAGGGTCAACCAGAAAACTGCAAAACGGTTGTCAGGCTTGCGGGACATGGAGGTGGGAGCAACGTGGAGAAGGATTACGAAATGTTCGCTGATAAGAGTGTGTGTGTGTGTGGCGAAAGCGAGACCCTCACGGCACTTGTCCTAAGGAAGCTTGCCAGGCCGTACGAAGCTTGCCACATTTTGCGGACGAATCCTCCATCGCCGTGTAGCCTTTTATGACAGCTGACATCTGACAGCACGAGCGAGGCTGGTTGGATTAAGTAAAAATTGCCGCTGTTGGTCGGTTAGTGTGAGCCGATGTTTCTTGGGGCTACTGTAGACGGCGCACCGTGCAAAGGCCATTTGCGCGAACCGTAAGCGCAAGAGACTTGGAGCCAAATGTGTGTAAGTCAGGT
Source organism: Anopheles stephensi (assembly GCF_013141755.1). NCBI lineage: Eukaryota > Metazoa > Arthropoda > Insecta > Diptera > Culicidae > Anopheles > Anopheles stephensi. The sequence goes on along the minus strand of NC_050203.1, from coordinate 83,500,681 downwards.
AGCAATTAATTATGCACATTCGCGATGCTGCTGGGCTTGCTGGCTAAACTGATGAGCAGAACATCCGTTGGTTTATGGGCACGAGCGAGAGATCCTCGTCACCATTAGCAGACCATCTCCAATTTTGGTCACGAACATGCTGCCTAGAGATGTGCTTAAGAAGTGAAGACGGCAGACCGGGCCGTCGTGTGAGGATGATCAACAGCTGTGTGCTGTTGCTTAAGAACGAACAGCTTAAGCAGGCTAGAGACACGTCGTTAATCCAGCCATAAACTGATCGCCAAGCCCCATCCATCTTCCATCTGTTGGATCATCAGCCACGTAACGCATTCTAAGCAGTGCGTCCTCCACAAACCCCTCGAAAGCTCCGAAGATGATTAATTGGACAAAAGCATTTGCGAAATTGATCGATGGGCACGGTGAAGGACTTGACTTGACCGCCGAGGTTTCGGGCCAGATGGTCGCGGTCCGTCTTGCAGGGTATATTTATGAATCAATTTACTCAAGGGCGCTGACAGTTTCATAGCGGGTCATCCAGCACTTTGTGTTCTTGAGCCCATCATGTTTTAGATCAATCATGCCACCTACTCACGAGACGGTTTAACTCATGCCCCATTTCTGCTTGTTTGCATCTTTTCAGACTGGCGAATGTTACGCACCGGAAGTTTGCTGCAAACAGCAATCCCTGCTGTCCCAATCGACCGTCCTGACGAACGAAGGTTACGTCGTTAAGGTACCGGAAAATCAGTACCTCCCACCGGAGGGTCAAAACACCGTCACAAACATTCAAACCGCACCACCCCCACCACCACCCACTACACCTCGCCCACCACCCACCACTACACGTTATGTACCGCCACCGACCACTACACGCTATGTACCACCACCGACCACCACGCGGTACGTGCCACCACCGACCACCACCCGGTACGTGCCACCGCCAACGACAACGCGCTACTTCCCACCACCGACCACCACGCGCCCACCATTCCGCGCCGAAGAGTACATTCCACCCAGGGAGGAAGTGCCTGCCCCGTCCAATGACGACCCTAACAAGATCAGACCTCCACAGGACGAGATCCCGAACCCGGCCAACGATACTCCGGTCGTCATCCGACCGACCACGCCCCGCCCATTCCAGCCACCACGTCCGCAGGGTCCGGAAGCTCCACCGCCACTGCCGCCGGTAGGCTGCTCGGCCGCCATGAACTGTACCGAGGAGGAGTACTGTTCCTCGACCGGTGTCATCTCAAAGACTCCCGTGGTGTTGACCGAGGAGCAGAAGTTGTTCCGCGTCCCGGTGACGGCTTGTCGAAACTTGGAGCGAGGATTCACGGGGGTTTGTTGTCGCGATCCGGACTACGTTGATCCGTGGCCAGTCGGTCAGCTCGGACAGTACAACCCGGAAATTCTAGGCTTCGACGATGGTTCGTACAAACCGAACGGAAACGGTAACGGTAACGGTAATGGCAATGGCAACGGAAACGGTAACGGACGCCGTCCAGGCGAACCGATCCAGGCGTCACCGTCCCAGGTAACGTCCACACAATCGTTTGCACCGAACCAGTTCGTCAGCCAGACGGCCTCAGTGACACAGAGCAAATCGCAGTACGATCGGGGCGTAACAGCGTCCGCTTCCTTCCAGTCTACCGTCGGCCAGCGCGTTAATGCCGTACCGTCCGGGCTGCAGTTTACCAACAGTGGCAACACCCGGTTCCGCCCGTTCCAGAACCAACGATCGGAGAGCACTTTCGCTAAGCCGCAACAGTGTGCCCCGCGAAACTATGTAAGTACTGTAGCTTGAGCTTCGCCGCAAGAAGCTCCCATGAATAATGACTACTAGAGAGAGAATCAATTTCCAACGTCACGCTTAAACTAGTGAGGACCTGCTCGGGCAAACCGTTTACACACCAGGGTGACGGTTCAGGTCAATGGATTTATGGGTGCCATAAAGGAATCTGCGCTTTAAGCGATCACCCATCTGACCGATCGCGGTAATAATATGCTAATGCCCATCGTAGCAAATGGAATACGACGATCCGGTCGTATATCATCCGAGTCTGGGCAGGGAACATATTGAAGATGATCGTAAAGATGATCCTAAATGCCATTCCAATATTACCTGATGAATGGGTGTTTTTTGGAGGCTAATCGATGAGGCAGGGTTAATTGTCAATAAGTTTACCATCTTGATGTCTTGATTTGAACTGTGTTGTTTTGCAGAACACTCAGCCACGAGGTGCAGGACCATTGGGTACCGGATTCGGCGAGTTCCCGTGGCAGGCGATGGTGCTGCTGGAGACCAACAAGACTCTGCTGTGCGGTGGAGCCATCATTTCGGATAACACCGTCGTAACTGCGGCCAACTGTGTCTATGGGTAAGATGCTGTTTCTGACCGCCAGGAGAGATCCTCAAGATATTAACCATATCGATGGGCTATTTGCAGACTGAACCCACGCACGATTCAAATCAAGGGTGGCGAATGGCGTCTGGGAGTTGACGCAGAACCAAAGACATTCCAGATCGTGCGCGTGAAGGACATCGTGTACCATCCGGCTTACAATCCGACCACGCTGAACTACGACGTCGCCATGCTGGTGCTGGAGGATCGCCTCAAGTTCGATACGCACATCGGTGCTATCTGTCTGGATGAGAACGATGTTGTGCCGAGCGCTTCGTACGAGAACTGTGTGACCACTGGTTGGGGCAAGGAAGTACTTAAGAGTAAGTGTTTCTGAGGGTTACTGATGACACTTCGAGAATCCTTTTCTTACGGAGTCTGGCTCATTGTTCCATCCCCACAGTTCACATTCAAAACGCGCTGATGCACCAGATGTCGATCTCGTTGCTGTCGGAAGCGGAAAGCCAAAGCCAGCTGCAGCGAAACGGATTCGCACCGGAATCGCACATCTGCGGCCGTCCGTCCGGTGATGCTTGTGAGGTTGATGTGGGCAGTGCGCTGGCCTGTGCCGATACGAGCGGTGCGTACTATCTGAAGGGTGTCTACTCGGCCGACAACGGATGCAACCGTCCGGATCAGATCGTTTCGTTCTCGAACATCGATGTGCAGTGGATCAAGCAGGCGCTGAAGAACCCGAACCAGTTCATTACGCCCGTTCCGAACTATCAGACCGCGGCCAACAGTCCAACGGTGACGCGAGTACAGCTCCAGTCCACCCAGGGCCCGGCGTACAGCAACAAGTACCTGCCCCCGTACTAGACCCACGGAGTTAGCAGACACGGCAGAGCAAAGCACCAACACCAACCTAATTAACATCCAGTGATAGTACACGAATACAACAAACACACGTACACGCTAGCAAAACGGAAGCGATCCGTTGAGAAGGTCCTTGACGACTATCCTGCGTCCAACACACATACACATACACAACGCATTACGCATACCATTTCACACGTAACATCATTATTACACGCGCATTACATTGAGGAAGACGCAAACAAACCAACACAGCCACACCAGCCATTTGGTGGTGTGCTACTTAGGCGTTTAAGAGAATCTTTTCCCCCATTTCACACACACACACACACACCATCAAGCAGAACAAGAAAGGACAATCCGAAAGTCGGATGTTCAAACACACACACATACACACTTTTCCAACAACACACACGATTACTCTCGTCACCATCTTCTTCACTCGATACGTCCCAACGTGCTCACGTGGAGGCCCCACGTGTCTGTGCAGATGAGCATCCGTCATCACGTCACCAGCCTTAGCCTTTAAGTGTCCCCGTCTTTGTATTTTTACGTAATGCAACAAAATAGCGCTCGTATCCAGGATCTAGAACGGTAGTAAGTTAATCGTTTTATCATCATAGCAGCACATGACACGTCTGTGCCTGGTGTTGAAGCACATGGCAACCCCAATCTAATCAGCACAAGATCGATGAAAAACCCCGTAATGTTACCAGTTTAAAGCACAAATGATCATCAACAGTTTCGGAAAGACTCACAAGGACACACTAGCGACCCCAGGCGTGGAGCGGAAGCACTGGCGTGACGTTACTATCTTTTTACATCTGTAATATTATTTAATTACCTGTACATAATAAATAATGTAAGCTTTCATCGTTTTTAGGAAATAATTTCCGTTAGCGTTTGCGTTTTTTCTTTTTTGAAAACTTTTTCTGCTCATGATGACTTTCTATTTGGCTTAAGAAAAACTTTACTCCTTTATTCACTTCCTTGCTTGCTCGTAGTTTTCAATGTACCACTGCACGGTGTCCTTAATAGCGACATCAAAGTCGGTAAACTTAAAATGCGGAAGATGCTTCCTTAGCTTCGCATTCGAGGCTGTCTTCTTGTACTGGCCGTCCGCTTTGGTAGTGTCGAACTCGAGCTTTCCCTTGAACTCGAAAGCTTTCGCAAGGGATTCAGCGAGCTGAGCGATCGACACTTCAGTCGACTCGTCCACCGATAGGATGATCGGTTCTACACTGTCATACTCACGCAGCACCCAGATGAAGAGCTTGGCAAGATCCAGCGAGTAAATGAACTGCCGGAGCGGTTTTCCCGTACCGTACACGGAGAATACTTTTCCCTCTTGCGGTTGCTGTAGAGAACGAGCATCAACGAAGTAATTAGTAGGTAAACACGGATGCACAATTGAAAGCGATTGTACTTACGTCGGGGTCTTTGACAAACATAAGCTCATGCAAACGATGAATCATGCCCGGAATGACGTGGCTTACACCCGGCACAAAGTTATCGTGCGGTCCAAACACGTTGCAAGGCACTACGGAGGTGAACATGTCGCCGTACTGTTGATTGTAGGCTCGGTTTAGCACGTCGATCATCCGCTTGGCGTGACTGTACCCGAAGTTCGAATCGTGTGGAGGACCGTTATGAATCTAGAATGCGATTACCTTAGTTTTGTACTAAACGATACATAGTGCTGATACTAACCATAGTTTCATCGATGGGATAGGACGTTTTATCGGGGAAGATACAGGTCGAGAGGCACGACACGACCTTCTTTACCTTCAGCTCATGGCTTAGGAGAAGAATGTTATCGTTGATAAGCATATTTTTGCGGAAGAAATCCAAATTGTTGCTCATGTTGTGGAACAGTCCGCCGACCATCGCTGCCAGATGGACCACGTGCGTTGGTTGATGCTTGACAAACATTGCCCGCGTTGCAGCTAGATCTCTGCAATAGGGAGGAGTAGTTTAGTGAATAGTTAACGAGGTCACCATGAGTGTGCCACGTTTTGATGGTTTTTTCAGCCACAAAACTGAGCATTAAAGAAATGATTTCTGTCAGCACCATCACACAAAAACTCACGTTAGATCTGCGTCTTTTGATCCTACGAAAACCCATCGCTCATCCGCCGGATTTTCTTCCTTGATCACCGTCTCGATAGCCTTTCCAATGAGACCGGTTCCACCGGTAACCAGCACCACTTTGCTCATTTTTTATTTGATGCTGTGTTGATAATAAAACAAATCAAAGACAATTTACAACTCTAGGATGCAAAGGAAGTTAACAAACATAACACTTGATGTTTAATAACACCGTAAAAAGTTATTGCAAAAGTGTAGTTCTAATTCTCGTTCTGTTTTGATGCGGTTTGACACGTCAACCGAGTGTGGTGTGTAAACAAAGGCCCAAACAGCAAAACTGCTGTCATCCGACATCAGCTGATATTTTATAGCACATTTCGTGTTATGCTATAAACTTGGTTTTTGTACTGTTTTATCAGTTGCTTCAATGTTTACTGATAAATTACAAATGAAATGTTATCAACATGTTGAATGAATAAAACATAAAAAATAAGTTTAAAAAGTTTTTAATAAGCTAAAGGATACCGTGAATTTTCGTCATAAAAAACGACTTATAGCAAGGTTATACTTTTATTGCATATCTAGCTAGGACACGAACGAGCAATAGTTCCAATAATATCCGTCGCAATATTTGTTCAACACAGCGCTAGTGTATTCAATTTTGGAACTTCCTTTTGATTTGTTGAGTTTTTGAATCTCTTGACGGTTTTTTTTGAAGTTTAGTGCAAACAGATTTTTTATTGCTCTATTCACGGTTTACGAAAATCAAAAAAACAAAAAATCAAGATACTCTTTTTTAAACAGTTCTTTGCTAAATTCAATATGCTTAATAGTTTACCAGCTCTCCTACAGCCAGTAAATATTTTTCCATTGTACAAACGGAACACAAAGAGGTCGATCGTTTGATGGTCTGACGGCTTGACTATCAAAACCGTCATCACATCCCATTAATGTGCACCATTTCTCCAACCAAATAGCCTTTTCCGGGACAAAGCCCAACCATCCCGCCGGTCACTGCTCGCCGGGGCAGCCCTCGCATTGTTATGGTGTTAATATTTCAGGATAGTTCAGGATAGTGTGTGAAACGAAATGGAAAAGCCCAGCCGTGAAACCGAAGCGAACAATCAATTTCGCTGGCCGCTATCGCACACGCGCGGTGCGTAGTCTGAAATGTCCTAATAAGCCGCTCAGGGACATGTAAATAACACCTTCGAAGCGAGGGGGGGGGGGGAGATGTGTGGTCGATCGGGTCAACCCCCATACCCATTGGCAGTGAGTACGGTTGGAGCATGGGTGATTTACTTGGTGCGAGGCGCAAGGCCTGCAAGGCTAATAACGCTTTCGGGGCGAGATAAGAGCAGTGTGCGGCCTACACTCCACGAGCTGTCCAGCCGCCCAGTACTCGGCAGTACTAAAAGTTGATCTCCAAGCGTACCGGGGCACAACGAGGCAACAGTAAAACTGCAGCAAATATGGCAATGTGCGAGCTGGCGAGTTCCTTTCCATCTCATTACCGCTGAAAGCCGCACGGAATCGGATGCCGGGCTGGGTTGCCTTGGTGGTGTTGTTCTTTTCTTAATGGAAAGTGAATAAGTGACCGATCGGGAGTCTCAGGGAGAGCTTAAGGGAGAAAGGATTGGAGCGTGCAAGCGGTGTCGCGCTCTGGACCCGGGTGCGTACCATTGATCTATACCGTTCCGATCCGTACCGTAAAAACCGGAGTAGAAATATTAAAATGAACTATCGCACCACGCACCTAGACACCCGATGTTACTGCGCGGACTAGTCGATTAACAAATAATCAACATTAATAACAATGGGCGATGCCCGGGTGGGATCGAGTATCCATCCGGTAGTCTGTTAGGGGAGCATGCGAAACAGGAACCACCGAACAGTACGGGGACGTGCTAAATAAAAGTGTAATTTATGCCTTCATTCTTCAAGGGACCTGGTGGAGGTAGGACGGTCCGACGCAGCAAGGACGACGCCGTGAAGTGAAGCGCAGAATTTATGACGGGATTGGTTGGTGGATGTAAAATGCGTTTTGATTATGATTTGAATGGGTGCTAAATTTCAATTTCTGTTTTTACGGCCCGTCGTTAGTTAGGGTTTAATTCAATTACTGCGCTGGGTAGGTTGAGGGTGTGTGTGTGTGTTCCTAAGTTCTGGCCATGGTGTGGTGTTGAAGTGTCGGTAGAAGTACCTTTGCCTGGTGCGGGAAGACGTCGAGACCCTCCACGGACTCTGCTCCAGAGGTGAGTCTGCTTAATCGGGTGAGTGATGAGGGAATTTGTATTTATTAAGTTGGGCTAGGTGTAGAAGGTTCTAGGATTTACGCGGCACAACCTGACGTGATCCTCCCGGCACATGAATCATGGCCGTTTGTTGATGGGTGTGTGCGATGATCGGTGCGTTCGGTTCGGTTGATGCGTGCGCGTGAGCGTCCTGCTAATGAGGAATATCTTACTTTATGTGGTTTTGATGATGTGTGGAAAAATTTAAGACTCGGCAGAACACATTACGTGAATAATAGAAAGCTTTTACGACGTTCTAACCAGCTGAAGTCCTAACAGCGACAAGGATAATTCTAATTAAATAAATAAAATAAAAGCGCCTGAAGTTATGCTATCCGCAGAGCAGCCTGCTTTGTTTCAGGAGCTTGTAGTACGTTTGAGGAGTTTCTTTTAGGAGATTTGTCGTTAATAATAGTTTATTTAACCTAAAGTAACTTCCTTTTGTATTTAACGATACTTTTTCTAAGAATTTGAACAAATATATTCCCCTTCAAAACCTGCAAATTTCACCTTCAAAGACCCACGTCAAACGCTAGCAATTTCGAAGGCAAAATGAGGTCGACAATTCCTATGACGATTGATGGCGCAACAGTCGGATCTCAACCCGTAAGGCACACACCCAAACGAAATCTAACGATTGATTTCACCATCTCGCACCCCGCATTACCACGTCACGTAATCATCAAAACCCTCGGCATAGAACCGAACATCCGAAGGTCGATCATCAGTAAAATGGTTGGGATGGATAGATGGATGGAGGGAATAATTTAAGCCGGGAATTGAAAGTAGCAAATCCTCCGGCAGCCGAGCCTCATCCGTCAGGCGTCTTCTTCCCGGCCGGCGAGTTACTTTGTGTGTTTCTTCTGTGAAGTTCGGAGGAGCGGAGTTTTACTTTCGACTTGATGATTGGGGGCGCGATTTCTTTCGAGGCTCCAGTTTCGAGAAGATGAATCCTCTAAGGGGGGGGGGGGGGGGGGGGGCGTGGGTTGCATACCGTTTCGCCCCGGTTCCCGATGTTTCGCAATCGTGGCGAAAGCGACGCGAATAAAGTCAGCAACAAGCCACAAGCTTTGAAGAGGGGGGCATCACTATTTCTCAACAGATCCTTATTTGCCGATTGATCGCGTGACCCGTGATCTGCGATCCCGCCTCTTCTTCTTCTTCTTGAGGGGTTGAGATATTTGCGAGGAAAAGATCACTTTCCGCGATCACTCTCAGAGGGCTAGAGCGAGAGAGAGAGAGAGCGAGAGAGAGAGAGTGTTCCGGATTTGTTGTGCACAGCGGCCTATCGCATGTCATAAATTTCGCCGTGGTCATCGGTCATCGGGAAGCGTTCCGAATCGCAAAAGGTCTTACGGTGGTCGGCTTTCTGTAATGCGTACTTTCGCTTTCGCCTAGATCGGTCGGGATGGATGGGAAAGATAAGGGAAAAGCCAGGCGCCTTCAAGTTCCGCGGGATTCCGGGCTCCCAATCCGGGGAAGTTGAGGCTGAAATGATCGACTTTGGCGGTGCGCGGTTGGCTCAGCAAAAACCTTGGCCATCCCGTCCGGCCATCCCCAGAGCTGTCATCATATTTCACCGCAATACGGTATGAATGGGAGCCGGGATGCGAATTGTTCGTTCGTTCGCTCGAGGATGCAGTAGGCCAAGTAGTCGGCTGAACGTTGACGAGAATGATGACAGCCGCGTCTCGATGGCGATAACGATGGTAACCGAGATCACGGATGTGTTTTTTTTTGCATGCAGCCTCAAGAAAAGTTTGATTGAAAAGTTTCTTGAAGGGGAAGTTGAATATCTGGGCGATATTATCGTTTGCTCAAGATTGTATGCCTCAAACGCCACGGAGACGAGGTATCCTTAAAACAACATTAATAACGCGCTCCCAGGCAAGCTGCTGTCACGCAAATGAAGTAAGCCGTTCATTAATCACTACGGCAAACCGCCACACATCGCGTCAAATTTTAAATAGCAAATATGTCGTTTAACCTCCCTCTGAGCCTTTGGCATACAAAAAAACCGTTTCCCGACTTCCCGTTTCACTTTCGCACGGTAGTGAAAGTTTGCCGAGATTGCGGGATGAAATATGATTGGCGCGAAACTTCACTGCACTCGGGGACACACGCTGAACAAATAGGCTGCCGCATGACATTTAGCGTTGATCCTGGTGTACCGCGAGCGAAACATGGGAGAAACCGATCGTCGCCGTACAAACATACAATCTCCGGCGGGGAAACGTCATTAACCGTGGCCATCCCGAAGCGATCCGAGGCGACCATCGAATATCTTCTGGTAGCGTGTAGGACGCGAGGCGGCAGAAAAACAATCATCCCGGTTTATGATCCGTACCGAATAGTTTTCCCGGGGCCCGTTTGGTAGGTCGGCGGGCAGCATGTTCCGTATGATAATAATGGTCGGGCCGGTAGGCTACTTGACTGTTGGACCACCACCGACTGGCCGAACGCGCTACCGTCCCGAACGTGTCGTCGTAAATCAAATGTTTTAAATGTTATTATCGTAAATTAGACTTAAATGTGGCGGTTCACCGCATTCCGGCGTACTGCCTGCCGGCAAGGCTTATCAGCAAGTTTTATGCTTCTGACCGACTGGTGGCCAGGCGTGTCGGAAGACTTTCCATCCACAGCCACCCGCCCATCCACAGCAGCCCCACGCTATGAGACGAATGTCGGTTTTGCGTAGAATATTAAAACGGGCGGTTCCTCCTTTCGGGATGGCTTCCTGCTGCGTTTTTGCGGCCATTCGACCGCTGCAAAACTGGCCGGGGGCAACTGTATTTGCCAAATCCTACACCGTATCACCACACTTCAAAGGCGACGGCTTCCGAACGGACGACACACAGAAACGACACATAACCTGGGGAGGAAAGAAAAAACGGGGGGAGGGGTTTGTTGTTCTACCGCTACTGCTGGCTGGCGGACACACACACAGACAAAGATCTCTCGGCACGGGGTTTGTTGAAATATGACGTCTGAAAGATTCGTTGACCTACAACAGCGACTGGAGGGGGGGTTTTTTTGGAATAAATTTTCACCGGCTGCGTGAGTTGATTCGCTAAGAGCGGGCGTTCGTTTGATTTATCGCTCGATGCAGCTCATTACCAACAGGCGAGTTTGGAGTTCGGGAAGGAGACTTCTATGCTACTGAAGGAGGGTAGATACTTGAAGATACATATTGGCAGCTATACTAGTAGCTGTTATGAAGCTAGAATGATAGAGAAAATGTTGTTCAAATCGACAAAATGTGAATTATCTACTGAGAGATCTCTGGTGAGTGGGACACGGTCGTGTGTTATCGTCTGCCAATCTTATATCCTGGCTTTTCAGGTAGACTCATCAAATCCATAACGAACTTCTCTTAATAGTCTCGCTGGAGGTGATTTTAGTGGAGAAATCTTATCAGGCCGAAGCATGTTCGATTCTTGGATTCCAGGAGTCTCCCAAGTTTCTCAAAATCTATGTTGTTGTCGGAATATTTACCTTTGGGCTCCATATTGGCGATGTTTTGGACGACTTTAAAGAACGATCATCAATCTGTACAGCACGCCATTTAAGATGGGGTCTTGATCGTTCTGGTTTTTGCCTCAATAGTCTCCAACCTGAGCTTTTGTAAGCTTCTGGCCCAGCAACATAAGAGAGTCTCAACGATCATTAGCCTGTGGCAGAATCTGGACTGACTTACAGAAGATAGTCTCCGAAGATTCTCGCTTCCAGTCCCAAATGGCCTTTTCGAGCGCTTGTATGTAAGCCATCCTCCAGATACAAATTTCAAAATACAAAGCATCAAACGATATTTCATGGCTACATTGACCATATGTCCAATGCAAACGGCAACACTGTTATCTACAACAGAAGTTACAAGAAGACGATGGAAGAAATCTGGTCTAGTGAATATGAGGGCTTCGCTCATATATAACTCAAAGTCACCGCGCCTTCACTCTAAGGCCTTTTCTATGATACAAAATGACATTATGCATGATGACAGCCCGGCACATCATGACATGACATGACCAGCACTTCCCACACAAAGACATTTTCCGAACATCAATTACAAGGAGCCGTTCCTAAGCCAATATTTAAAAACAATAGCTTCCATTCATGAAAACCACTCTATTTACGGTATGGTTCGCCGGCACACCTTTCGCCTAATACAGCTACCCCGCGGCATGCAATTGTTCCGTAATGATCACCCCAAAACTGAAGTGCGATTGATTTCACCGATTGCGGAACCCCGTTTTGCGAGTGAAGAATCGCTAACGAGTGGCTGATTGCACTCGCTCGCAAAGCCGTCCGTAGTAGGCTTCGAAACAAAAAATCGATCGACGCGAACGATCACAATCGATCACGATCGATCTCGCATTCCGTTGGATAGTTTTGCACAGACACAAACACACACACACACACACACACACACACACACACACAGAGAAGAAAGGGTAACAATAAAATAGTCAACTGCTTTAAGCTGGAGATTCAGTGTGGAGTTTTTGGGGCGCACTGGGCGCGACATAGGAACCGGACCTCATCCGGACCGCTGGAGGCCGCTCGAAGCCGATGATACGCTCCGCTGTCAAGCGTTTCATTGTAATCAGATGATTTAATGGGCATCTGGGTCCATCGAAGCAGAAGTAGGAAGAGGGGAAGGAAAGAAAGAAGCAGAGGAGGATGTAGTTGAGGCGCGAGACTTTTTTTGTAGAACCGGTACTAATCCTACGCCCCGAAACAGATTGATTGCCATCAAAAATACGACACATCAAGATTTGTGTTTCGATCGTTTCCCCTTCGAACTTCTGCGCCGGTCGCTCGCTTCCACCGTTCCCGATGTCATTGCGGCGTTTGTTATTGTGGTGTGTTTCAGCATTTTACAGACTCCCCTCGATTCCTCGGGCAGCCCTTCGCGCGCACAATTCCACGCGAGTTTTATTTTTTTCGGGGCGCTCGCCCCAGCACTTGGGATCGGTGTGACGCAGCGGCAAAAGTACAAACGTTCCGCAAACGTTTCTATCGTTTTGTATCTGACTTGTTCACAGATTTAATCTGTTCTGTTCTGGGAGCTTTAGGGGTGGTTGTTTTTGTTTGTTTCTTTTTCTCTTCTAGATACTCTTTTTTCTCTGTCGACTCTAGCTTGAACTTCACAGGTTGCATTCCTGTGGGGTTTTGTTGGAATATGGAGTCGAGCTAGGAAGCACACTTGCTTGTCCACAACTGAAAATGGGGAGGTATGGATGATGCTTTCCGATTGTGGTATTTAGAAAATCAGTTGTATTAATTAACGATTAGAGGTATTTACATCGATTTTAAGAGACAATTTAGCGTAAGAAGCTTTTTTGACCTAGTTTAAGGGGTGCGTAATGCAACTACGGGATTAACGCCTGAATGTATGCAAAAAGCCTTTTTTTTCTACCAAACTGCTACGTCAGGAGTTGGGACTTGTTGAAAGAGATAGTATTCCTACGGGATTGTTTGTCATCCAAGGCCAAAACCGTCCCAAACCAAGTAACCGTCTAGTGATCTTTGGAACTGGTCCCAGAGTCCTGGCATGAATGAGTCATCCGAGGCTTCCGCGGATTTTTCTTCAATTGTGATTAAGCTTTAGGATTCTACCATCACTTCAACGATGTCCCAAGTTCAACTGCCAAGTGGATTGAAACAGTTTTGCATATCCATGCAACAGAGCATGGAACAGGTATCAATCCCATCCGCATGATCCAGCTACTGTCATACTTAGACAATGTCGTGATTCCTTACCAAGGTTGTAGTACATTTGAGGACGTCGAATATTACAACCGAAGGCAGAGAATAGCTCCTCATCAAGGTTGGAGGGCACATGAAGGCGAAGTATATTAAAACCGAAGACCGAGAAAGCTTCCTTACCAAGGTAGTAATGCACTTGAAGACGAAGACGAAATGTCTTAGTCAGTTGTGCTTTTAACATCTACAGAGCTGTTCGATATCTGTCGTTTCTATTTTGAAGACTCCTGACGCCAACGATTTGCTTGATTATCATTTACTGCTAGCAGTGAAATAGATAAGGGATATTAGTCCTTAAATTTCCCCTTCAATTCCTTTAAATTTCCCTCTTAAACTATCTCAAGCTAGTAGTTATGTTGGTTGCCGTTATGGTTCTCGTTACTGTAACGCTCTTACTCATTAGCGAATTCAGTCAAACGAACTCTACAAATCTGGTTTAACTGGTTCCGGGGAGGGAAAAGCTTACCCGAAAATTTTAGCATCCCCAAAACAGGCTGTGGGACTTTTGGCGAATCGTTTAACTGAACTCGATCGAGAAAACAGACTCCCTCTCAGCACAGCACAACATGTCACCCATGTTGATCGTTTTATGATACTGATGTCTTTGCAGATCGTTAGTGTAAACGCTAGGTCTCCCTTGCGGTTTTGGGTTGGTCCCGCTTCATTTCTTATTGCTGTTCTGATTTTGCATTCATCACAAAACGGTCCTCTCACCTTGCTACCATCCTCCAACCCATCGCGGAGTGAAACAGGATGGGAAATCTGTAGTATGTAGGCCTCCCATAATTATGGTCTATCGATCCGAAATCGATCGCCCGCCCGATTGCACCGAGCGATTCGCCAAACCCCCGTTGGCCGGGAAGATTATCTTCCCCCAGGACCGGTTTCATAATTTACAACCTTCCATAACATCTCACCCAGAAACGCTGTCCATCAGCGAGCGACCGCGACGCAGTGTTCTCGTTCTTAGGGGCGATCCCCGATGGCCGAGGGTTTTTATGTTTTATTTGCCATGGAACAAGACTGATTGATGGCTGCGGAGTTTTGGGGTTCCTCAGCCGGTTCGACGGCTTGCGGGTGTAGTGTGTACGGGTAAATGGGTGAGCGTCCGGTACCGCTTATCGCCGGTACCCAATCAGTGCCGGAAGCAATCCGCGACAGGGGAACAGAGCGTTCGCAACGACGATATCTGATATCCTGATACCGATCCCGGGTGGCTTGGTACGCATGATGTCGGATGTCGAACGGGCGCGTATGGCTACCGATGGAAGGAATGCTCCTTCAACAGTAATTTCCCGAGACAACGCAGTTATGGCAGCAAGTAGCTGTGTAATGGATGTCGGAAAGCAGGTTTGATAAGAACCGTGCGACGCTCGAGAGTAATTTTTCGTCGAGGGATCAAAGTACATAAAATATGAAGCTGCAGGCGGGTCGAAGGACTCCTTGGCTGATGGATCGATCCTCGGGACCGGTCCTTATACGGGGTCTTGTGAATGAAAAGGCTTTGCAGATGTTGTGTAGTCCTCGGGCGTCGGATGCATATCGTTCGAATAAAAAGGCCTCTTCCTACTTGTGTAGTGGGGAAAAAAAATTATAAAATCCAATTTTATTGCATCCTTGGAAAGGAAGCTTAATTTTAAACACAAAACTAAAAGAGAACCTGAACCCAATAATAACGCATCATATTTGGAATGTACGCTTTCGGCAAAGTTTTGAAAAGGTTTTGACAATTTTTTTTTTCAGTCAATTGCTGAGCGATTCCATCATCCGTCCCCGGAAGGAATATCGAGCGGCATATCGGCACATATCGATCTCAGGTTAATGCACTTAGGGAACAATTTGTTTGGTGTCTCGGACAAGTCGCACAAATTTCGAGACGTCAGATAAGCATCCGGTGGTGTTTTTTTTCGTATTTTGTAAAAATTTGGTGGCTTTGGGTTATCAAATGGGTTTGAAACATATCATTTTTGAGCTCTTTTTAGGTTATAAAAATAAATCGAATATATTTATTACCAAAAATTACAGACTTAAGGTTAGGGGTTGAGTGATAAGATTGTGTAGAAATTGGATGATAATATTTTACGATTAAGAAGGACTCCACTAAGCTGTAAAAAGAACTTTAATGTAAGGACTCTAATAAGTGGCTTGTAGGTAAAGACTTGATATACTCATAATGACTTTTATACCAAAAACTGGCCTTGAAAGGATCAAGAAGTTAATTTTTTGACCCAGCGAATAAACCAAAACTCAGGGAAAAAAGCGTAAAACATCTCAATCGATCACTTACATCACAATCCCATCCGGATCAATCAACTGTACCGTACCTTTCAGAGACACATTTGAAGGGGGAATAAAAAGGCAACCTCCATCAACGGGGGAAAACAAAAAAAAAGACAAAAAGTGAGTGAAAGCAAGCGGCATAAAACAAAAACGTCCATCCATCGAATCGATCGGTCAACGGTGCCCTCCCGGTTGGTGATTGTCAGGGCACAGGACAGGACGAAGGACGAACGTCGCCCGCCGGAAAGGTGTCCCGAACGAGTGTCCGAAAATCGTCGTCGTACTGCGTGATTTATCGATGCAATTTATAAATGGACATATGTATGACACACATACACACACACACAGACACAGTCGCGAGGTTTAGCCTTTTTTGGGCGATGGCTTTCTGGGTGTCTGGGGGCGAGCAAAAAGGGGATAAGCAGTTGGCGTTGACTCCACTCGTGCGTACTTGAAACGTCGAGGGCGGTCGCCACGTCTCGGCTAAGTATGTGAAGCGATTATATAATATTCCCAAACAAATACACACACACGCAGGCTATGAGAAGTAAGCCGGTAAGGAAATGTGGGAGAATAGCGATTTATCTTTCCCGGGTTCTTTTCTTTCCCTTTTTTCTGATTTTTAATGTAACCGGGTGCAGTATTTCGAAACGAAACCCTCTTCCTCTGTTTTATCTCTGAAATAAGCGCAATGAAATAAGGGAACAAAAACCCGAAAATCGAAAAATTGTCACCGGTTCGTCGCTTACGCGATCGTTGATGTCTCTTGCTTTTGCACGATCACATTAAAGCTAGCGGCTACGAACCCATGATCGCGCAGATCTGGTGGCAGATGGGTTTGAGTGTACGACCCACCCTCATATGTATGTGTGTGTGTGCGCACACACGTGTGTGTGTGTGTGGTCCACGGCACGGTTCCATCCGATCGAATCGATGTGACAGATAAATTCGATCGCCGGGTGGCAAAGTGACAAACCGGCGCGTAATCGTTTTATCAAGATTTTACGCTCCGGAACGAACGTTTCATCCCCCTCTTTCCCCTTTTCCGTCTGCTCTCCCCCCCCCCTCCCATCTCTTCACCTACAGTAAAGGAGGGTGTCGTTCGGTGATAAAGTGATTCCCATTTAGGAACGGTTCTCGATCATATCGTAATCAGATTTGTGCGTCCGGGAACGTACCCGCGTGGTTTGGTTGCCGGGATCCTTGTTGTGAGGTTGTCGTTTTGTTCATTTCTGTAAACACACACACACACACTGGTACACGGAGCCCCACCCGACCCGAGTGGGTTAAGCTGGGAAAATATGTTTGCCTCTCGCTGTTCCGGGCTTAGCGGCATTGAATGTTTCATTTCTCTTGTGTTGGGTTTTGTCGCCGAGGGAAAACGAGAGAGATGGGGTGCTCTTTATCTCTCTCTCTCTCTCTCTCTCTCTCTCTCTCTCTCTCTCTAACTCCCTTTGGCTGGTGGGATTCCTTCTGGTCATTGTGTCGGAATCTTTGCATTTCCTCATTCATATGCAGAAAGGGAAGAAATTAATTCGTTTATAATTGTTGCAATGGATCTTCGTACGGGTGACTGTTTTTCTTTTAAATCTTCTTTCTTCCCGTATTTTGATCGTAATCGAGATTGGTGGACGGTAAACAAATCCTGCGTCCCATAGCTGGTTGGTTGCGCAAGGGGGAAGGAATTTGTAAGACGCTCACATTAATCATTCCCACTATCAAGCCGGACGGATCGACATTCCGAGTCCGAATCGGTGTGGGAAGGTATCGATCAGCCGAGAGCCGCCCCGAATGGTGGTGCTTTATTTGGTACATCTAAACAACTGTATGCCAGATTGTTTGTCCTGTTTTATTGTCATTTATTGAAGCTCGACAAAGACAAAGGCAAGGCCAGGCCAAGTAAATAAAGAAGCACGAGGGACGCGCTCAACAAAACAAAACAAAAAACACTGTTTAGAGCAAGATAATTCCTGAGTGTAATACACCCGTGTCAGGCGGGTTCAACCTGTTTTTCCTGAGCACCAGGGCCGGAGCTCACTCGATCCAGTCAATCAATATTACAACTTGCTCGTCAGCTCACCTGCATTGCAGTAGAGCTTTCATTTGTTCCTATTTGTTCGCGCTATACCTTTCTGCGCCCGCTCGAAGAGCGGCGGTCGACGCATCGACACCGGCCGCGATGATGAATGATCGACAGGCAACAGGCGCGCGGCCTTTTTATGGAAACAGTATTTTCCACCGTCTGCCTCGCCTAAACGATGCGATTCCGTACGAATCTGTTCGACACCGGGGCAGCCCTGTGAAAACCGTTTATTGTCACTTCGCAACCTATTTTAGATATTTCACAGAATCACACACTGGAACCGGTGCTCGCGACTGTCGCTTAATGATGGACGGTTGGAAAAAAGGGTTAAACGGAAGGAAGCTAAGGAAAAAACAAGAGGCGAAGCCTAGAATATAGCGACCAGATGACACGAATTAAGTAGTAGCAGCAGCAGCAGCAAAAAATGGCAACATAGCTTTTACCTATTTTCACCATTTCCACCCGGATTCTTTCCCGCTGCTCATACGGGAAAACCGAGGCCTTATGTGGCTGAGCATCGAAGCACGCCAGAGAATGCCGCCGCCGTGGATCGTGGCAAACGTTAGCCAACAGGTTTGCAAAACCTGTGCGTACCAAAATGTTGGAAAATTTCATTAGAAGTAATTACACCGGGTGTAGTAGCATCATTCTGCTGGTGCTCGGTGCCCATGACAGTAATCAGTGCGTCTGTCCACTTCTCACACTTGTTGATTACGGCTTAGCAATGTTTGATGCCGCATTCGACCGCGCGTGTGTGTGTGTGGTTCTAGACGCGGCCACCATTGTCCATTGTGTCGGAACAGGAAAGGTTTGACAGGTTAAAATCGTTTGAAGGCTTGCTGAAGATCGTTTTCCCCCGGCGTACGGGTTTTCCCGCGGCACACCCATCACAGGAGGGTTCATCATTATCGGCGACATTCTGTTTTGCGCAGGTTGACCACCTGCCTGTGCGACGTGCGACAATTCACTGCTATCGCACGGCGATCGTATCGCGCCAGGTTCGTCGTGTGTGCAATCGTTGAAATCTTTTCCTTAAGCTTAACGCGACGCGAACCTAGCGTTCTACGAGCGGCCATCCATCTGGACGGGATTCAATGGTCGGTGCGGTGCTTTCCGCCCGGTCGGTGCGGTTGACGTTAAATGAAATATAGATATGTGCTTTAATTATAAAATATTTTCCCTACAGACCCGGCCCGGGTTGATTAAAACCAGTTTGCAGAAAAGGTACGAGACCTTCCGCTGGATGGTCTAGGCGGCAGGTCGGCACCGCTTACTCACCAGCCAGCCGAAACGCTTGGTTAAATGATGAAGTGGGCATTTGATTTTGAGTTTATTTCTGTGAAGCATCGACAGCAATTGGTGACTGTTTGGGCAGTCCGTGTATAAAGGTTTGTGGAAGTATTGGTCTAATTATTTTTCCCTTTTTCCCGATTCGATATATGGAGAATCTTAGGCTCTGTTTGTTATTTTCATGTGTGCATCGAACAGGTCTGGTGGAAGAATAAGAATAAAAGGCATAAGCTTCTTTTCTTGCTTGGTACGTGGTTCACATACAGATGAACGAAGTCTAGTAGATCACCGAGCAAAATGAATATGTATGCGGCTCGAGCCAGAGCCGCTACAATGTATCGAGCAATAATTCACTGATAAGAGAAGGAATTATAATTAAATGATCTTCACTTAAGAACCACTTTAAATGTGAGTTATGGAGAACGCAAGGAAATAGGTGCTGTACTTTCGAACTGCACAAACGAGCCCAACCGCTGTACAAAAGTGGCAAAAGGAGACATTCTTTTATTTCCTTTTATTCCTGCAATTTGTGACATTAAGCAAAAAAGAAAAGGAGCTCCGTCCCCAGGTGCGATAAACAATGCGGCGCATATTTTCACATTCACTACGATTCGCTCTAATTAAATCAGTGTCCCGAGACTTGCGAGAGGTGTTGATTTTAGGAAAAAGGTTGTGGTCCCATTTATCCAAACCCTCCCTCCCTCCCGGTTGGAATGGTAACACCACCATACCATACCGATGGCTGGAAAAAGGTTGCAATGGTATGGAAGGCCAACCGGGCTAGACGACATTCTCTGCGCACAAAATGACATTCGCACCTGTTTCGTACGCCAATGCCAATCAACGCTGTTTGCTGTGGTGGCGTTGCGGGGAGGCGAACGCATGCCAGCTAGTTACGGTACGCATGCTAGCCGGACGCGCTAGGCCGATGACGATTTGAAGGCGTGAGCGGAGATATTGATGTGTTGGGAGCGAACAAAACAAAAAAAGACCCCGCAACAAGTGAAGAAAAAGAAAGAAAAACGTTATAATTTCAACACTTTCCACGATTGGTAAGGTTGGCTGGTTGGAGCTGATAGAGTCTGGGGCGGTTGCGAGCTGCATTATTTATAAGCAAAGCAATCGGGTGTGCTAGAATGCTCCGGTTGCATTATTGTTTTTATCGGCTGCTGTGTCTATGGCATTATGAGGTGTTTTATGCAGGTGTTATGACTTGTAAATGCTTAAACGTTACAATTCTAAAATAGAAGGTCTCATTATCCTTCGCATTTTGGGGTAAAATTTATTACAGCAAAATTCAAGCAAAAATATTTGATCACCTGGTACGATCATCTGTTACAGTTTGTTCTTTGTACAAAGATCACTTGGCTTTTCTGATGAATTAACAGGGTTTCGACACACATAATGCCAAGGTTCCAAATTTCCCCTAACTGTATGCAACACTCCATTGTATGATTGAAACTTCCCACAGCGGGATTGCTGACATTCCTCTATCCAGTTGAACCATTCCACTGAATGATTCTAAAGTTCCATAACATGGAATAAAGCTCTGTAAGGTATAACAGATCAATTTTTTTAGTTGTCTTCCAAATAAATATATACTTTTTTAAAAGTAATTTACTACACCATAAAAAGGTAACCGATGATTATCTGATTTTATTAACCAAACAAACTCAAACGCTCCAGTTCTCGATCACACCTTCCTATAGTTTCTCTCTCTCTCTCTTTCTCCCATTCCTTTTGAACCCCATGCTCACTCATTCACTCGCTCACCTCAACTTTAGCCTTCCGACTGGCACACATCAAACGCTAGGGCGCCGCCAAGCAAGCGGTTCTAATCCCGCGCGAGAAAACGTACCACGCCGCCAAGATTTAGGAGTTTGAAGCTTACGCGCGGAACTTATGATGTGATACACGTTCGTTTCCTTCGCGTGGCTTTTTTTTTTTGATCGGTGACATTCCATTCGGATGGTGAACCGATCGATCGTTTCGTTTTTTTTTTGGGGAGGCTTAGAAGTCCAAGGGAGGGTGAGCCGCGTATCGAACGCGGGAATCAACCGAATCCGACCAATCGATCGCTTGTTTGCATAATCAGCTCATAAATTATGATCGTGTCATTACAAATTGCAACTATTCCTCGTTGGCCGCCTCCTCCCTCTCTTGAAAGGGGTTTAATGATGGACGAGGGGGGCTCAGAAGGGACGCAGCACTGGGTAGATGAACGCGATAGGGCGCACAGGCCGGTGGGTACGGCAGGGCGAAATGCCAAAACGGTGGAAAAATCGTGACAAGGCGAGGACGGCGGTTGACTTGCAAATAAGCGTACCGGGAGCAGGTAGGGAGAGAGGGTGAGGTGGCAAGCAGGGAGGAGGGAGAGGAAAAAATCACATACCACAACCGATCGCTCATGGAAACGGAAAACGAAACTGCGCCAGAAATGCCGCACCGCCGATGACGACGAGGACGGATAGCATCGATTATGATTTAGCCGATGCCGCCGCCGCCGACGCCACCGTTGCTTGAGTTTTGATCGTGGCGAAGCAACTTGTATCTTACGATTTCGGTTTCCTTTCTTTCCGCTGGGTTGTGTGCTGAGATCTCGGCAAGTCTTCAAACCTAGAAGAACACTTCGGCGCATAGGTGCAAGTCGCGTTGGCTCATTGGATCGTTCAGTGAGGGTAGCTGGCAGATTGGTGAACTATGAAGCCTTGATTGTTTCCAAGCCCAAAACACAGATGTTGTGTTTGTTTTTCGGCGGGGGAAAGATTCGATCGAGTTGAACCGATAAGCCAGTTGACGGATCGCGGGTTGAGTGAGTCGATGAGGTACAGTCGGCCAGTGTGAGTAAATTGCTTCATCAGGAGATACGGTGGAGTAGGTAGGGCTTTTTGGAGGAACAAAACGATCCACGCGGTGTCTTTGTCTGGTGGTGTCGGTGAGAGGTCAATGGGAGAGGTCGAAGAATAATGTCTGCAAGAAGAAGAACTCCTCCTTCGATGATGTCCCATATAAATGATTCATTTTTAAAATCAACACTGCGCCAAAAGCTGTTATTTCCTCAAAATCTTCAATATCCCGATGGCCAGAAGGAGGACTAATTTGTAAACTGATCTTGTCTCGCGACAAGTACTACAATGTATCTGACAAACTCACCGAATTCCAGTCCGAAAATTGCCCAAATGCTACCGAATGCATTTGCCCAACATCCCAGCCAATTCCGTCCGATGCTTCACCGAGTCCAATGGACGACGCGAAGGACAACCGTCCAGCGGGCAAGGGTCTCCAGTGCCATTTCCGGTACAAGTATGTGATAACAATTTTGAGGAATCAATTATTTGACCTCGACATTGCCCGGCACCGGTGGGCCGGTTGTGTGCAATGCCGTTTTATCGTGGCGTAGCCAACCCAAACGTACACCCATGTCAGCATGTCCCAGGCATTCCGGCATGTTTCGCGCGAGGGGTTCGCCGTGTTTGGTCGTTTCGGGGCCGCTTCTAGATATAGACCTCACGCCCCAGACATGGTTCCGAAGATAATAAAACGCAAACACAGACAAGGGCACCACCAGCAGCAGCAGCAGTACGAGGCAACAGGCAGCAACAAAAACCTCGCTTAACTAAACCCCAAATCGGACAATCGTGGCCCGTGAGTTGGAAGTTATGCGAGTGTGGACAGGTCGGAATGTTCACTACCGATCCGGCAAACGGCACCACAAAATGACATGAGCAAAAAAAAAAAAGGCAGAGAAACAACACCACCGACAGATACCGGGGCAACCATTACCAAGGTTTTGAAGTCGAGGCAGCGAGCAGATATGCTCCGGCTATCGGGCCCGGTGAGGGTAATGCTTTTGGAGTGCAGATAAGAAACCGACTCCGGGACTGTGCGTGCGTGCTCGGATCGGACTACTTTGAACTCGTATACACACCACGTCACCTGCTGCTGCGTGGAGAATTTGCGAGAGACCGAGGGGAACAGAAAGGTGGCACAATTTTGTTCGCAAAACAAGCAAAATATTTTGTTTCACTTTTGATAAACCATTCGCGACCGCTCGCGGGGAAGACTGTAAGGGCATTTGGGATAGTTGTTATCGAATGACCCGAGTAGACGATAAGGTGTTGTGGGTATAAATTATGTTTGTTTTTTGCTCACAAACGAATGGCGAGGAAGGACTTACATCAGGGAAAGGGATGGTTTGTGGGATGAAGGTAAGGTTAAGAGGGTTGATACAGTGCTTAACATAATTATATAAACTAGAATGGCAAAAAATCTGTTACACTCTTCTCATGATTTTTACTGGTTGTCCTTTCTTCCTGAAAAAATCAGAATTACCTGTAGCAATCTCGAGCTCACTCTTAGTTAGAGTTTCCGACGCAATTTCTGCTCTTGGACAGCCGTGAACAAATCAGCTTATATGTAATGGCAAGTTGAAGCAGAAAGCGTAAGCAAAGTGTAACGGATAATCTGGATTTTTCTTTTAGTATTTTCAACTCAATAATTATAATTCGATCCTCACTCTCACTCTATAGTAAAACTTAACAATCTGCGTAACTTCAAATCCGTACAACTGTAGAATCGAGCTTCAATACACTAAACTCAACGCCTTATTTACTATACAAAGATCGTTTTCTATTCAAGTAATAAAATTGCGTCAGGCTTTAGGCATTTTAGAATTTATCTAGTTTTGTTAAATAATCTCATTACAAATGATCAAGTTTTTTTTTCAATTCAGAGAAATAAAATAATACGGAAATACTTATTATTATGCCACGCACTGTATTGCCAAAATTATTACTCAAAGTGGAAAAGCATGTTACGCACGATTTTGTTGGCTCAATTATTAGCTTCAGATTGACAACGCCGATAAAGACTACGACAATGAGCGATATATCGTTAACAGTTAATCTTAAATACCTAAACGTCACATCAAAACACCTTCCCCCCCTTCAGTCCCACGAAAACCTTTTATGTTGCGTATGACTCACGCACTGTCAGAACCGTTTCGGTCGAGCCTTTTAGTCAACCAAAACTCCATCAAAAGCCATAGAGCCCGCGAGTGACACAAACATCGTACCAACAAACAAACAAAAAACTGTCTGGACAGTCTGGCAATAATTTATTTAGCTTCTCCCGTACGGGTACGGGCCACGGTTCTAAGAGCGACCTGGTTTTTGCTTTTCGGCCGTTGCGTCACCGTGACCGCGTCCGTGGACCGCGTGGAGCGCGGGAGCAAACATAAATAACGACCATTATTTAGCCGGCTGTCATAATGTGCCGTGTAGTTACCACTCGCGGTGATCGCCGGCCAGCCACCAGTTTGGCCAGCTGGTTGTCTGGTTGAGCCACGTATTTGCGGATGCTGGTGATGATCTTGGGCGCGATCATGAAGATCCTCGGTGAAGCGCTCTCGGTGCGATGGTTGAGCTCTGGCCAATTGTTCTTCTGCCATTTGCTTTGTCCAACCCGTGCTCGTTCCGGGTCGCAGTGGGCAACATTGTGTTTCGTCGGCTAGCTCGCGGTACCAGACGACGTTTCGTAAGCGATCTTTGCTCCAGATGGTGTGCATGGGTAAACGCGTTACGTTCGACCGGGTCAACGGCTTAAATCAGCACTCGAAAAAGCGCCCAGTTGTCCATCAGCCGAGTGCAAGTATGTTGCGCCGTGCGACAGGAAGTGTGCAGCTGTTCAAGTCGAGATCGCGTCTAGGGCGCCACGACGGACATTGGCTAGACACGGTCCCTTCCAGGCATCTATGGGTTGTGCAAATTATTCCCTTGCCCTGGAAAAGGGTTTTCTGTGCTTTCCACCTCCTTGACCGGTTTCGATCGTGCAGCATGATTTATGACAAA
Source organism: Anopheles stephensi (assembly GCF_013141755.1). Taxonomy (NCBI): domain Eukaryota; kingdom Metazoa; phylum Arthropoda; class Insecta; order Diptera; family Culicidae; genus Anopheles; species Anopheles stephensi. Next base: position 83,475,813 of record NC_050203.1, on the reverse strand, counting down.
AACTCGATGTGAGACGTTACAAATTTGACGTTTTGTTCGTAACGGCGCAAAACGTCTCGTAACGTCTAAATATTAGATCGCATCAATCGAGGGGGATTTTTCGTTGTGAGTTAGCCCTCGGTTGCAGTGGGCACGAAGTGGGACACGAATGCAATAGCAATTACTAGTCACTCTCTCTCTCTCCCTTTCCTTGGGACCGATCCTTATGCACCAAAAACGCTGCAATCTGGTGCTGCACATTTCGCTTGGGCCGATCAAACTTTACGTCATCGGCGCTACGTGCGACCGTGCGAATGCACCGAAAGCCGTACAGAGACGTTCGTGGGCTTTACGAGATTGATTGCTGAAAGCAGCGCAAGACTCCTATCGAGGTGCAATCATAATTTATTTTCACCTACCCTAAAACACGCCTTCTCACCTCAACCACCCCCAGCCGGGTAGGATTTACACCCACACGCTAGGGTGGTGTGCTGCGCTCGGTGAGCTTTATGATCGGGTTAAGGTTTTCACTGCAAGCTGTTGGACGGGGGAAGATCGTTCTCCCCCGAAAAAAAAGAAGACGAACGAGAGTGCAATGCGATGCAGTGCATCAGGCAAGGAAACACAGACGTCAGACAATATTGGTGTGGTTTTAGCGATGACGTGGCGATGATGTGCTCTCGGAAATGATTGATAAGCATCGGTGCAGTACGGTGCAGTGGGATGCGATTCGAGTCGAGCAGTAAAAATCGAGCGATTGCCATTTATTTTGCTTTCCCGTGCGAGAAAGATATTGATTTAGTGCCATAAATCAGTGATTGAATGGCAGGATCAGTCGGATGCTTGCGAGTATAGTTCTTGCAAAAAAATATCTTGGTTTGTACATCGGAATCGCTGTATTCTGTATTAGTAGAATTGTTTATTAAATTTTTGAGCAATTTTTTATGAGCTTGGGAGCTTCCAGAAATATTGGTTTTTGTTAACAACTGAAATGTAGTTATTTTCCACAAGGACTATCTGAAAGTGCAAAGTCGCCTATAAAATCTATCAGCGTTAACTTGGGACCTAGCTTAGCTTTTGGATCTTATAAACAATTCAGCTACGGTTTGGAGTAATCGAAAAGCATATGAAAATGCTATCAGTCTTCCTTAGCAAGGAAGAGCTATTCCTTAGGAGGGATAGCACACTTTGAAGAATGGAGTATTTGTTCTGTAACTGCTCCCGAGATAATTTCCGGCGATTTGGACTCATTTCACCTCTCAACCTTCAGTGAGGTGCACTGAAAAGGTCGAAATAAAATACTTGATCGTCAGCTACTCAGGCAAGAATTCCTGAAGGTCAAGGCTCCTGTCGATATCTTGGAAATAATTCTTCTCCCAAGAAATAATTTGAATTGAAGACCTTAATTCCTGTTTGTAAGCTAAACAAAAAGTTGACAACATACATCGTGTCAATAGCTTGTTGGATGCCTGAACTCAAGAGAAAGTTGTTGGTAATAACTTCAACTGTTCGTGAGGATTCCTTTATGTATTTTCCCTTCGTTGTATTCTTGAGGTATTATCCAGCAGAGGGTTTAGACCGACAGAAAGACAAAGAGAGCTTCTGACTCTTTTACGATAAACAGATAGTGAAGAAGGTATTTGCCATATTAAAGTTAAATTTTAAAGGAATGCAGCCAAATTTTTAAATTATGTTAAATTCAGTGTAATTCTACCACCCCTGTGTCGTCATTGGAAAGGTATATAATACGAATGGCATCGTACTTCGTTGAGCTCTATATCCAAACGATCCCAGCTTTGAAACAATATTTACACCAATCTCCCTTGTTTGTAACAGTAAGCCCCCGTAAACCTAATCACTTCGACCGCTTTGCTCATTCCAACCAACGCAATATTTATTGTTGTGCTCAAAAACGAGTCCAAATCCCATCGTTTATGTGCAGGACGAAAACACACGGAAACCTGCGCGTACGCATGTGTGTGTGTGTGTGCTTAATCCACCTGATACGAACAAATGATCAACGATTAGGCTTTTCCACAGTCCACACAGTTATTACCCAGCTATGCTTCGTCAAAACGCGTCCCATGAGGCTCACCGAAAGTCCCCAAGCCACCGAGCCGGTTACAGATAAGCACACGCGGAAAGCTCTCGAGTTTCCTTCCCCGATCGTAGATCGCCACATTCGATCGCCACGTCCTGCTGCAAAGCCCGGTGCCCGCGGCAGGTGGGAATCGTCGGAGGTGGGCCATCCGAACCAAGCGGTCCACAAGACAAAACAAACCAGAATCACCAAAACGGTTAAACAAATAAACAGAATTGATATGTATAAAGTGGCCACTACCGACCCGGGGGCCCGACGGCGCGAAACGTGTAAAGCGCCCCCGGGGTCATGTTTGTTGGGTTTCTTTTCTCTCTCTCTGGGATCGCTCGCTCGCCTCTTTTCCCCGATTCGGAGTCCGGCTTTGCAGACGATCGATTGTGCATCGTGCGGTGGATATTCTCACGTATGTTCCAGTTAGGCGCACGATCGCCACCGGTCCGCAGCAAGAAGTCACTGCCGAGGGTTGACCGCGGGTGAAGCGCGCCCGGTCAACGATTGTCTCTGGGCGCAAAGCGGGGGCCCCCAAAACGGGATGAAATACATACACATAACTCATCCAAAGTGCTATCCGATTAGCTCAAATTGCTATTGGGGAATCTATCAGGTCTAACAAATTGCCATAATTAACTGCCACTATCGGGGGTCATTTATAAAAATTAACGATCGAAAAAGCTCAACTGAATTGAATCGAATGGCCGATCATCGAGTGGCGTGTGCGTGTGACTGTGTATGTGAGAGTGGGTGGATGGGTTCAGTGATGTCCGTCTGTCTAAGCCCTGAATATTTCAAGCTTTCTTGCCCATCGAAACACCTGTCCAGCTGTTGTCCCAGCGGAGCAAGCTTCCCTCCTGGGGCTCATGGGAGTCTGCTCTCCCATCTCCGGGGTCGGGATAATCGATCGCCCAACATGACACGAAGCCCCCAACAAGGGCAAAAACGACCAGAGCAACTTCACCGAAATGACTAATAGACTTCGTACGACTATTTTCAGCGTAATATCTGCATTTACATTTCTCCCATTGCAGACACAGCTAGGACATTCACGGGCTGGCAGAGTCTTCCTACCTCAAGAATCGGAACGGGGAAAAAACAGCAACGGAAAATGTCTCCATTTACCGACAAATTTATGTAAATGACACACTGGACGCAGTTTTGATACTTTTTTTTTCTCGTTCGTCTGTTGAACTGTGTACAACGTGGTCTCCCTAGCCGGATCGTTTTGTTTACGCGCCATTTCTCGCCCCGAACGACCATTGTCGAGTCGGCGGGTGCGAACGTATCGACATCGGCCATGGGCAATGGGGCTCCAGGTACTTAAGCCATATTGCTAGCATTAAGATGAGTAATGAAGACTATTTTGCTCTAGGCTTTGGCCGATAAATCCCTCTCCCCCTCCACCCGGCAGGGGGCGAGGATCGAGGCCTAATGGCTGACCGTTGGAGACATCTTGATGGAAAAGTCGTGTTTCTACAAAATTGCATTCCAGGATGAATGTCACAAAAACGAAGGTGAAAAAGAGGGACAAGGAGACACGGGGGGAGAAAAAAAGCAACCAACCAAACAAACAAACCCATTGTTGTGCTTTGGGGGATGTTTTGATACGGAGGCCTTGGCGGAGTACACATCCGGGGCGAATAATATTTTCATCCCATTGATGCGCTGGTTAAGCTTGTGCAGGTGGATAGGGAATTTTGTTGAATGAAAAACGAATCGTCCTATGAGCTAGCAAGCTCGTATGTCATGGAATTGTGTGCGGTGGAGATGATCATCGGTGACAAATCGGTGCAATAATTCCGCAAAAACTATAAATGTGTGACATTAATAAAAATAGTTTTTGGTTCAGCCGTGGCGTTGTACCTCGGGGGAGAGTTTGTTGAATTAGCATATGGAATGGAGAGTTTGTGTTGTGTTTTGTATTCTATCGGTTCTGCATATGAGATCACATGTTCATATGAAAAGGCCGGAGATGGTTAGAACAGTATGTTGTTTAATATTGAGGAAAAAGAATAGAACCGTGGTCTGTCATAAAATCTTTGATGCTTTATTTGATTCGTTGTTATATTGAATGTTTTTGCTGGAGGACAAGATTTAGCGACCCCAGTTTTTCATACGTCAGGGCTTGTCTTTAAGGTTTTCTCTGGTGTCTTCTGTCGAAATTTATAGGAAGATTTCTATACAACAATACTGTTGAAAGGACTGTCAAATACTGTTAAAGGATCTGTTTTTGAGTGAATGAGACTCATAGAAAACGTCAGAGAGACATCACAGCATGCTCTCTTTGAGTGTCCACGGTTCATTGCTGCCCATACGACTTCTCTAATGAGCTGCCACAGAAGTTACTGGAAAGCATCACTGAGACAATTCTTTCTCGCTTCTTGGCGTTGGCTACTTCATCTCAAGGGAATGACTATCCTTGCAGATCGAAGAAAACCTCTGAATGCTGGAGGGCTCTCAATAGCTTCAGAGATTTCACCTTTCTAGCTTACACTATGCAGTCTCGGCAAAATCGAGGCAAGTTCTTCATATTTTTCTCTCATTTTTGGGATGAAGTACCTCAGCTTCTTATCAGGACATTAGGCAAAAGTTCATTGAGGTTTTGTTCCTTAAAATTCCTAAAGATTTTGGTGGGACGTCTTACTCCTTATATATAGAATATTTCGTTCCTTTTGACAGGTAGTAGAGTAGTTTGAGACCTTACTTTTTGAGTGATTCTGGTCTATTCAGTGTTTCCTATGAGCTTTATAGTAATATTTTTCTAAGATGTTACGCTTTCTTATCTGGATTTGATCACTTTAGATTTTCTTTACTGATTATACAGGAAAGATAGGAATCTCTTGTTCTTCTAGCTTTTATTGATTAATTTAGGAAAAAAAACGGATTAATATGATGATGGTTTGATGATTTATTAGCTTCTTGTTATACTGTAATTTTTTTAGATCTGGTTTGGGTTTTCTTTTAATAAGATTTTATATCTAAAATTAAGGGGTTAGGAATCCCAAAATTTAGATTTATTTTTGTTAAATTCGCTAGGGATTTTTTTACTGCGATTCGATATATAAAAACACAAAACGAACGTTTATAATAAACCCAACTTAAAACGATGCAAATTCCACCCATTCAGCTTCGAACCTCATTCCCAACTCCTTTTCGCGGTTTTATTCTACACTTCCACCCTCCAAATGATCAATTTAGCATGTTTCTGCAATTGGAACATGATTATGTCATATTTTTTACAAAAACATTCCTTCGCCACGGTACACTTCCAAAAACCCACTCACCCACTCGGTAGACTCGGTGAGCCGTTTTTTTTTCCTTCCTTCCTGTTGGAAGCTTGGTTCAAAGGCATACCTCGCCTTACTCGCCATACACACAAATACTTGGAGGTTTAAAATGCGTTGCTAGGGTGCTTTAAACAGGCATCCGGGCATGCACTGACCGATCGTAACCTGTCAGGATTGGTGCCCCCACCCGGGATTGCTGCTGGAGAAAGGAAGCGATTCCCGCGTTGCGTCCGGGAATAACAATAACAAATGTTCAACAAGCATTCATTCAATTTTGGAAATTTTTATTGTAGCCTTGTGCAGCTCCGTTCCTCTTTTACTTCGCTCTTTCTCTCTCTCGGATGTTGGGGAATTGCAAGCCGCTTGTTGCATTATTCTTGTGGCGTGGCCGGGATTTAAGAAATATTTTGTGCCGCGATACAAAAGCAACTGCGGGTGGGTGAGTCGGTGGTTTGTGCTCCTGCTTCTGCTGCTACTTCTAGCTTAATCCAGCGATCCTTTAATCCTTGGCCATTCCTTGGGTGGAGGACGAGCGCCGACTGAGGTGAACGATAAATTTTGTGTTTTATTCGCGTGCTGCATGTAACGCCCTGGCCAACCAGCCGGCCCAAAGGGGTTCACCGGAAAGGGTCTCGAGCTGGATCTCGCGTTTTCGGGATGTTGCTTTTTTTGTTTTCTTTGCAAGAATCGAAGCCAATCGTCGAATCGTTCCATGGAAGTGCACCATGCACCGGGTGTGATTTGATGATGCGTTTCCGCGACCATGTGTGTGTGTGCTGCTCCTTCTTCCTGTTCGGGGAAATGTTTCACATAGTTTATGGTGGTTTTATGCGTGTTCCACATTTCCCCGAGCCGGGTCCCCGGATGCCTATTTAGTCCCGTGGCCTTCTGTGGCCCTAGTCACCACACACCGAAAACGGTAGGTGTCGTAAAGTGTCGTACGGTTAGCTAATTTGTGATCGTTTTTTATCGCTAACGTTTCAATTGCTGCTGATGGTGGTGGAGGGCTGTACAATGGGAGCTAAATCATACAGGCATGAGTGTGAGCAAAAACTGGGCAAGGCGTACATAAACTCGACATTATATTTGTCATAATCATTCTGTGGGTGAACTTTGCGACCAATATTTTGTTCTTCTTGTTCTTGCAAAGTGCCCCATTAGAGCAAATTATACATTTTGTGAGATTTTATTGGCAATTTTTTATACAGCGTTCATATTGCGCCTGGTAATGCGTGTGTTTGGCGGACTACCCTTCGAAAAGGTCATTCTTTGTATGGAATGGTAATGGAAGCGATTTTTTTTGCTCTCTCGTCTCGAGGTTACATTGTGAATAATCCAAATCATGCAGATTTGCAGAGCGTTACAGCACGGCAAATCAATCATCACTCAACGCACTGTCAGATTGACGGAAGGAACACTATCACCCGTTTCAACCGGGACTCCGAAACTGAGACTCATTGAAATAAATTCAAAACAAGCGAGCATTTTTAAACAATTCCACACAGAACCGATGTCCAAGCGATAAAAAATGACATCTGTTGTACAAATTGTTCAACCCCCAGCATCCCCTCAAAAAATCACCCTCTCTACCGATCCTAATGGTGGTTAGGTTCTGGAAGCGCTCGATGAGATCATATTTTACTTGCAAAAAAGAGTGAGAGAGCGAGCGAGCGAGCGAGCAACAAAAAAGGCAACAAATCCTCCCGCGACAGCAGCAAACAAGGAGTAAAACATTTGAACAAGCTTTGCTACAAAACGATCGATGATGGTGGCGTGTTTTTGTTTCGGTTAGCAGCAGAAGACTCTCCCCCCCCCCAAAAAAAAATGCCAAAAATGCTTTTGAACCTTAAAGAGAGAAAAAAAGGACGAAAGAACAAGAAAAATTAAGTCATGTTTGGTGCGCCTGCAATGCACAAACGGACACACACACACGCTTGCTGACTGTTGCACACCAGCAGTTGCAGTTTGGGAGGATGGTGGTTGATCGTTTGGTGTGGTTTTTGATCGTTTGTTCTGCGCGTTTGACTGTGGTTTTTTTCTCTTCTTCTGTTTGTCTTTGCAGTGTTGCTCGTGTAGTTCGCGGAGCACAGCGCGCTTTATTCTGGATGAACATTAATCTCCGGCGTGTTTTTCGGGTGAACGATTTCATGCAATTTCAAGCCACTCGCGCCGAGGGAATGCATTTGTTTTGTTTTGCATCTTTCAATTTCACCTCCGCTCCCTTCCGACCTCTCCTTCTCTTTCCCAATTTGAGTTGGGGGGTTAAGAGAACATTTGGTTGGTTTTTATTCAGCAAATCAGCAGGTGGCAAAATGTATTTTGCCGTCCGTTTTTCATCACCTGGAAACGGTGCGTGGAAGGGGTGTTGGAGGATGCATCCCGGAAGGGTGGATGGGGGATAAGAATGCCTCCCATTGAGAAGGCTGCAGCAGCAGCAGCAGCAGCACCAGCAGGAGCTCCAGAAATGAGAAATCATGTACGTACATCGAGGCCACACAGCACAAGCAAAAAACAAGGCGAAGGATCTTATGATTGATCATGATCATTTAGAACGATTGCTTGCAGATTTTGTGGTCAGTTAGCCGGGCTGTGGTTTGATTTTTTGCTTCTTTTCGTTCGGCTGAATGCATCATGCAGCACATTGTTTGATTGAAATCGGTCGATCGGCGTCAAATCGGCGTTAAATTCGCGTACACGTCATAAGCGATTCGAGCGAGCGTGGCCGATTGCATTGGGCCCTTGCTTTGTTTCACCTTTTTTTTTGGGGGGGGGGGGGGATTGATGGCGATGGCGGAGGTCTGCAAGTGAGGACAAACAAATGGGAGAAAAGGTGTTGTGGTTGATTTAACGCTGATTAAACGCCTATTGACTGTGGCCATAATCAATTGACACGTCACCTTGGTGGAGACGCTTGGTAGCTTTAACCGAGCCGCAGCTTTTTTTCTTCTTTCCTTTGTCACATGAAGCAAGAGTCACCCCCTTAAAAAGGGGGGTGGAAAGCTCGAAAGATGAAGCTTCATCAGTGCCTTGGGGCGTTGCGTGCACGCGCGCTTCGAAACTGCCATTCGGGTCGAATTTATGAATTACCACTCAACCGCCCGGCCGAGTGCATTAATTCAATTTGAATTCTTCCCAGGCACGAAACGGCCCGCGCCCGATGGGCCATTTTTTCGATGGGAAAATTACGCTCAATAAAATGCCGGCCCTCGATCGGAGCAGCTCGAGGATATTTGTAATGTTTTATTTCCTTCGGGATGTTACGCGCGCGCGCGGCTCGAATTTAACCGATTTCGGCCCACTCGGAAGGAACTTAAATGCGCTTTAGGAAAGGGAAACGAACGCCAGGATGCAGTCGATAAAATAAACAAAAAAATAAGCCCGTGAGGATTGCGACGTCTGTAGAGATAAATTAAAGACAAGAAATTGAATCAAAAAAGTGAACCGAAATGGGTTGTGCTGTGTGTTTTTTTGCTGTTTGTTACGAGGTAGTAAAATACTACTTCTTGCAAGAAATGACGACCCCATTGGGGGGCGCATCGAGTGGAGCATTTCTACCCCCCGACGGGGTAGCCTACTCGAGTGACCTAATGTATTGCAATGATTAAATCGCGCTAGGAGGTGCAATCGGACGTGGCACCCTCGGATCGTTCGTCCGGAAGCACACGGACGGTCGGGAGTGCGCCGGGTTTGGGGAGTTAAAATTTACACTTGAATTATGATCGAACAGCCCAGGAGCCGCATGGGTGACTCCTTTTGTGGGGGATGCGTAGTGGCTTTCCGACTTCTTCCTTCTTCGTTCGATCCTTAAAGGAGTCAACCGATTCCAGCTTGGCAAGCGGTCCGAAATTGAATTCTCGCATTGTGAAAACCGGCTGTACGGAGAAAGTCAGCATGGAAGCTGCTGCTGGGACGACGCATATTGTAATTTTAGAATTTATTTACGCACTTAAATAAAATCCTCCACTTGCCAGGATGAAATACGGTTGCGGTGGTTGCTACCTACCCGGAGCCGGGCACTCGGGTCACAGTGGGACAGCACAGTACAAATAAGCGAATATTTCATGCTTTGTGATGTTTCTTTAAGTTTTTATGATTTTTTTTACAAATTTCTATACAAAACTATCACATGGGGACGATCAATCCATAGAAGAATTAGATATTGATTAAAAATCAGTTTTTAAATCAGGAATTCAGTATAAATTTAGAAGCATTGGGATGAATAGACTTAGGGTTGACATTATAAAAATGGCTGATTTTACCCAATTATTATTAGCTTATTAAAGACAGATTTCTACAGGGTTCAGTTTAAAGATGCAGTGTGGCGCCCTAAGTCGTTTGTGGCGCGGGCGGATCTGGTTTAATGCTGTCAACTTCACTGGAGGATGGCTTCAAACGATCGGTTATTTGTCTCACTTTTATTGCTTCATTGCGTGTGCATTGTGTTCCAACCATTCGGCGGGTTTATTTTTTGAGGGTTCATTGACCAGTTATTCAAAGAATCAAAGTGTGATAAATGTTTGGTGAAGAACAATTCGGAATGCATAAAAACATCGTTTGAAGTAAGAAGTTTTTCGGTTAAATGATTCATTTTATGATGATGTTTACAATTCACTTCACATATTTTTGCATTCCTTGCAGACAGGACTGTACCCGTGCATACAATCGTAGCACATTGAACCTTGCCCGAACCCTGCGCAAGCGCTGGTCCGGTGTTTATGGCGTAAAGTTTTACAACCGGACCGGGTCATGTCGTTGCAATCTGGCCCGGGTGCAATAATCCATCCCTCCGATCATTAGCTTTTCAGGTCGACGGTTTTTATTGCAATCCTCAGGTTGGTTACTTACGGAGTTTCGATTTGATGAACTTGTAAATGTGCATGGTGCACGGTGCCGAAGTAACAAATTCCAACGAGCTGGGTGCGCTTGGGTGCAGCACAAATTGCAAATCACACAAAACCGACCAATATTGGCCGTTGTCGGCACGGACGGCATACAAGACGGACCCGAGCACACACACAGGATGCGCTTTTGTGTTGACCCGACCGGCCCGGGGTTCCTGGGAAGGTTTCTGGCGGGGTTTTTGTTGATGGTTGGTAAACATGGCAGGGTACCCCGGCCGCGCTTTACTAGATCGCCGGATCGGCCGGAATCTCATCGGATTATGCAAAGCGATCCACCAAATGCGATTCCACGTTTGAATGGTGCCGGTTGACACAAAAGGCCGCCCAAAGACCGCGCCGGTGTAAAGAGCCAGCGAAAGAGAGAGAAAGAGAGAGGCCGAGTGAGTGTGGTTCCGGAAAAATCCATACCTCGTGGAGGGAAGGAGGTTTGTTTGGCATTAACGGAACACCTCCACCGTATTCCCTCACCGTAAGTGTGTGTGCCTGTGCAGTCAAAAGATCAAAGCACGGCGAACTCTCCCCGAGCGGGATCCTTTCCCCATCCCCCCCTCACCCTCAGCCATTAAAAACGAGCGCGAGAAGAGGGAAACCTCACCCATGAAATCATAACGTACACCGCCGACGTCGGGGGCATCATCGACCATCAAACCGCAACGGGCGGCCCCATCGGCCGGTTTCCAAATGGCGGATTATAATCTCCCGGCCGACCAAATATCTCCAAATATTTGCGGTGATTTGTAGCGTTTTTATGTCTAATATCTCTATCAGAAAGCTACTTTCGGGTTTCGGGTGTGTGTGTGTTGCTTCCCCGTATCGGTGGGGTTCGTCGCTTCCACCATTGAAGTCTTTCCCTGTGGCGGCGATTTGGGTGCGGCTTTGGGTGAAGCCAGCCGATAGCCCTCTAGTTTTAAGTGGTTAGCGGCGGTGAGTCGGTGAGTGTCGGAGTAGCTAAACTTCGCGTTTTGATACGAAATTTCACACATTGTCGATATGCATGGGCATGCAGGGGGGGAAAGTGCACGAAGGTAGGTAGGTTCCGCAAAGGGGGGTAAATCAAAATCGGACCAAAATTAAGCAGCACCCATTAAACACCATTAGTGACGCGGTTTTTGGGCAGCTCGCCCCGTCTTTGTGCGGCATTGCTGCTGGCCAGCCAAAAAACCGCCGCCAAGCATGATCGACAGATCAGACTAACGATCCCGATCGTCGAAACGCTAGCCTTAATCAGGTGCAGCCGGAGTGAAGCGCGTTGCAACAGAGGATGGAAGAGAGTGTCAGAGAGCGAGCGCGAACAGGGTGAAGTAATTTGCTTTGACTGTTTAGTTATTCCACTTCTCTTGGAGTTGAAAAATCCGCCTACGAATTGGCTTCGGCCATCGGTTACAGAAAAGAACACAGACATTTGCGAATACAGCTTAATAAAGTGCGCCACCCGATGCACGTATGCAAATCAGTTCTAAATGGCTTTCTGCTCGCTCTGCTTTTAAACTTCCCCTGCGAATATTTGGTTCGCGCGGGGTTTTCGATCTTATCAGCGGTTTTTATGTAAATAAGGTGCAGCACGATGTAGAGGGAAGCGCATACATATCGCCGGACCGCTGGAATAGAATGGTATCCGTGTGTCCGTGTGTGTTTAAAGCTTACGTCGTGGCTATGGGCTGGAGGGAATGTCTGGAGCTTGGTAGATTAATCGATCACCATCAGCGGACGCCAGCGGAGTCCGGGGCTTGTGGTCAGAAATGGGAAAATGTGAGCAATAGATTTGGTCGTTGGATTTGGTGTGCACGCTGATAGGAAACGTTTATTGTATGCAAATATCAACAACACGATCGACGCTGTTCGCCACCGTGCCTCAGTGTTTGGAGCTTATTGGAGGACAAAATAGAGCTAAACATTTTTATTGATAATAATCAAAGAGTCCTTTCGAAGGGAGATAGAGCAGAAATAGCAATAGAAGTAACAAAATTTTAGGAGGTCGATCACGATAAATTGCAGACATCAGTAAGTGAGGCTAACTCCTATTCGCGATGATAAAGATGTTGGGCCTGGCATCGATTATCCGCATCAGAAAGTGATTGTTTGGGATAAATTGTCTCTGGTAGGGACATTGCGAAAGACACACAAAAGGCGACCCAAAGAACGGGGGACCCATTATAATATAGTTCCTGTCGCTGTTTCTGCGATCCAATTGCAAAAGGCTAGGGCATGTCTGTGCATTTGAAAAGGGCAGCCACAATAAATGTTTCCGAACACAACAGCCGGTTATGCAAGCCGCAAAGTTCATTACGATTCGAGCGCGTACCGGGTCCGGGGTTTCTATTTCACGATCACAGCGAGCATAGTTCTTCCTTTCGCAGCTAGTGAGCGAAGCGCCCGTCCACCTCGCCAGGGCACGATCAACAACTGCTGATCGGTGTTGATTCAGGGGTTTCCATTTTCTACACAGTTCTACGGCAGGATCACCGATGTCACTGAATGTTTCGCTTTCCTTTGGCGGTTTCTTTTTTGCCCCCAGATTGACGGTACGGCTCGTGAGAATTTGAATAGACGACCGACCGAGCCCAATCAGCCAGTCGGCGTTCGGTTGATGTGGCGCTTGCTTTTTAGCAACAATGTTGTCTTATTTCTATCGCGGGAACAATTTGCGCTTGTTAGCTGCTTAATTGGTGGTGGGTAATTATCGTGAAAGCTTGCCCTTATGCTTTCACTGAGCAAGACAGGAAAAGGTTGAGGTTAATTTACCACACCAAGAGGAAGCAATGAAAGTGAGCACGAAATTAGACCTTATGTTACAAGTGCTTAAAGGAATAAAACACGATACATTATCTATTCTAAAACCCACGCAAGACAACCGATTCAAGTGATAAGATCTCGTTGCTTCCTTCTTCATGCTGGCTACCAGCATTAGCTGTATCGAGTCTGTCCACCTGACAAAACCCCCTGATCTGACCATAGCATGTCAAACAACGAAAATGATGATTGATATCTTTCAGCCCCATGACATCTATCTGGCGCACCACCACACACACGACAGTAGGGGTTCGCCTTCGTTCCCGTGCGTTGAAGTTCTTTGAATTAAGGTGACCGAAAATACTCATCACCATCGAATCGATCAGAAAATAAAGTCCTTTTCCAACGGCCCTACAGGGCAGTTATTAGCTTAGGTTCCTGTCACTGTACGACCCGGGTCGTGAAGACTGTCGCGGGTAAGTACGTAGCTTCGACGCTGGAAGCAAAACACAAGCCAAGTGTCATGTTTTTGTTTCATTTACAAGGGTTAACCGTCCGCCCGGATCGAACACTTACCTCGGGGTAGAATGTGAAGAAGCCCCAAAAAAACTGCTCGTCCTACGGTTGCGATGGGACTCGTTCTGTTTCTCGCTCTCGCTCCCGTCTACTCTGCATTGTCAAACGATCTCCAGTGTGTGTGTGTGCGTGGTAAGGATTTTGGAGAAGCCGGCCCAGCCAGCCAGCCAAGCAGTAGCCATCGATCAACCGAAGCTGACCGATCCTTCATCCTTCATTTTATTATCTCTCCAGTTTACTCTCGTTCCTGCCGCGCTCGAATGGTTGAAGCTCCCGAAAGCTCCCCGGTACGATATCTTCCGCATCGAACGGTAGAATCAGGTTTATTTATTTTTTCTCACATCTCGAAAGTTTGATCCACGGTCGAGAGCGTCGATCGTCGAGAAAACGTCACCCCCCGGTTCATTCGGGATGCGGGGATCATTTTTCAAATACCCGCATCGCTATCGTATCGTTCGATCTAATTGCTTGTCTTAATGTCCATCGTTTTGTGTCTATTAATTATGATGTTTTTTTCGTTGTTTGGGTTGTTGGTGCGATGGTTGTGGTTCGTTCTCTGGCCAGTGTGTGTGAGCGCTTTGCTTGTTGCCTGCGTTGTGGGACACACATGCTCGAATTCGAGGCTTTTCCGAGTGACATGATTGAATTTGTCATCCTTGCTGCTTACCCGCTGCTGGGCGAGTCTAGTGAAGGCTGAAATTTGCGGTCACAGAACAGAAACGGGATGAAGACACGGTAGAAAGGAACGCTCTATCAATATAGATCGAACTTCTCTAAGCTTTGGGTTAATCAATCACTTCGCTTCAGGAATGGATCTCCCTTTATCAGTAATCAACCAGCCAGAACCTCCGAGGAATTCAACTTCAATCGACTGTTTTCTCCGCTTATCCTCTTTCCCATAGCTGCTTGACGACGTAATCGATCCGCGGTCCCGAAACCGGAAATCGGACGCTGACTAATGCCGCAGCAATGCTATGCAACGGCACCGGTACCGGTTATGTTCGCATGCTCGCGCGTCATTATGAGTGCGAGCGCGCTTTCCCAATCGGAATCGTTTTTGTGTGTGTCAAACTTTGCGAATGCATTACGATCGTTGCGCGTTTCCGAGTGTGGGCCGCGGTCTGGACGCGGTGCGCATGTTTGTTTTTGCTTCCTCCCAGTGCTACCCAGCGCTTTTTATGGAGATTTCGCGAAAACCCACGTGGCACAGCACACCGAGACGGAGAGAGATAGAGACGGTACAGACAATGTAGACTGGGGCGGTAGGCAACACCAGTTGCCCAAAAGCGTTACGGCAGCTGCAGTAACAGCTGCACAAGCCACGGAGGGACCACGTCGAGGGAGTCGATCGGTTTCACTTTTTATACGTTCTCGTTCCGGGACGAGCAGCCAGACAGGCTTGGTTGGTTCGTTGGCTGGCTGTTGAATAAATCTTTTTTACATGAAATGGCCAACGTAAAGCCAACGTTACAATGGGCAAAACGCCCATTGCTGGAATGGCAGGGTTTCTATTTCCCTCGCGCGTCGGGTGTCGGGTGGAAGGATAATAATAATAATAAACATAGTCATAGAGCCCACAGCACCCCGGGCCTGTCGGTGGTTGGTGTTGACATGACTAAATCACCGTCCCGGATCGTTAAATCAAAATCTCGACATCGCGACTCCGCCCGCGCTCGCTTGGGCTGAGCCGTTTTTAGACACTCCGGCGCAACGGCGAACGGACATGATTTGGTGGTTTCATGAAGTATTTTGAAATGTTCGGCTCGTCTGGGGGCTCGTTGGGGGTTGGCTTCGGTAATGAAATCTAGTTCAATTGTTGGATTAGCATACGTGGATTGAATGGAGGATTGTCGATTGTGTGTTGATTGCTAGATAATTTACGCAATTGTTAACGGCCGCAGTTGGAGTGTTCTGTAGCGATTTGTATGTTTGGACTGTTTGGGAAGAAACAGTTAGGTGACTTTTTCTTCTTTTGAAGTCTTAGTCCAAGTTCACCAAAAGGAAATTTACAACCATAAGGAGGAGGATTTGAATTCGGAATCTGAGGTTCGGATCCCTATAAGGGTTGAGATTTGAAGATTCAAATCCCAACTGGGATTCATGTTGTGTATGGATTGCGCAACGATTCAGCATCCTTGAATTTTCAATACAGTTCTAGGTTTAATCTCTCTTGAAATCACTAGCTCAGCGAACAATGCCATATGCAATAAACTAGATATTTTTTTTATAAAGTTGAATTACTTTGGGTTTATTTCACTTAAAATGAACCTTAATGTCTGTTGCTTAATTCGAGCCGCAACATACCGCAAGAAGCACTCACTACCATATATTGGGAAAAATAATACTTTCCAGAGCATAAGGAGCGTTTGACGAAAATGGGTTCTGGTTTTAGGTTACCACTACTTACCAGTTCAACCACCTCGGCGATGGCGATGCTATTCCGAGCTTTGCGACGGCGACGACAAAAAACCACAGTAAGCGAGGCTTGCAGTTTGCATCGCATCTACCACTCAAACTGCGGTGGTTTTTCGGCGTTCAATTTGTCAGCCGGCGCATACGCACACAGGGCGTATCGGATATAGTGTTTCACCAGACGTGAAGGATGAAGAAGATTGAGCACTCGGCAAGGCAAAGGTTTGGATGGGCTTTTTTTTCTTCTTCTCTGTTGATGGGGCACCGAGGGGGCGAGAAGCACATAAACATATTTTTAACCTCAAGCGAGCTAGTTCATTTGGCTGTCATAGTCATCTTACCGAAACAATTTGTTCGACACTCAGCTGCTCGCTTGTTCGTTCGGCGAGCGGTTCCGGGAGCTTGCCCCCACGGAACGGAACGCTACCGTGTCGGCTTTCAACGGCTGGTGTGTGGTGTGTTCTGGTGACAGGATGACCGACCAAGACCATCACGGCCATCGACTCGACAAAACGGTACGCCCGTTGTCGATGGTGCGACGACGGTTTACAAATTAACGTCCAACAGGAGAAAAACAAAGCGTTTCGGTACTTTGAAGCACATTAAAACAACGGAAGAAGTGTGCTGCTCGAAAGGTACAGTAATCGACGTTTGTCTTCTGTTGCGCATTGGAATTGTTTGCAGCTTGCAAGATTTTGTAGATCATACCGATCTTCTGGATTAAGGGTGTTGGAATCCGTAAGTAAATCTGAAGCCATCTTTAAGATTGTACCTGAAAATAATATTCCTGGCTGTCATTCTGCCACCAACACAGAGAATAAACAGGGTTTCGATCTGTTTTAAGCGCAGACAGAGTAGATTCATTCAGGCAGAGAACATTCTTTCACCATGCTCAGGTAGCCATCGGTGCTTTTGGAGCCCTTGAAAGGCCAACTACTTATTACGAAACACTAAAATCTTGTACAGTGTCAAATTAACATTCCTCCCTTTACACAAGATAAAAATATTGCGGCTTAAGTTCCTTAGCCGCCTTAAAGCATGAACCTTGCCGTTTGTTTTCGGCTTAGCGGATAGCTGCTTCACGAAGAAGAATAGAACATTAATATAGAAAATTATAAACATTTGGCGTTGTTGGGCAGCTTTTACTGCCGTGTGTAAATATTATCGGAAAAGTTCTTATTAAATGCAGTGTTTCGGTATCGGGGTGAAAAAGCTTCGTTAAAGGCCAGAACCTCTGCCATTTGCTC
Source organism: Anopheles stephensi (assembly GCF_013141755.1). Taxonomy (NCBI): domain Eukaryota; kingdom Metazoa; phylum Arthropoda; class Insecta; order Diptera; family Culicidae; genus Anopheles; species Anopheles stephensi. The sequence continues at coordinate 83,458,586 of NC_050203.1, read as the reverse complement.
TTTCAACGGTAAATTAAACGCATTCCTTCCTCCCGGGTAAGCTCTCGTGTGCTGCGTTTATGACACCGATTACACACGTTCGCTGTAGAAAGTCGATGAGCAAACGCGTCGAAACAAACTGATTGATTTTTGGTCGACTGCCGACTGCCTACCAGGATGAACGCAACGGGCAGATCGACGGGTTCCTGTTCTTGTCGTGCGTTGAAGTTCTTTGCTTCCGCTGCCTGCGCTGCACGGGGTAAGGTCAGATTGCACTTTTACACTCCCAAACTCACCCACTTGTGGGCAAGCACTTCTTCCCCCGTTCTTTCCCCTCTTTCAATCCCCAAAGGGAAACAAATTGAATGAAATCGAAGACAGTAGTAATTATTTTTCTTATTTCCTCTTTTCCATGCATTTTCGACGATCGTTTGGGTTGGGTGCGCGCGTTGTGCTGTTTTGGCCAGTTTGCCGTTTGTTACTGTTTTATTTTAATTTGTCGCCGTCTCGCTTAACCCCTCCGTTCTCCCCCCCCACCCCTCCCTTCATTCCCTCTCTCCCGCATTCCCCCACCGTGTAATGCTGCGTAAAGGGAAACACATCAGCGTGCAAACGATCTGGCACAAACTGCAGTTGGCATTTTTCGACGATCGTTCGGTTATAGTGTCGCCCTCGAGTCGGCGGAGGTTGCTGCCGCCCTCGAGCTCCGGCTGCTGTTGTGTGGTTTTGTTTTGGTTGTCTCTTTGTTGCACCGTCGTCGTCGTCGTCGTCGTCGTCGCCGGGCTGTTTGGGGAGCTCGCTTTGGGTAAAACAGATCGAATCACGAGCAACCGAAGCAAACTGGGGGGGCTAGGGAGCTGATCTTTGGCGTTTTGGCGTCTGTTCGGGCGTTCGGGCCAACCTCGAAACGGAACTCGATCGTTTTGTGCCGGGCCCGGAGTCGAGGTCTGGGCTGGGTGGGAACCAATTTGGATGAAAATCAGCTTGCATGCCACGCGTGTGCAGTCGCGTCTTGCCACAAGATGCATCTCGGGTGTTGGGCTCCTACCAGTTCAGAATACCTCCTCGTTGACCCCTTCGCCCCATCACATCCCCAATCGGAGCGATCATGATTCAGGAGGTGCGAGCGAGTTTATTTCCACTTGCGAAACGTGTGAATTAATTGGAGGTTAATTATAATGTTAATCCACTGCACTGCCACGGCTGAGTCATATTTTATTTCCAATTCGACGACGACGGTGACAAAACTTGGTGACAGAGGGTGAACAGGGCAGCACGCTTTAAAAACAGGCACACACACACGGGGGGAAAACCGATCCCAATTAAGACATTAGCACAAATCCACCAACGGGCTGACCCTTACCGGTTGATCTGAAGATTTTTTTCCCCCCATCGGGGTGAATGTGTAGTGTGTGTGTGTGTGTGTATATTTTCGATTGGTTGTGCTTTGTTTTGTCACCCGTTGCGTGGTAAAGATATACGTTTGCTTGTGGCTACCTTTCAGCTATAGAGTTCCTGTTTTTGCATGTATTTTACGATCACGATCGCTTAAACCAGTAGTGACAGGCGAGTGAACTATTAGCTGTTTGGGAATAAGCGTGCTAAAAGGGAGTGCAAAAGCATGATAAGGCTCGGGGTTTCTAGCTCTATTTCTCGACACACGTAAATAGCTAAATTGTCGCGGGCAAAATTGGCAAACAATAATTAAAATTATTGCAATGATAATTAAACTGTCCGGAATGTGTAAAGCGCGGCACACAACGCGTCCACGAGAGAGATCGGCAACGATCGCTTATCGTTTTGCATGAATTCGAAGCGTGTGATGAAAAAATCGCCTCCCCGCTGCAGCAACACTTTTATTGCTGCTGGCGCTGGGAATCGCGATTGTGATCGCGGCATACCTCGGCTCTGCACTGCTTACCACCCGACCACGCTTAGCATATCGTCACCGATTAGCCCGACGCTCACGGTATGCGACCGAGGTGTTTCATGCCTCACTCAGCGTACTGAGAAAGGGAAGGGAAAAGGCAACTAATTGAATGGTTGAAGGAAATAGAGAGACTTAAACGCAACGGCAAGACACAGCGGCTAGTACAACTTAATCCCTCGTCAGTCCACGCTCGGAACGCTCGAATGATGGAGTCCACGCTAGACGATCGGCCTGGTAGTACAGGTAGCCGTAGTCGATGGCGTGCTTGTATTCGGCAGGCGCTTATTCCTCTCTGTCGCTCCTCTCACGCGCGCCACTGTTGGTGAAAATAATTAAAATATTCATTTCAATCCATTCCACCGTTCCGAAACTGATCGTTTGCAACAATTTCTACATTTTGTCGCGATCGTCTCGAAGCGTGTTTTTTTTTTTGTTGGCCCATGTGCGATGTGTTAAATGGCGAGAAAGAAGCAAAAAAAAAAAGCCATCGTGGAAGCGAGGCAAACAGAAATAGCAACGCAAGAAAACCGTCAGCTGGGTCAGCCACTATCTAACCGTTCGCATCAGCGAGTAATTATAATGCTGACAAAATGAAAAATAATTGCGCAAATTTTATCCCCATCCGACGGGCGGACCAGCTGGGCAGCGAGCGAAGCGAGCCTGCTTTGCATTGAATCATGCGGGACGGATAAGGTGTCTGCTGCAAGCACAACAAATGGTCTGTTGAAAGGACATCTTGTACCGACGAATGGACCTGTCACAATGGATTTAAATAGATAAAGATGTGTGTGTGTGCGTGTGGTTATGTGCTTATAAATGATCGGTTAAGAGTGTTGCTTTAGGCAAGAGGTAATTTATGACTATTGCTGGGAAGGGTTTTTATTGAGAAGTAATATTTTTACCAGCTTTTCCAATGAAGACATCTCTATGAACTGTATCCAGAGACTTTGAAGAAGATGGATGCGAATTGAAGCGATGAAGGTTGGTCTGTGTTTTGTTACTATTTATTTGTTCAACACTTTAATCTTGCGTTTAAAAAACAGAATAAACGGTCTTTACAATGCTCCATAACTTTGAGAAGATGGCTGTTGAGCAACTACTAAATTTTCCTACCACCTCTTCGTTTATTGAAGCTTTTCAGGCTTGTTAAAGGCCAATTGCGGGAAAAGAATATCTTGTAGCTCCTGTTCTGCCACCAAGGTTTGGACAACGTAGACTTGACAGGCCAGTAAATCTGTTCTTAAATCTGTTAATAGAGAAGGTCATCCGAATTTTCCTAAACCATCTTGTACACGTCAAAAAAGGTCCTAGCGTGGACTTGTGACATATGCATCATTGGTTCGAAGGGTATCGTACATAGCAGAATTGAGGAGCGATGAGCTGTACGATGATCTCAAAATCGTGCAGTGAATAAGCCAAGCTTATTTGGGCAGCTTATGGTAACGTCACTAGACAACCAGGTCAGGAAAATCAACCCACATAAGTAAGCAATTAAGAATAAACAGTAGCAAGCATGGGGCGGTCTGGTGACCGAAAAAATAGCGTCGTCGATCTTCACACTGAAGGGCCGGAGTTCTAATCCCATCCCTCCTATATTTCCTTCTTTGCCAATAATACCTAACAGCCACAGAAAAATCTTCCCAAAATGTATGTACCACCAGCTGTTTCTTTACACCCAATTTATGGGGAGCTTCAAACCCCCACCCCCATTCCAAAGCATTCCAATTTTCGTTTGCATACGATCGCACAGGAAAAAATACACACACAACAAAAATAAATAAATAAATCAACCCAGAGCCAGCCAAGAGCTTCGGCACTGTTTGCTCTTTCTCTCATGTTAATAAGCAATTAATAAGGGTAAAAGATGAGAGCGCATTCCATCGGCATGATTTTCTCAGCGCACGAACTCCGGGCGCACGTTTGATGCCGTTTGATTCCTTCCGCCCTGTTAACAAACGTACAAGGTACGAACATTCCGGCCGAAACGTAAACATTGTGGTTAGGAGTCACTCGGCCGGGGAGCGCATACAGAGGGCGTCTTCTTCACAGGCGTCTATTTTCTTGGGAACTGGAATGAGCGAGCGATCGGTTTGATGCATTCCAGAGAAGCATGAGATTGTGCCTAAAATAACCGAGGTGAGTTTAAAGTATTTTAAATCTCAAGAACGAGCTTTTTTGGGCATATTTTAAATCAGCCTGTGCCTCGTTCTTTGCTCACCCGAAAAAAAGCTGCGCAAAAGTTCAAGGACGATACTGGTGCGTCGCTTAATGGGAAGGACCTTGCTGCGATCTGTCTAGTTTATCATCGGCCGAAATCTAAACTCGCGGGGCCACAATTCTCCCAGCCAATGATTCACTTTTAGTTTCGTAAGCGTCTACCACCTCCATCCGTCCGTTCGCTCGTGATTCATTCGAGCAAAAGGGAATTCATTAGCATACGTCTCCCCATCCAACCGTCGACGAGTAAATAATTCATCATCAATAGATGAATAAATCAATTTCACTTTTTGTGCGAACGAACCGAACCAAATACCAAACGAAACTGACTCCCCGACACTGTTGTCGGGCGCACTGTTGCTGCTCGTGCAGCCTACAGATCGCACGCCAGGAAGTCCCATTTGCATTTGGGGGATATCTTCTGTGCCCGGTTTATCGCACGCTAAAGTTGAGTGATATTTGAGCATGACTAAATGGTGCAACCTTTAGCGTGGCTGCCCGGCAGTGTATTAATTTCGCTACACGCCGCACTTATCTTGCCGAGAAACCTTGGCCGACGACCACGTGCATGGTTGAGGCGAGGCGCGTTGTTTTCGCGTTCGCGTTTGTTTGCAGTTTATGGAATGTGCCAAGATTAAGAGCCACGGTCGGTGTGTGGGAGTCACTTATGGACGCTCCAATGCCTCGGCCGGGCGAGATAACTTCTGCCCAGGGTGAGGTGATCACTGCCCAGAGTAAGGAGAGAAATTGCAACCAGCTTATCGCAACGCCCTGAAAGGGACCACACGAGAGAAATGACACGACGACAGAACGCAGGGTAAAGTTCTCATAGTGGGTCCGTAAATGGAAAGCTTTCCCTGAGGAGTATAAGAAAAGCATACACTAATCAGAGCAAACGTTCGAGCGATCGCCGAGTTTGAGTTCGATTTTTGACTCTAGACCGATTGCGTTGGATATTTGAGCGTAAAACAGTTAAGTCACTGTTAATGGTTTCGAGGACTGCTTCACATCCCAACTCCCACCAGGATCCCACGCTCCGATGGTAGTGTGAGTGTGTGATGTCGGGGGAATGAAGTGCATTTCCCGGGCCGAAGGAAAAAAAAGGGTTAAAAAAGCAAAACAATTGAACAGTTGTTTATCGTGCGGAGAGTTGCGGCTGCTTTTTCCGGCTTCCTACACCTCGCCCAACTAAAGCACGATCGTGATCGTTGCTTTTATCCGTACTTCTTCGAACTACCCAAAACACTCGATCGGTTCCCCGTCAGACGAGCTCGATCAATCGGTTGAAGAATTCGTAGAACACCGCACCACGTAATGTTGCTGTTGCCAAGATTCCAGCCGGTACCGCATATGAAAACAAGCCGCTGGAAGTCCAAGTCCTGGGTAGGTAATAGGAAAAGCAAACAAATTCGTCTCGTTCTTGACGGGGCTAGATCGAAAAAGATTGTACAAAAATTTTCTGTTCAGATTTGGTTTTTGTTATCGTAGCAGTTGAGGCATGTATGTCCGAATTTGTTTCTATCTTTCGTTTCTTTCGGACCTCGGCGACTCGATTCGAATTCTCTGGATCGTGAAGTACCTGCAGTGTGGTACGTGGAGTGGTAAGTCGTAGTGGGCAGCAAGGATGACCGCGAGCCACTCGAGGCGCCCCATCGCCGGTCTGTGAAGGGGCAGGAAATACTGTAAGAGTAACACACGCGTTTAGTGTTACTGGGGACCAATTTTTCGACCTCGGGCCTGTAGATTGTTTTGCTATTGAAAGTATTTATTTATTTATCACTCCAAACCGTATGGATGCTGTGCGAGATACGATAAGAGCGTGCGAGAACATACTGTGGAATGTTTTTTCTCTTCCTGGAGACTTGAGAGCGAATTGATATACATAGAATGTTGCGTAGATTCTTAGGAATCCCTCTAGGAACTGGCGTTCGTTCAGGTGAACTGATTGACGGATTTGATAAATCGGATGCATCGAGATGGAATCAGAATGTTTGTTTGTTTTTTCTCTGCCAGTCATTAAGATGGATCACATCAATTTCAATATGACGGGTACGATGCAAGAAGAATAATTAAAAGCTTTAAAACAGACGAAAATGGAATGTCCAAAGGATTGTACCGGTATCCTGGACCAATTTATTTCAGCTTGATCCTATCTGTGATGTAGATTGGTGCCCGGCAGGATTGAGCTAGCTGGACATTCCCTTTGCCTGGTTTTGAAAATTCTCAACCGATTGTCCACTTTAACGCTCTAATAGCCTTCAATTTATCTCAAATTGTTTCACCACTTGCTTTCTTTGTTCCGACGCGCGCGCGTTGACTTTTTGTTCACTTTCGCCGCACTATCAACGTCGCTGCGTCGGGTTGGGTCCTTCACTTTCTATTTTCCTTTCACCTTTTTCTTCGCTCCATTGTTGTCGCTGTGCGTTTATTTGATTAAGTACGTGCAGTCGCTACCTTTAGAACCTCGGGTCTAGATCTGATCCCTTCAAAGCGGGCGTGTGTGTGTGTGCTCGGTGACATTTTGTTTCGATTGCCCGGCTACATTAATCCGGTCGCTAGCCGCACTGCGGCACTGCTAGAACAACGTCGACCTAGAAAGACAAATTTATATTTTTCAAAAGAATGTCGCGATAGACCCTTTTTCCTTCATATTCTTCCGCGTTTCCCGTTCGATGCGCTCGTTGAAGTCTTTTGTACCGAGCTAATCGTAGAATCGGAAAGAAATGCACGCACATCGCATCGAGTGGCTGTGGGGTGTACGATAGGAAGATAATATATGACCACCATTTCTACCTCTATCATGCGTGTGTGTGTGTGTCTGGGATATGTTAAATCTTCCCGAAGGACAATGTTGTTTAAGCAGCACCATACTGTTTCATTGTGTGGCTTGGGACGATGATGAAGAATACATCGGAGATATCCAGATCGAGCGGTGTGATGGGTTCGGGTTGGTAGCTGCGTGTTAGTAGAGTCGTCGTCGTCGTCGTCGTCGGTGACTCATGCTGAGAAGCTGGCTTCTGTAGAAGAACAATTTCGCGTACACACGTGGCGAGGACTGCTTAAGGGAAGAAATAAAATAATGAATGTCATTTGATGAATTATAACTATTTAAACAACTCAAGCCTTCTTCTTGGACAAATATGGAGGATAATGATCTTCCATGCATGTCAATGGTAGATCGTGCAATAAAAATCCAAGAACTAAAAGTATGTTCTTAAAATGAAATCTTAATAAAATGAAGAAGATTTCGTCTGGCAGATGAAGCTATAAAATCATTTCAAAAATTGAATAATAAAACTCTATAGTTATCTTTGAAAGTGTAAACAATTTTTTGAATAAAATATTGTCTCTCTAGAAAGCTCCTTTTTCATATTAAATACTTTATCTCATTTCCAACGTCGTGCACTAGTTTCGCGCCGTTGCATTGCTTTCTGCTCCCTTTATTTGCACCCAATGCTCCGTGCATTCCTATCATTTTCATTTACACCCATCCAGGGAAAGCTTTGTTGGGTGTTGGATTTTCAGAGCACCTAGATAATACCCTGCCACCTTGGGGAAGGAATTTCGTGCACCCGTCGTACCCGGGCACGGTTCGTATCGTACCCTATCTTTCACACCACGGTGCAACACGCAATCCCTGCAAAGAAAACCTGCGAATGTCGTAACGTAATCCGGTACGAAAAAACATTGGCCACGACAATTGGCTCGCTTTAGAGCGACATGGTGTGAAAGATAGCACGCGGGACCGGGACCAGGAACGAGAATGAAACCGTCCGAGATAGCTCCCGAAAGCGTGGATGAAATCTAAACACAGCCGTCGAGAGCGTGTGTGTGTGTGTGTGAGAGGGGCTAAAGAAAAGGCACTAAGCCGTAAGAAATACAATGTTTGGGTCACGGGAAGCCGAACAAAACACACTGCCTCTGGTGGCTTAGCCTGGCGGGGATTGCATTGAAGGGCACACGAAAGAAGATGCCTGCATGATCACGCATGAGTAGAACGCAATCCGAGACGATGCGTAAGTAGCAGCAGCAGCAGCAGCACAGAATCGGTAACCCGTATCTTGCAACAATGTATGGGCTGATGATGAGAAATGTATCCGAGTCTGATGCACGGGTGTGGGATCGTGCACCGTATTATTCCCTGGGGTTTATTAATAGTTTTAAATCGACGTTTAATGTCTGGGAAAGGTGGAAAAGACACAAAAGCATTTTACTAGACGGGAGAATAGGTGGATTTCTTGATTGCGAAAATATTTCTTCACTGGGAGGAATGGTGGAAAGCGGTGGCTCATCAGCGTTGAGCAGGTCGTACGTGGAAAATCTTATTAATATTGTGTCATGAGGTACGAGATTTGTCGCATTAGTTGAAGAGAACTCAGTGTTTTGTGCTTCACTTCAGGTAAAAGAAGGTTCGATTAAAGAGGCTCATTTTCTATTCAAATTAACATGAACATGAATAGAAATTATAGCAAACTTATTGAAAATTATAGCAACGACTATTCACAGCTACTGAGCACCAGAAATGAACCTACAAGTGATCTTCAAATGAACTTTTGTAGATTTGCTAATTCTCAAAGTAGATTAGGAATTAATTGCTAATAACAATAGTCTAAATGTCTTTTCTCAACGACTTCTTCTCTCTTCTAAATATTTTACTCAAAAGCCTACGAAAAATCAATAAATTTTCTTCCGTTTCGGGATATTTGCTCAGCTTGTTTCGGTCCGCTCCTCCCTTTGGCAAAGAGTCAAAGAGCAGCTCATAAATTAGGCACTCGCAAATAATTTTCATCGACGCCCCGAAGGAACCTCCCCTGCGCAATTAATACAGTCCTGCCCCTACAGCACTGCCGGGCTTACGCAGCTCGCAACAAACGAGTGTAACGACCATTGTGCTACCGCCGGTGATCATCGGAACGGAAAACATTACTCTCTTGCTCTCTCTTTTCTTTTTTGTTTTGGTTCTCTTTTCACAAAATTCCCCCCCCCCCCCCATTCGCTCGTCCAAGTTTGCCGTGATGAGGGCGGACTGTGTGATATAAATCAAAAATTCAATTGCTCGCTGCAACAGGGACCCACGGAGAAGATGGGGCACGCATCGGACGCAAGCGCGTCCAGCAAATTTCCCTGGCTTCCACGCCAAATGGCCGCCCTATGCGAGTGCGTAATTAAAAGTTCTAATTCAATTAGCGGAAGTGACCGGGAGGTTCACCGGGTTCCCCCGAGGTCGATCGTCGATGCCGGATTCGCGGAAAATGGGAGGAGACCGTCTCGCTGTTGCTCGTGCTTGTTTTCTTCGGCCGTTCGCTTTTCGCCGCATCCGCTTTCGTCGGTGCTACCGGTGTGTCCAATGTCCAGTCAGTGCTCGGTGATGATTCTGCCCCCTTTCGATGGTGATGATTATGACGATAATGACCGTAAACGGGCTGGCCGTACGGAGGGCTGGCGGACAGGGAGGAAGCCGGAGCTATCATAATATGTTGGCGCGCGTTGGACTGTTGTGTGTGTGTGTAATAAAACAAAACAGAAACGACATCGTGCAGGAAGGCGTTCTACCAAACGGGGGTTGATGAGAGCGATTGAGAGAAAATTGATGTGGCCCCGGTGTTGTTGCTACCTATTGTAAGTTACGTTGTGCTTCGGCCGAGTTAAGGATTTGAGCTGTCGATTCGTTAATAAATTAATGATAGGATAGGGTAGCCATTTAGCGCAGGACATCCCGTCGTACGGCAACCACGATGTGTCTTGGATCGGAGTTGCGATCGTGCTGCCAGCGTTACCCGCCAGCGTTTAGGGAGGGTTCTGGTCGTGGACACGCGCTCATCGATGCGTAGAATGACGCCTACCACAGGCGGAGCTAATAGTTTATGATTACTGGTGCGCTTGTTTTCTAGAAGGGAGATTTTATTTATGAAGTGGGTTGATCTGCAGGACAAGATAGATGAAGGTTAATGCTTTTGATTAATAATATTGTGAAGGGAGTGTCTGACAATGTTCTAGCTATTTTTTATGAGTTGGGGTCTCTGTTTCGCGAATACTTCTAAGTTGCTTCTAAAAGGACTCTCAGAAGGACGATATGGGCTATACCGTGATCTTACCATCGTATAGCGAATAATACTTGTAAGGTGAATTATACTAGAATGGCACCGAAAGACCCAGCTCGTAAAATCTCCTTTAATTGTAAATACAGGCCAAGGAGGTCAAGTCTCGGAGACGTAAATGCAAATTGGGTCTAAAATATTCGTCAGAGTTCTAACTTCATCATTCTTCACGGCAGTTATTTTCGGTGGAGATACTTCCTCCGGCTGAAGAATTATATATTGGCAGTCAATATCCTTGAATATCTCAACACCTACGTTGTTGACGGAGTGCTGACTTTCCGAGGTTGTTCAATCGAAGGAGTAACGGTTCACATTCCAGTCTTCCCTACAGGATAATTGATCCTTATACATGCTGTCAGTTAGCCTTAAGTTAATACTCGAACGAATATTCACATTTGGTTAAATCTTATTAAATTATATTTAAATTGTATTATTCGTGTGTCGTAATAGCCCAAACAGAATAAGGTGCGCTCTTCCAGCAAAACCCCCGGCGAAGACGAATGGACCGTAACAAGGTGTGAAGTTGATCATCGCCTGCGCCTAACATCAACGCTAATCAGTTTGATTGCATGTTCAGTGAATCATTTATCACTGATAAAAAAGCGGTAATTTCGTTTTACAATATCATCATGGCCAGATGAGACCGGCCGCATCAAATAGAGCAGCTGCACATTGGACGAAAGAGCAGACAAAAAAACCCCAGTGAAAAGAGAAAAAACACGGCCAGAAAGACCTTAGCGATAAAACGTGCGCAGAAGGTTCACTCTTTAAATCATAACGATTCATTCGTTCCACCGCAAAGGTTCGTTATTTGCCCGCGTATCCCCGTTTTCCGTTCGTTCTTTTGGCGGCAAACTGATGAGAGTCGAGGTTAAGTAAGGAAAAAAAAGCAACCCCGAAACGCTTAACCAGTGTGAGGAAGTACACAGACAAAAAAACGACGATTGAGTGACCGGACCACTAAGACTTTGGGGGATTGGAATTGGAATGAGTAAGAAGTGGAAAAAACCGACACGACCCCGGCAAGCATCACGGCACCGGGGCCGGAACCATGTAAGGGCGTGATTAGAGCGTTTATGCTTGGTTGATTTTTATTATCGACAGAGTTTCGGGCCCTCTGATGCACCGCTGGCCGGGCATGCAGGTTGCAAAAAAAAGGCAATTCGGACACGAGAAAGGTGCATCACCGTACCGGTGGTGCGCAGCTAGATCGGGTGGCTCAACTGCAGGCGTACAACCGCAGCAAAAAATTGGCATCACGCTCATGCCACACGTTGCCGAACATCTCTGTTATTATACCATAAAGGAATGATTGAGCAGGTTTTTTTGCTAATTATTTTTCTAACAGCTTCCCCAAACACAGTCTTTGGGGAGCTTATCGCTGTGAAGAGACAGAGAGAGAGAACGAGGAAAAAAACATGAGCTGGCAGTGAGGAGGAAAAAATAACATCTTAAGAACCATTTGAAGCAGGCACGGCACGGAGCAAGATACTTACGGTCGATCGTGCGTACAATCTGTGCTACCGCGCGTCAGAAGGATGAAAACGAGCCGTGAATGGTGAAGCGGCCGGCGCAAAATGAAGTGTTTGATAAGTTATTGTTTATTTGCCATTATGGTCACTTGTTTAATTGATGGAGCGAATGGAGTTGGGCCCTTGCTTGTTGGAAAATCGGTGGGAAATTCGACAGATTTGAGGGGTGAAGTCGTACGAGTGGTTGCTCAAGTGGCGAGAGATTTCCCACGCCAATGCACTTGTTGGAGTGTTGGAATCGGAAGGTAAGTGTTTGTGATTTAACTGTTCCTGAAGACCTAGAATTCCTACCAAGCTCTGTAAAACGATTTCTTTGTAGCTTTTACTAGCAAACCTCTCTCTCTCACAACGACTCAATCAGACACCATTTTGTGTTTTCCCCCCCGTTCTCTATTAATATTCCCACACAACGGGAGTCGCTTTGCCTTGCTGATTGCCAACAGTCCTTCGCCTTCCCTGAGCAACTCAGCATCGATCGTAGGTTTAAAGATTTGGATGTCGATCTCGTCCAATTGGACGGCTGGATAAAGATCGCCATCGTCGTTCGAAAACAAGATCCTCAAGACACTAGAGGCAAGGGAGCTTTGTCGTGCAAAATGGCATCCAATCAGCAAATCCGAGCAAGCCTGCCAGTGACACTCCGCTCCGAGCCAGAACCGGGGACACAGGAGGATCTATTAATATAAACTGCTAGTTTACGACGTGACGTTTTGGGTTGTGATTTGATTAGCGTGCAAAAATAAAACGTCCGTCCAAGGAAGAAGGAGCGAAAACCGCTTGAACGTACGTACCTGCGGGACCACAAGCTGACAAAAACCCACAAAACCGATCGCCTAATGGAGCTGGAGCCGGACAAATCGGGACACGTTCCACCTAGCTCCGGGTCCCATAGTTTGCGGCGGAACTAGAAGTAGCAAAAAGGCAAAACACACACACACACACCGAGACAGACCCGGGGAGACCCAATCAGCGGGCCAAGTGACAGTCCACGGCGGCCCGAACGACGCCATCACAGTCGTCATCTTAATCATCACCGTAGTACGGTGACGGTGTGGGCAACGCGGAATGATTATAAAAATATGCAGATGAGATACGCCTAGAATTATAATGTGCCATGTGGACATAGGATCTGGCAACACGATTGTGTGTGTGTGAGAGTGAGGTAGGAGAATGCGTGGTGGGATCGATTCCCGTTTCCCGCTCCAAAGACCAGACCGAGGTCGGGTTCTTGGTGATGGAAGCTGCCTCAGTTTGGTTGGTCAGTTTGACTTGTCAGGGTCTGAGCGACTAATTTAGCTGACGAGGCTGAGGTGCAAGATTATGCCACTCGTCTCACGTGTTTGCAAGAAGGAGGAGACATGTCAATGACAGGGAACATTTTTTGCGCTATTTTATGAGACGAAGAGGTGGCAACTCGAGCCAATCATGTTAGTTATACAACTTTACAACTAGTTTAATACTATAAAGAGCCCTGCATAACTTGCCAGAAGGGATATTCAATAGGATGTCCTCCATTTTATAAGGATCTTCTTCCAGTCATCCCCTGTCTTGATGATGAATCATTCCCGTTTGCTCGAGTTACGCTTAATCCTTCACAGTGAAAAAAGGTAAAGCCTGACAGCTGACCGAGTAATTTGTGGGTGACGATTGGTCGTTACTGGTTGTCAAACAAATGGTGACGGATCCCTTGAGGTTTACGCCAGATGCCTCCGGATCCTTTTTCTCCATTTGTCATGACTGGCTCGCGGGACGGTCGTTGATGGAAAAGGAATCGTTTTGCTGTCCGAACTGTAACAGTAGACTTTTTTGTTGTTTTTTCACGTTTCCTTTGAGGAAAATGGTATTTTGTTGTTGATAAATACGGCTGGCAGGATTACGATAGACGAGGGATTAGGACCTGGTGCGCATTAAAAGGAAAAGGTGAGAATAAGAGTCATGTTTCTCGCATATCCTAACAGAAGCAGTTTGAATGAAGAAATGTGAAGAATGAGTGGTTTTTATAAAAGCAAGAAAGCTCTATGAAGAATCTGATCTGTCATCAAAGGTGTTTGAGATTAGTTTGAAGAATAGAAATGAATGTTTTTCGTCGATATTTTATTACATTCTTCAAGGTCTCTGACTATTCTGTGGCATCGATTTTGCATTCTCGCTCGAGCTCATAAACCGACCTTGCTTGCTGCCTTAATTGTAACAAGATTGTGTGAATAATTTAATATAATTTTACAACCGAGCTAGACACCCTACCCAACCATCCATAAATTGCATCCCTGGCCTTTTGGCTGGCCTTCCTCCAACGTGATCTCCTCCCAGCTCAGCGCAACACGAACGATACGTGTGTCATAAAATTCTGGACATGTGCCGAGCTCGGGCGTTACATTCATTGCTCTCGCGTACCGGTAAGCATCGATCGACCGATTCCGACAAAGATTTCAATCGCTGCGAAGTAAATTAAAAAAAAACCTTCCTGAACTTCCAGTACGCGAACACGTACGTACCAACGATTTCAAGACGAGCAATCGTTCCCAGTTTCCGAAGCGAAAACGGCGCACGGCAACCGCAAAACAGATCGACAAAATAGTTAACGTCGGAAAGGCAGAAGAAGCTTAAAAGCGGCCGCGAGGTGTTGGACGAAGAACCAAACTTCGCGCCATGATCATCATCATCATCCGAACGCGCTTGTAGGCATTCTATTTCGCTGTCGCCCAGCTTGCGATGGGTCTAGCCCGGCCGGACGGACACGTCCACCGGTTGCAATGGTGGCTGCATTAAATGCACCTCTCGAGGCGCGTTGTGCAAGGCGTGAAGCAACGATTCGTTCATCCTGAGCTCGTGTTGCGGTGGCTAGGCTCTCGTTGCGCTGAAGACTTCAATGCGATGCACGAACGGAACGAGGAACGGCGGGATAAGTATTTCACAGTCCAAACCCACCCCCTTTGGTACCTCAACACTGATGTTTCTCTCTCTCGTCCTTCCCATTCCCTCCCCCTTAGCATCCTTTTGGGCGACCGCCACCGTGTAGCGTACAATTCATTCAATTTGTTTACTATTTTATTAGGCATTAAATTATTCAATTCCTCTGTTTCAACATCTTGTTGCGCCGTGTGTTTACGTTTGTTTATAAATATGTATATATTTTAATTTAATGAAACAATTGCCAGCGCTGGAGCGGACGAGCAGGGCGAGCGTCAGAAGAGGCAGCTGCGGTGCTGGATGTTTGGTGCCGGCTTCGTGCTCAGCTACATCCCGCCAGTGAATGCTCGTGAGGCTGCATCTTGCGCAGCATGTTGCGAGCCTGGGTGCAGTTGTAATTGAGTTAAGAGAACGTAGGCGCACAGAACATCCCGCCATCCCGCCGCACAGCAATAGCAGAAATCTCGCACACGGCGCTGATTCCGTTTATGAAAACGAGAAGATGATCGTGCTGTGGTGGCATTTGCATTGCGCACGGTGGACGAAAGATGCCACACTATGACACCAGCCCGCCAGCTTTAAAAGCCCGTAGCGAAATGACCCTCCGCTGTGAGGTGAACGATTTGAGGTTCAGCGAGAGAGAGAGAGAGAGAGAGAGAGAGAGAGAGAGGGACAGACGGAGCCCGAGTGTGGATGAACACTATTTGTGGATTGGATTGACACGCCGCAACCGTAGCGATCGTTTGATCGCAGCACGATCGTGCCAAGGGACGGTTGAGCGCTCGGCAGAGAAAAACGGGCAAATTATGTTGTTAAATTATAGGAAATTCTGTGGTAATTAGAATTTTTCACAGCTAGCAGCTACAGTGCGCGGGATCTGGAAGCGGGGTTTTAAGCCGTGTGAAATAGTGTGGCTGTTGGTACTTGAAGCACAGAAGTGATACTTTTTAAGTGCCGCCAATAAGTGAGCGAATCTGTGAGAACTTTAAATCGAGCTCATTAAATCTTTCGTGTGATGTATGGTGATCGTTTGGCTGTGGGATGGAGTTTTGTGTGGAATTTGTGAGAAATAAGAAGTCATGAGTTTATGTCAGTTTATGTTTGGAATTAATTTAATTTATTATACAGAGAGAGGAGGAACAATTCTCAAGTGAATCTTACTTTGCTATAAGTATTGGCTATAATGAACAACATAGATAAGGTAGATCAGATACTCTAGCATAAACGTCAATGAATGAATCCTAAATAAACAAGTCGATTGTTACAGATCTTCAGCTCAACTAAAACACAATCAAATGCCCCATTGTTGGTTTATTGTACGCTTGTTTGCGCTAAATGAGCCTTATCGCACTTGTGTACCCTTCAGGTCTGTTTATACAGCCGGTATTTGTTTATGAGATTTCCCAAACCAAACAAATCATAAACCTCCTAAACCATCATCTAAAACCCGCCCTACAACGTGCGGCACTTGCACAGGGCTGGCCCGGCTCGCTAGCCCAGCTCGCTGGCTGGCGGCGAACATTAGAGGTGCCATAAAATGTGATTGATTTCCTAGCTTTCGACACCGGAAGGCCTCCTTTGAAGCAGGAACGTATTCACTTACAGCCCCTTGGGAAACAAACACGGACGCACCAGAACACGAGTACCGCGACCGCTCAGCCCAAACAACTTCTCACCTCTGCTTCAGCCCTGATCCTGATCCACGAGCGTGATCGCTGCAATCGCCTTCCAACAGTACCACTGCACAATGCTCCGTGTGTCGAAAACGGGCGGAAATAATAAGCGAACGAGCGTTAAAAATGGAGCATGGGAAATGAGCCGGTGTACAAATACGAGTGATCATTCCCGGAGTCTGTCTGCTTCTTCGACGAAGACGACGACGACGACGACGGCGGAGGTTTTCGTATTGCCCTGTCTGTGCTCTATTTATTCCCGACGAGTCCCTGCCAGGATTCGGTCAGGTTTCGGAAACCTGTCGGCTGAAGCGGGCCACCGTCTGCACAATCGCGTTCTCGTTAAATAGACGAGCATTCTTGTTTGGAGCAGAACAAAACCACTAGGAAAAAAAAAACAAATGAAGCGCAAGAACAAAGCGGGCCAGGGATGAGAAAAGCCGCCACCGACCTCGATCTGCGCTTTGCATGCGATTTGTGTTTGGTCGATGGTCGTTCTTTTGTTATTTTTTTTCCTGTGGTTTTTTGTTCCCATCCGTGCATCCAACAGTGCTTGTATATCCTGTAAATCACACCTTGCCTGAACGTTTCTCACCATGGCGGTGCTAAGATGATTGCCGGTCATATTTGCTTTTGCGTTCGCGCCGGCACGAAATGGGCGGAAAATGCACTTCATGAGCGGTTTTGCATTTGTCCTTACGTGTGCATTGAAATTCATGAAAGAGACAGCTTTTGATGACACACACACACACAGAAAAAATGGCGGTGATGAATTTTATTGCAGGCGTTGAATTCTTGTGGCATGTAAAAATGTGCCGTAAATAAGAAAAAAAAGCATTTTTGAATGAATATTTCGTATTGATTTGTACGCTCTTTTGGAGTATTTTATTTCTCCCTCGGTCTCTATCTTTTTCTTCCATTGGTCACAAGTGTCAAAGATGAATTGATTCTTGTTTATGTCCGGCCGCAAGAGTTCCACCATGCCTCAGCAAAAAAAAAAATGCATCACCAAAACGAACTCCAACCAGCGCCAGAACATGAATCAATCTTAATGCTCGGGCCCGAGTGCCTGACAGGATTTGCCTGCGGGATTCACCAGTGCCAAACGAAAGCTTGCCGGATCCTTGCCGACTTGACGCAGCAACCGACAACATGCAACATAATTTCCGAGGCATAAACATACAACCTGCAGTGCCCCGCTTCTTCCCGCTCCGATCCACATTCCGAACTCCGATCTTTGCTTCATTCGTTTCATCCGTTTCGCCGTCGTCGTCGTCGTCGTCGCTCGCTCCTTTTTGAGTCGGCCTCATCGGCACTGTCGGCGTTCGGCCGGCCGGATGGATGGTGTGGCAGGAACAAATAAAATGTAAACACCATCAGCATGATTCATTTGTCTTATTTGAATAAAAGCACGGCCGCCCTCCCGCCAGCGGTTGCCCATTTCCCGGGCAGCCGGAACGGATTGCGCACGGGGTTTCGGGGACGGACACCGAAGGATTGTCCCTTTTCTCGCGCACCGGGTCTCGATTTCTACTCTTCCATCCTTTTCCTTGGCGACGTTTGTGGTGTGTGTGAGGAGCTTTTTTTCGGTTACGATCGCCCATCGAAACTATGGTCGGAAAATGGCCGAAAAGCGAAAACAGAATCGCCCCCCCCCCCTCCCAGTTTTTTTCGCATCAAGAGTAAGGAAGTTGAATGGGGGTGACAAGGGAGAAAAGAAGCAAAGGGCTGGTGCTGATATTGCTGCTGACGTTGTTGCTTCGGAAGCCTCATGGATGCCTGCGAGCGATGCATGAAATTCAAACAGTTTCCAATAGCTGTCGCCGATCGATAAGAGGTGGAACGAAAATTGTCTGTAAAGCTGATGAGATGAATGTTTTTGGTTAATTAATTTTTTTCAAACGATTTTCTGAATGATTTTTTAATCTTAAAACACCAATAAAAACAAAATAATTGATTGGGAAAATCAAAGAAAAAAATCATTCAATTTAAGCTTCCATAATTGGACCGACGAACCCTGTTTTGCTCCTGTAATGAATAATTTCCTATCAAAATTAACAGATTTTTTATTGACACTACTTAAAATTATTTTTTACACAAAATTAAGGAACAGACTGATTAATCAAACGTTGATTGATAACTTAAACTATTCACTAATTGTTAAGAAATTTTTAAATGTGACATCAAACAAAAAATCAATATTAACTAAGCCGCTCTTAAAATTTCTGCCCAAACAATCGAAAACTTTTCAAACCACCCTCGGGGAATAGGGCTCCCATCGCACCACAGCAAGAGTACGTATACGACCCCAAACCACGACACAGCAACGATCGGACCGATCAGTTATCGGCTCTCGACCACGAAAAACAAACCTTCTGCCTCCCGTCCCATGGTCGAAACAGATTTCTCTCCAGGGTCTGCATCCGTCAGCACAGTGACTGTACTGCAGAATACCTGGGCACAAAAGAGGAAACTGGCGCGAGCGAATGCACCGCCTCGAACCAACCGCCACAGCATCACCGCCAATCTCACGAATGCATCAGAAGCAAAACGATTGCAAAACGGTCGTGAAAATTCTCTGCTTTCCCCCGGTTTTTTTCCCGCGGAGCTATGCTTTTCTCTCTTCTCTTCTGCTAACCCCACTTCCCCGATTGATGGCAAAAACGGCACCTTGCCCAACCGTGGCAGCACTGGGAGCAACCGACACTTGAAGATAAAGAACGGTGATATTCAAATAAATTCTCCATTTATACGAATGGAATCAATCTCCGGATGATATATTAAGCGCCAGGGCGAGTGATGGCGTGGCGGAGGAGGCGAGAGGGAAGAGCGGCGGTGGCGATGGTGGTGTGTCGCTGCATTAGCATTCTATTTGTCTCCTTTGTTTCACAGTTGTAACATTTAAATTAAAAATCTTTCCTGACATAATAATTTGTCAACTGCGATCTCTTTGATCTCGCGTTTTCTTGTTGGTTGGGGCTTAAGGAAGGAAGGAGGGAGAGAGAGAGAGAGCGAGCAGAACAGCGGACGCAGTGGAGCATGTTTGCGTGTGCCATGAAGGAATGAAACAATTTGCAATAGCACCCGGTGGACATGGCCAGTGGACAATGTCAATCCAGGCAGATCGAGAACCGAGCGACCGGTGATCGACACATGCGTCGTGCGGATCTTGTCGAGCTGTCTGTACGTTGAACGAGCTGTGTGCGTTTTTTATTCTGTGTCTGTCGACGTCTTACGTTTTTTCGATCTTCGCCCCATTGTTCTCGTGGAGAAATGGGCGAAACGAAGAGTGAAATAAAACAGTCGAAAAACAGGCACCACGCGCGCACTCCTGCGCAATTGCATCGTTCTCTTTCACCGGCTGCTTCTCTTCCTGCGGTGACAGTTCGCCCTCGTCGACGGCTGTCAGTCGGTGACAACTTTTCGCGCATTTTCACGCCACACGTCGATCAACGTCGGACGGGCACCACTCACTTGCTATCGATCGATCGCGCACGGTGGCCGGTTGACGGTACGATGATTTTTCGGTCGATGATTGAGGTCCAGCTTAACACGCACACCTGTTGCGCCTGCATTTGCTGTTGCGCCTGCATTATTCGGACTGTTTATTTATTCGATTGTCTCTGCAATCGGGGCAGATCGTGGCACAATTTGCACAAGGAATGCGTTAATGCTTGCCAAATGCTCCCGGCAAGGCAGCAGCAGCAATTGGGAATCGGAGGTTCGTCGCTTGACCGTTCGTTGATGTCTTTCCGTACAACCGTATCGAATGTGCACCAGGCTGCCAGTTTCCTGTACGCACTTTCGTCAATTTAAATGCGAACGGCGTGAGAGAGATTGAGCAGGGAAGGGAGTCAGTCGGGAGGCAAATCAACCCCTTCTTGCGCTTCCCCCAACCCCTTCTTCTCGCTGCCATCTTGGGTACGTTTCGATTTCAGTGGTGGTATTCGATTAAGCGAGCGGTAATTTGAGACGAGTACAGCGAAACAGTAGCTGTGAGCCGCCAGCCGAGGGATATTGATTGCACAAATGAAGCAAAAGGTGATTGGGGTTTGAGTTGACCGAAGCGATGGCAGTACCGATGTGACGCGTCGATACGATTAGCTGAACGAATCAATCGTTCCGCAGAATTGCTGCATGCCGAGCAAAAAGAAAAAAGGAGAGTTGAGTAACGCCAGAACGAACGTTCGATTTACATGGTCGTTTCGTATCATGTCACCGGCGTCGCTTGCAGCACGAACCGATCGGGGAACCATGGCAGGGCTGTTAATGCGTTGTGTAACAATTTTTCATTTTCATTTAAGCGAATGCTTTCACTGCCATTACCCAGTGCACCGATCGTGTTTGAGTGTTTTTTCTCTCACTTTACGGCTACGGCGCTATATTGTTATCGTGACGATTTTTTTTCCCTGCAAGCAGTGGGCAGTAAATCTAGTTTGTGGGATTATTTATTACGCATTTAGCTGAATAATCTGCGTCGACTTAAGTGACCGCAACTCTTGCTGCATCTTAGTGAGAATCAATATTGTATTGCATCATTACACCGGCTTTCCACCCAGCATTGCGCGTCTAAGCTGTCGAGTTGTTTGTCTTTAGCAACAAATTAGACTGCAATGGGAATGCACCAGATACGGCGAGCTGATTGACTCCGGTCTCAAGCAAACAAGCGTGATCGGGAAACCTCATCCGTATCAAAGAAAAACGCACCCAGCAAACGAAGCAGGAGGATAATATTTTCTCTCGAGCACAATTAAATGTTTACTGAATAATCACTTTGCGCTCCGATTTTCTGACAGTGTGTTGACGGGCTGCCCGGGTAGAGCACATCGGGCCGGACGGCTAACCGCACCATTACAAACATCAAGCGTCATCGGCACTTGCACACGCCATCAAACCACCACTTGACCTGAAACCCCCAAGCCGTCCCAATCAGGCACGATTCTCTAGGCCCCCCTCTCGTTGTGTGTGAGTCTTTCTTGTGGACGTCCAAAGAACGGCCAGAGCCTTGCTGGATAGTTTGTTGGATAAACAGTTCGGCTTTGCTACAATGCTTTCGATTGTTTGCTTTCTTCCTGCTCGGTCGCTCGATCTCTCTCTCTCTCTCTTTCCTTAATGCTTGATACCCGGTGTGAATGGCTGCAAGAATCGCGAGGACACAAAGCGTGGCTCGGTGTCCGAAATTGAAATTATCCATACCCCCGATGCTCAACAAGCGAAATCTGATGATGAAACGGGCGATGAAAGCCAGACGCTGACAGAGGTTTCGTGAACCGATCAAAAGGGGACGACCATTGCACGGCGTCTAGGCGATCGGCGAACGAGGCCACAAGCTACGGGTTTTGGAGATGGGCCCGAGACTCTCGAGTGTCTCAAGAGCATAATGTATCGCGGATATCGCGTGGAGTAGCGTTGCGTTGTTTGTTGCGTGGAGTGTGATAAAATTCGAGTCATTCTCGATCAAACCTATCCACCTATAGGCCTTTCTCTATCTCTCTTTCTGCCTCTTTCACTCTTGGAGCTTCTCAGTGCGCTGAACGAACGCGCAGGAAGTACAGATATGTCAGGTACCTTCAATACTTCCCCACCGATGTCAAGTGTACGCCGTCTCGGGCCTGCAACGGGGCGATTGTTATTATTACTTTCATCATATTCTAGACGCTAGAGAGCTCACGATGTGAAGTAATCCTGTCTGCATGCTTCTAATGCAGTGCTTCACGATCGCACATCATCGCCTCGCCTGTTGCCAACCGGGGGTCCCAGGGTCCCGGGACGATAGTTGGGTAAATATTTATTCAAATAATCCCATTCACCTTCCCCGAAGGCTTGATGAGCTCCACGGCCGAACCGCAGTCACACTTATGGATGATGGCGGACTCTCGCGAGTCTTCGCCAGTTTTCTTCGCTCGATTTCAATGGCCGATCAATGGCTTCCAAAGGTGAGGGGGGGGGGGGGGGGAATTGGGAAGGTGAGGTGGAAAATTGTTGAAAAGTAAGCCGGAACGAACACAAAGTGTGGCCTAACGAACTTTGAGCGGCGGGGACAATGCACGCTCGATGACACTGCAAGTACACCGCCGTGGGGGCGAAAGGACGTTGATGCATTTAGAGCATTGTTGTGCGTTGGAAAAGCTTGATCTTGTTTATTTGGGTTCATTTTCTTCCATCGCCGGGCTGGGTAGAACGAATTGAGGTGAGAGTTTTCCGTTGATTAACAGTAAGCTTGGGATTGACTGTCAAGTATCTGACCGCCGACGAACTATGTATTTGAGGATTTTCATGAAAGTGTCAGGAAAATAGTTGGAAATTATTTAAATAATGAAACAGTAATGACAAAGTCGAATGAACTCAACCTGAATAAATTGAAAACTATGATATCAGTCTCAGTATCAGAACACACTCATTCCATCCCATCAAATCAGATCCACTTGTTGATTATTTAGACCCTTCAGGGGAATATTCTGAGCTCCTTTTCTTTGGCTGCAACTCAACTGATAAACATCGTCCAGAATCACTGTTCACTCCACTGCACAGATTTCGGTCTCCAGGTTTGTGTTTACTCGCTATTAATGCGCTTGTACGCAATTTTCCGAAAAAACACGCCAAAGCCCCCGAAGTCACACGGCTTCGATCGATCCGAAAAAAAGGCCGCGCACACATCAGTTATCAGCACTTGGCAATCGAACCCCGAACCGTCCGTCCGTACAGAACGGCCGCACCGGTCATAATTTAGGATTCACGCGAATCGATCCCAGCTTGGGCATGGTTACCAAGCTGGGTTACCCGGAGTCACCCGCGGGCCAACATTCTACATTGTAGGCACGGAAACGTTTAGTAAGATCATTTAACGCTTGCCGACTCTTTCGCTCCGTAAGGGGGAAAATGCGACTGCCAGCAAAGTCAAGCCATTTAGAGGAGAAGGAGGCGAGCTTTTCCGTTTCACTTTATTCCCGCGATGTGAAGCTGTTTCCACCCAGGACACGTTGTGTCCTCCGGTGGCCACTGCCGGACTCCGGACCAGCGTCGTTTTGCCGTGAACGTGAGGGATGAATATCATTAAGGTAATTTTCCTTTAATCAAATAATTGCTATCGCGATCACGGACGGGTCCTTTCTGTGTGCGGCTTGTTGTTCGAGTCGAGCTCGAGTGCTGGAGCTACGGACCAGATTCAGGGCTTCAGTAACATCCCGCTTCACTGGCGAATGTCGCCCGCTGAAGGGCTTGTCGGAGTTTGTAGTTATTCCGCTCTTCACACGCCAAACGGGGAAGCTGTTTTGTTCTGCAAGGAAGAGATCCGGGAGGCTGACTGTTTCCTCTCCGGCTGTGAAACCGAGCTTAATGCCCGGGCGAACGCGCGCTCTCGTTCAATGGGTAGTTATTATTTTATTATCCACTGGTTCTGGGTGGATTCCAAAGTTCAAACATCGGGACAAGCGAGAAGGACAAGTGCTGAAAGGCTGAGCTTGAAGAATGGTTGCGCATGATTTTTAGAACCGACCGACTGACGGAAACACCTTCCGGCTTCTGTGACGTGCGATTGAAGTCGGGCGGGAAAAATGAACGCAACGTCAAAACACCGACACCGAGTTCGCTACGCAAGGGCGGAGATGTTTTGGGCTTGGGATGGGTTTCAAGAGTTAATTTCCCTTTTGTTGTTCTGAGCGGCTTTTAAGGGTTGATTAGAATAGGAATGGTCTAAGAATCCTAGTGTACTTGGGATTCATTCCGCATGATAAATATTTTATTGCTATACCTAGAAATCCTTTTCGCTTATTGCTTTTTAAGATCAAAGAGAAGATTTCTTTACTTTGCGAAATGATCTCCACTTTCTTCAAAAGATCTCTCATATCCATCTGAACAATCGATTCCTCGATTATAAATCAAATAGATCCTTAAACCCGACCCATCAACCTAAACCTCTTCTCTCACTTTACGACGTTTTGTTAATTAGCGAAACGGACCTATTTCTTCAGAAAAACATTCCAATCCTTTCTGTATCCTTTAATACCCGATCTCTACTGAGTAACGGATTCCGTTTTTATTTCTAAAGCCACCATCCAACGAATTTTCGATTTGCTTGGCGGGTTATCAAAAAATATAATTACTCGTAGTAAATTCGTCTTTTCAAAAATCTCTGCCGATGTTTTAAGCCGCTGACCGTCCACTTGGAGAAGGAGATGTGTCTCATGATTTACGATTTTGGGGAATCTTTGTCGATCCTTTGGAGCACAAAACTAGCGTGGATAGGGTACATTAACATTCCAACGGTCAGACATGCCTCCAACCATCAAAGCTAACGCCTCAACGCGATGAAGGCAGCAGAAAAGATGTCGGGGAAAAAATCGATCAGCATTAAAACTGCGCATCCCGCAAAAATCGTTGGAATTCATCCAGCGAGCGAGGTTCCTATTGGGGGTTTTCGGTTGCCTGTCATAAGCCTAATCGAATCAACAGCGCGCAGCCTCGAATAGTGCTACGAGGTTGATGATGTGCCAGTGCCATTGTGTCGCGCCATGATGTGTTTTTTTTTTCATCGATCTATCCTCTCCTTTTGATTGGTCAGTGCTCCCAACTCGCCCCGGAGAGCAGTAAGGTGACAAGAACCTCAAGAGCTTCGTGTGATCTCCACACGCAAGGGTTCACAAAACTTTGTTTCCATCCAATTGCCGTTCGTCCAATCCAATTCCTAAACACCTCGAGACCTGTCAAGTTGAGCTGCTTCTACCCTTTCTGTCTTCACCCCCATCCACCATCGGGGCCAGCGCTGTCGAAAACAGCGCTTGATGTGTATAAATATTGATTTTATGATTTTCCAAATTTATGATCTAACGTCAATATAATGTCTTGTTGAGCATCGGTAACATTTCTCAAGTGCTGTGGTGCGATCGATCCGGGCGACGACCGCACGCTCGTGTGTTTGTGTTTGTGCTGCGTTTCCTGTCCTCTTGCCCGGCCCCCTCGCCCCGCACCGTATCGATCGATCGACTGGTCCGCTCGACACACTCTTCGGTGGTCTTTTCGGTTGTTGCGACTCTTCCCTTTGAGTCTTCCCACCAACTCCCACAGCAAGGGAGGGACAGGGTGGCATAGGAAAATGGGAAGACTGCGGGAAGGGAATGAATTTTTAATCCAAAACGGCTCTATTCGCCACGACCGCCAAACCTTCCGACTTCACGACTTTCCCGCAGTCGCAGTCGGGTGTTTCGATTTCTATCATTTTTTTTTTCGTGTGAGGTTGAAGACTGTCCTGTTTGGATTTGAGTGTCTTCCTTCTACCCCGCGAAAGCGAACGAATCGTTTTGATCGATACTCTCAAATTTCAAAAATGGTATTGTACCTTCCTCGCGTCAGATAAGCCACACATGGGGAAATGTGTGGGGCGATGAGACAGGACAGGCCGGGTTGATTGCGCCCGCAAGAACAAGATCGATCGCTTTGCCGTTGTCAAATCAAATCCAAAAGATCGAACCGACACCGGCTAGAATGCGGTTCGCGAAGATCTACCGCGGCCTCCGGCCGGACTAGGAAGCGGGGGGAAATCTAATTTGTGTTTTGATGTGCGTTCGAATCGGGGCACAAGATTTATGCGCCGTGACGCCTGGTATCGTGAAGTTGTAGGGAAGAGGGAGGCTTTTTGTTTTGTTTTCTCGAGAGGATCACCGCGATGTTGTTCGTGTTGGGTGGGATTGCTTATGGGGTACAATGGCGAACTTGGGTTTCCTTTGCGGGCGTTGTTTGTTTGTCTAGGAGAATGATGATGATGAGGATGAGTTTGACATTGCTGTGAAACATATTAGCGCGAATATTATTCTTGCGAAATAAGGTGAATATTCGCTTGCTATTTAGATTAAATTTATTTATTTTATTTGGCGAGTATTTTGAGCTCAACATTTAAGACTTCCAACAAGAGGCTCTCCCATGATTTTTTGTACCAACGATAACAAACCAAAGGACGTCACAGAGATAAAGAATCACAGGGTAAAGGATGCACGAACCAAAACAGAAATTTTCCAAAATATCATAGACATTCTGTGTACTCCTCGCTGGGGGATAGTTCAAATCTTCAGCGAGTCATCTGAAGCTCTGAAAAGCTCAAGGATGTAAAAGATGTATATTTCAGAGCAAAACAGTTGAAGTATAAGCCATTCCCTGAAAGTTCTCAGTCGGCTTCTTCAATCAAACGACGTCCTTAATTTCATCGAAACAGTTTCATTCCATCAGCTTTAATCAAACCCTTTTGTGTCTGAGCGCTTCGGACTGAGCTTGATGATTTTCCTTCGGAATCCCATTTAGTTCTTCGTGTTGTGAGAGATCCATTTTGAAGGGTTCTTGTAATACAATTCAGTCCAGAATAGCGTTAAAAAGTCCCAAAGAATGCTCCTTTCTTCACGCATTCCTTTCCTGCGAGCTCTATTTACCTATTTTTGGTTGGAAAATACAGTTGCTTGTGAAAGAACAAAAAAAAGGAAAGAAGCAAAGGCAGAGCAACTTTTAATGTAGGCCAATTCATCCTTACGATCCCGTACGCTCGAATGAGTCTTACTTTCCTTCGGTGGATTCAGTCAATTAGATGGATCATCTGCTGCGAACGGAGCACCAACATCCCACCATGACTCAGTAAGGTAGACGATTCTAGCAGCTTTTAACGACTGCCGGCGTTTAGGCTCGCGTAGCTTTTCACGCCACATTAATGGGCGTGCACAAGAACACAGAGAGCTGACTGTGAGGGTGAAGGTTCATTCTTTAAATAGCTTTAGCTCATCCGGAAGAGGGAAAGTAAAGAGGGAAACAGACTTGTTAAACAACACAAGAACCAGGCCCGCCATGAGGTCTGGTAACGAACCAGGCGGTGGAACGCTGTCCAAAGGAAGGCTCTAATTGAACAGCTGGAAGCAAGGAGGAAATAGGACTTTCAGTTGCAGCTGTAATGTGATGAAATACGCTCCATTTGAGGTTCTAGTTTATATTGCAACAACTCTTCGGTATAATATTAGCTTTTCAGGTTCCCCAGCATACATCAAAAACTGGGAAAGTATTCAAATGCTAATCAGCACACGAACGACATACCTCCCGAAGACGCCATCATGCGATCGATCCTATTAGAAATTAAATTCAAACCCGTCCATAAACGCCTTCGTCTACGGATACCCGGCCAGTGATCTCGTCAACCAGGATGGTTCAACACTCGTAAAAGTCACTTTACCGAAACTAGATTTATGTATTTTCGCTTTCTTTTCATCCCTTGGTCTGCTAGCGTTCCTTGCTGGGTGGGTACGCTTCCATAAAAAAAACCTCAATTTCTTCGCTTCCTATTCCTTGGCATGCCACCTTTTGGTAAAATGGTGAACATCTGCTAGCGGCTACTACTGGCCGCGTTCTTGTCGTGCGTTTACCACCGCAGTTGCGACCGAAAATCCGTTCGATTTCAATAACTAAACTTTCTCGTATTCGTTGCGTTGTGGCGCGTTATCTAGCAGCCGTATTTCAGGCAAGGAATTTGCCATCTGAACTCCATTTCCAACCGTGAGGGAGTGAGATCGTGCTGGACCACGAGGGAGCGGACATTTTATGATCGCGTGAAATTTTATTGACCATCACCCCAAAATCCCATATTGTCACAGAAAGCAATGGCTCGCTTTCGCGCTTACACTCGCCCCAACAACAAAGCTCCCCATTACGTGGGGAATGGGCCCCCACGGGACAGTTTTGCTTTTTTTAATGTGTTAACGACCACGAAAATGGGGGTCCCGAACGATATTGGCCAGGGCTGCTGCCGATGCTCGGGTGATGCGGGTGGGTGGTTAGTTGGGGAATTTACACTAATGTGTCGTTTTGTTAGTGGAGAATTATTACCAAGCTAGTAACGGGCTTCGACCAGAAGTGTCGTTGAGCTGACCATAATCGTTTCAAAAGCTGGCAAATGGTAGAGCTTATTTTGATGCTTTCGATCGAACCAGGACGAATCCTTTTTCACTCATCCGCAAAAGATTATCCCGAAGAGAGTCTTTGGCTTAAGTTCAGGTCGTGTGGTCAATCATCTTTCCGAAAACCACACCGAAGAAATGGCTTCGTTTTTAATGTTCTTC
The DNA here is from genome assembly GCF_013141755.1 of Anopheles stephensi. NCBI lineage: Eukaryota > Metazoa > Arthropoda > Insecta > Diptera > Culicidae > Anopheles > Anopheles stephensi. Next base: position 83,430,164 of record NC_050203.1, on the reverse strand, counting down.
CCGGGTATTGGTCAACCCAAATTAAACACGTGGGAGTAGAATGGATTTAACTGTTCGGCCACGATCCCCAGCCCTCAAACCCTCGAAGGCCCCGGTGATCGTGTTTATTTGAGCAGAGTTTTCAAGTCGGCGTTTTATCGATTGGAAGGATTTTTATTGACTTGTTCGGGCAGTTTCGATCGGTTTTAATCTGTCGCCGGAGACACCTTTTGGTCGGTCGGTCGTCGCCGTCGTCGCTGATAATAGGATTCGAGTTTATGTGTATTTTGTATAATTTCTTCCACCTCAGGCCTTCGGTCCATAGAATCGGTCAAAATAAGGTGTTCGTAAATCATACAAGATACTTCCACGGGTAAATCACCACCGAACCGAGCGTCCGTCTGACCTCGTTATTATTTACGTTATTGGATTCATTTCGGCCGCGATGTCGATGAGAAAACATGTTTTAATGGATTTTCACTGCTTTGCCGAACGATACCGTTACTGATTAGATGCGCCAAAGCTCCGGGTGAGAGAAAGAGAAAGAAACGCTGCTGTTAATCGGATGTTTTGATCCTTTTGTTACCAAAACAAAAACTTCAAACTCGACTGCGAATGGGGACATTTTTTTGGAAATAGGAAAGAGGCGTCAACAAAAAAGAGAAAAAAAATGCTTAAAATGTAAATCATTTCTCAAGAGCAAACGGACAGGACTCAATCAAGACGATCAATATCGATCGTGCGTGCCGCGCGTTCGTTTGCACAAAGATGGCGCTAGCGAGGAGTTGTCGAGGAGTTGCAGAATCGTACATACGGGCTTGGTGGACATCACGTACACCACTACCTACTCACGATCGAAAGCAATCATCGTCACCAGCAGTGGTCAAAGTCTTCATCGGACAGGATCGTTCGATCGAAACGTAAATGAACTTTAAAAACCGCTCCTTCTCGATGGTTTTGCCAACTGGACCGGCTTCCCTCTGGCCGAATCCAGCATGCAGTTGTTGTTGGCTTCTGTGTTCTTTTTTTATCACTCTCTCTTTCTCGCTCGCTCTCGCATTGCTGTCATATTGGTGGCGAGGTTGTTTTGTTTTCGTTTTGTTTCATATCGTACCTTAAGCTTCATAAGTTCGTCATGTCGTCATGTTCGATGTCTCTTTTTATTCTCCTCCCATTAGGGGAACCTCATCACCAACACAAGCGAGGCCACATTCTGACAAATCGAACTTCCAGCCCCAAAAGCGGCCCAACATTCCCAACGACCGGACCAGCTTTCATGTGTTGCGCTCCATCATTTTCGTCAACGTCCAAAGTACAACGGGTCGTCGTCGAGAAATCAGGTTCGTCGCTCTGGTGGTGCAAATCTTTCTCCCTTCGCACGGCCGTGATCTGTTTGTTCTTGCTTGCTTCTTGTTACCAACTTGCGATAAAGAGTTTGATTTCCGCCTCAATTTCGAGTGGGGATCGGGAGCATTCCACGAAATGTGTATGCTGTTTCGTTCCATTTCGCGCGCTGCTGTCGCGGAGTTGGGATTGCCATTTCACTCGCTGTGGCTGTCATTGGGTGGTGTTTTTTGCTGTCTCGAGTTTTATGATGATTCTTGTTATAGTTATTAATTTAAAACCGAAAATGTTAAACGAAATCAAACACTTTCCACACACACAGCCGAGGGCGAGGCGAACAAATGAGCGGATCGCAACAACCTGGGCCGAGACCGGGCCGAATGCGATTGGGCCAGAGCCCGACGGTGATGGCGGTTTCGTTGGTGTTTGATGAAGAGTGTTTCTTGCACCCTGGTTTACCATTTTATTCTTGCAAAGTTTGACTTCGTCACCTTAACTGTATGAGAGAGCCGAGCGATTGGATCGGGAGTAAAAAGTTTTATTTGTTTTATTTTATTGGTTAATTATGTTAGTTAATAACACGTTTTTATTAATTTAAAGTTATCGAAAAATTTATACAAAACTGTGTACTTAAAATCTAGGTGCAAGAAGTCAACGATGAAAGAGAAAAAAAGGGTCTTGGCACAGCAATACACCTCAGCGCGAGGAATTTGACGCAAAAGCGCATGACAACCGATTTGTCAGTGTCATTAATTGCACACACTCTCACACACACACGCTCTGCACGCTTATGGTAGCGATTTTACGATAGCAAATGAAGATATGCCCACCCCATAAATGAAGATCCCGCAATGCATTTGCAGCACGGAGCGGCAGTGAGGTTCGTCGCCTGCTCGCACATTTAAATCTTTTCCATCTTTTCCACCGTCGTGCGTCATCTATTCTACCGATCAATAATCGTCGTCCCATGAGATCGATCATACGATTTTGCGCGGCGTAAAGCACGCTCTCGCAACGATACACGATAAAGGCAGATAAGTTGAGTTCGGTGGTGTGCAATGCACCCACAAGAAGTGCATTCAGACGGACGTTGGTCGAGATTGTTCATTTCGCGTTGGCTTCTATTTCTTCTCGGCAGTTTCACGGCGGGAAGTCAACTCCCGGGCAGCTTAATCTTCAAACAGATGATGATCTTGAGCCGCTGACTGGTTGACCGGCTGCCTGCACCAACTCGATCGGACGCCCTGTTTTTCGTTGCGTTGTGCTATCTCTCCTTCCGCCTGGCTGGCCTGGATGGCCGATGGCCGCGGGAGCGATGATGAACGTTCCGATGGTGACATTTTGACAGCCGTAATCAAGCGAAAACACGATGTACTGTCAGCTACTGGAAGCCTTAATCGGGTTTCCCTTCCTCACTGCCGGGATTTGCCCGTTTGACTCTGCATTCGTGGATGAGTAGGTACACTTATGTGTAGTCCGGAAACAGATAAAGTAAGTCCACGGGAAGAAGACATATAAACAGGACCACTCACTACGAAACCAATACGGCACAGATGGTTTAATATGTTAGTACGTGATTTCGTTCCTTCCCGAGTAGAGTCTTCTAATAAAGTGCTTGAAAGGGGATCAAATTTTGGAGTGGATGTGAATGTTCGGGGTTTTCTTGTTCCCTGTTTTGGAACATTAAACCCGGGCTAAATGTGTCGCAACTGGCCCGCCGATGGCATGCTGCTTATGGAAATAGGAGTTTCTTGTTATGATTATGCACCCATTAGTATGCCAATATCGAGCCATTTCGGTTCGGTCAACCGTCCTGCGCAAAACCGTCGCCAGTCGCCTGTCCTTGTGTGACATCCCGGACCACCAGGTGACTCACTGATAAAGGTTGTGCGAAAATTAAGTTCTTCCCGTGTAATGGTATCTCACACACGTTTCGTCCCGTTGCTATTAATATCGATCGAACGAGCCGAACGGCCTAGATGGTCAGACACCAAGCGATTTGCAAATACGTCTCCGCGTCACAGCCTTGATCCCGTGATACACAGCCGAACACACAGTATCACATTACCGCAGCACGATCGTAGCGAAAGCAATAAGAAAACTGCCAGACGGGAAGATAATAACATTGATCCTAATTAAAAGTGTGATATATGCGATATAAAACAAATTAAAATACTCTCTTTCTCTCTCTCTCTTTCTCATCCAGACAACATAAGACTCACCAGAGGAGCCAGTTGGGACGAAACTAGTTAGAGAAAGACATGAAAAAAGGCTCAATTTCTTTGCTTTCCCGCTCGATGGAAATCGATTTCGATTTGCTTTCTGTGTTTTGTCTTTCAGCTCGAGATCGAGATATTCGGGTACGCAAGGCTTGGTTTGTTGCCAGAAGATGATAACTTCTTCGCTCTTTGGTAGGGTCTTCTGCGATGCTGCGATCGTTTCCCGATATTTGATATAGCAGTGATTTTGATATCAAATCAATTTTTATCGATCAAAACTGCTATGGCTGGCTGGGAAATTGGTCGGACATTCCATTCCAGGGTGTAGGGTGATAGGTGAAAAGAAGGATGGTTGGTGTTTTTTTGTGTGTGTGTGGAAAAGAAAGTCTATCGCACGATCGGGAAAACTATTCGCGAAATTCCATCACAACAGCCCATTTTTTGCACATAAAGTCTTTGGAGTTATTTCTTAATTTTGAGCTTGATTTGAGGAACGTTTCTTAGAAATCGTACGTGATTGGAGGAATGTTCCAGATGGAAGTGTGTTCGATCAACCAAATAACCCACGCCCGGGAAGGTGAAACAAGTCATCGCGGTACTTAAATGCGAGAGATTCCGTTTGCTCAAGCGTCCACCGCACACCGAGGTCATTCTATGTTTTTGATGGGCATTATTATATTCTGCCCACGTCCGCCGATCGTTACCACCAGCGCCACCGAAAGTGTGAGATTTTGGCTTAACAGGTTGTTAAATTTTACGATCGCTATCGCCTGTCATCCTGCCATCCAGGCGGGCCGAGGAAGCCTCGCAGAACCGCCATCGCGAAGAAAGTGCGCCTGTGGTGCACGAGAAAAACGAAACCATCCGTCGCCGTGGCCCGATCGTCGGTTGGGCGGAACGATATCGGAAAGTGTCGCAAAAACGGTCCCTTGTCAAGTGGAACGAAATTTACTGTTATTGATTGTACTGTGCGTGCGTGTGTGTGTGATCGAAGACCAAGTTTTATTGATTTTACGCTGCCCTGTAGCAACCTCCCCGCTACGGAACGGTTTGTTGCTTTATCTCACCATGCATATCCCCTTGTGCAGATCCGTCGCTATCGATCGCATAAAGTGAGGCCCGTAATGCTGGGCAGAGATGTGCAGTTTTAATGCCGGGGGTTTTTGTTCTGTGTTTGGCCACTATTGGCTGAACTCCTTTTTTCGTACTGCTTTTACGTACAACGCGATCCGTTTGCTGGCGCAGAGGGTGGCCATGGCGCAAAAAGCGTGATTAAGTTGTTTTGACACATTTCACGCTGCTGAATGACGGTGCAGGAAAGCGGGCCGGCAGCCAGCTGGAGTCTTGGAGCGAAAGACAGAGAGAACCTACCTACAAAGAAGGTACGTGACTGATAAATGGTGCAAAACTACTCGATGGGGTCTCGTTTAGCTGCATAATTTATTGGTAAATTGTTTGACAAGAGTATCCAGTCTTAATAAAGGGAATAAATTTTTGGAAGAGAAAGAAACTTTGTTGTACCAAGGAAATATTTTTATAAAGATTCCTTAAGGCGTATTAAAACAAAGTAAAATCAAATCTCACCCCAGGAAAATGCACCCAATTGCATAAAAAATAAGACATGAAATGCAAATGCACCGGAAAACGTTCAAACACGGGAATTATTGCGATAATTTATGGCCTCAAATTTTATCACCATTTATCAGCTTCCCGGGATCTGGTTCGCTGTTCTGTGTCGCGTTGAAGCTGCTGCATTTAATGACTTCCTTTTACGTTCTTCTGGTTTCTTATTCTTCATTTTGGATGTTTTGAATTCTTCGAAATGGACCAATTTTTATTTTACAAATTTAAAAACTTAACAAAATTTTCTATAATATTGGCTCAAAAATGGTTCAAAAATATAGCCTCGAAGGGATATCCTCTCGATATAGCTCGCTCGATATAAGCAATGGGCTCTCATATTCGATCCATCCAAATCAGTCATTAAAGAAAGATCGCGCTGAGAAAGACACACACAGACAGCGAAGAATCCGATCGGTCCGGAATCGTTGGAGCACCAGCGATCAGCGGTGGGCAAACGACGGTACCCGGCAAACGACCGTTTTCCGAAATAGTATTCCGTACACTTTAGACTTAATTTTATGTTGTTTTTATTTCACGCTTTTACGATCGAAAACTTAATATCCTACATAAAAGTGGGGAAAACACATTTCATGTCATTCCATTTCGTTTTCATGGCGCATCATAATGTCGTCCGGTGGGGGGATTTGCGTCCGCGGAACAAAGCGGAGCGAGAGAGAGAGAGAGAGAGAGAGAGAGAGAGAGAGAAAGAGTGTGTTTTGGAACAGGAAATTCAAAAAAACTTCGGATTTGTTTTTCGAGTTCGGCAGTTTCGGAACATTCAAAGGAGCTCTCGGTGCTTTGACGAGGTTTAACGCTAAACACCAGCTTTTTCATTGCTGCAAAGTTTGGCCGTAGTACGATCGATTGTGGACTTCCTCCCACATGCGGCAGCCAGACATTTCTAAAAGGTGTCAAATGGCTTATAATAATTGAGTTTCTAGTGTTGCTAACAGTTTTTTCGCCCCGTCGAGATGAAATTAAGCACAACATGATTCCGATGGAATGCTTCTTCTTGCCGACGCGTCTCTTTGTCACTGGATGAATTGGGAATAAATCACCGTTTTATATTGGGCTCATATTTGGTTGGTCGGTGTCGAAAATTTATAGCTCGCCCGCATGATTCTTCCTCTCGCTGGACTACATCGCGCTCGAGAATGTCTGCGCCTGGTTGTACTTCCAAAAAGGCTCACTTTTGCATTTTACGAGCCATCGTGGGTTGCGGTCTGACAGGCAACTGATCCTTTAACAAAGCAAATCAAATTATAGATACTTGGGTGACTTGTGACGATTTTGCTCGGACTAAGTGGCGATGTCGGTCCCCTCATCGGCGTCGTCATCATCATCACCATTCTCGAGGTCTCATCGGAGACCTCCAACGTGACCGCAGGATTATCGATGGTTGGGATGCATCGTGTAGGTGCCACGGTGTCGCCCGCTTGTTAGAGATGTGTGAAACAAACGGTAAACATGGACGCCCCCGAACAGCGCACACGAAGACGCTGGCAACTCGCTGCTTCGTACAAAACCCCACGGGCGATCGAGATGCATCCCAACAAACCCAACGGGAATGACCCGATTCTCCCGTGTTGTGGGTGAGCGTAGACTCTCCTGGCCGGGTCTTGCTTTGCATAAGATGATTTGCCCGTGGCGCTTGCACCGACGACGACGACGACGACTGATGATAACCGCGTCGAGTGCGGTGGGAAAACAGTGTAAGCAGACACGGGGTTTGCGAATGGCTTACGGAGAGGAAAATAGGGAAAGCGACAAACGGGCAAATTAATCCATCGTTATCGCTGATGGGAAATTAAACATGGGAAAGGCTGTCTGGCCGAGCGTTAGAATGTGTGGTTTGTGGTATGGGAGGGCAGTTTTTTTCCCATTACAGGGTTGGTGGAAGGTTGATAGAGGCATCATAATGCATATTTATTTTATGATACTTGAAGAGATATTTATCGCTATGTTGTGGAGTTATTTTGCTCTATTAAACAATGTGATTCGTTGAAATAATTTGTAAAAAAGTTAAAAAATCCTTTTTTTCAAATTTCATCCAGGAGTGTTCATTCAGTCATCGTCTTTGTCTCAACTCAATACTGAAAAATCTTTCAAAGTTGCAGCTATTTGGGAGCTAGTTGAGCTACTGCTTCTTAAGATTGGGCATTGTATTTGAGGAAATATTTTGTGGAAATAATGTGTTGGATAGAATACAGTCTTCCAAAGTTATATTCTTCTTCGGTACACTTTCTCCTATGATTAACAGTCATACTGAGCGGAGCTCTGATAGAGCTACAACGCCACGTACTTTGTTCAGCGTTAATTCCTCATAAAGGCAACTACTACCGACGGAAACTTCGAACTTTTAATGTCTTCTGAATATGCCTAAGGAATTGAGGACAATAGGTGTCTAATGAGCATTCCCAAGGAATCGAATATCTAGAAGAATAATTCTCAGGATCATGGTATAGCAGACAGATTCTTTATCAACATTACAAACAGAAGATTGGTCTTTGATTGTTCTTAGTCGAGGACATAAACTACCAGAACGCCTAGCCAGCCGCTGCGTTTTAAAGGAAAGTAGAGATTTTCTTTCATGATCTTGTACTCGATTGAGATCAACGTTTTCATTATCATTAATGATCGTTACCTTAACTTTCAGCTTATTACAAAACTCTAGTTATAATATCTCTCTGATGTCTTCAGATATTCGAATCAACAGAGCTTGGCTGGGGATCCAAAGGTTTAATTGAATATCAAACAATTGACTTCCGGCCCTGAAGTGATTAAGCTTTATTAAAGCTTTGAGATGTCTAGACGAAAAACGTTCACAAAAAATATATCATTGAGTGTTTTGTCCATATCTACTCCAAATGCATGTCTTATTCAGGCTACTTGTAACAAACCTCGTACAAAACAAAAATTTGTTGGTGAGTGGACCTCAAGATTGCATCAAATATCTTTGCTATCAAACCTTTTAGTAAACCATCCTTATGTACAGTTCATGCCATAATTATAACGTTCGGTATGGTTTACCGTTTGAAACTCCTGACTGCATTCCACCTCAAGAGTAATGTCTTTTTATCACCCATTACTTCTTGAGAGATCTTTTAGAATAAGTGTCCTACAGGCTTCAGAAAATGGGCTTATACACCATCCCGAACGGCATATTTTAAAATATATATTGGCTTGTTAATATTTCTTCGGACACCGTATTATAATTCAATTTAATGTTGTATCCAGCAGGAATGCGCTCCATCCCACCTGAGCAACCATCCGCAGGTTGCAAAGTAGCATCGGCACAAATGGTGGTAAAATAATTCGCTCGCTCAATGCGCTCGAGCCTTCAACGTGTGCCTCCGGTTACGTGTGCTTCGGTGTGTGCGCTCTTCCTGTGTCGGGCTGCATTCTTCCGATCTCCCACTTAACCACGGCTGCCCTGCATTTCGGGAGAGTGATCTGCATAAATTCCTCAACATAACTGCGCAAACACACACAAACGTAGGCAGAATCACTCCGATCCAGCCTTTCACGGGAGGATTTTGCTTCGGGGTGTTCGGTGGTCAATCGTCGCCCATCACTCGATCACTTGGCAGGTTGGCATTTTCCATCCCTCGCAGCTTCTCCTCTCCCTTTTGCCACCGCCTTTATCGACCGCGAATAAAAAGTGCTACCGCGCGAGGGTCGGTTCCGGTGAAAAGAAATGCTAGGTGAAAACAGAAAAGAAACCCCGTACTTGCTTTTTGCGAGTGGAAAAATATAATAATAATAATAATGATAGTGATAGTTATAATCATACAGCGCGCATACGACAGTCCATTGTGCCAAGTGCAGCAGCGAGTACCACCGCACCAAGCATTTATCCTTTGGAGCAATAAAGCTGCCAGGCTCGGGTCAGGCTCGGTAACTCGGGCAAGCATTATCTGTAACTTTAAGTACATTCCAAGCGCTTTTCTTTTGTCAAAAAACGAACTTAACACAAAGGAAGCATTTCAAGTAAAAGAGCAATACAAACCGACAAGACTTTACCCACTTCAATATATACGTTTTCGCCTTTTGGCGATGTTTTTTAGTTGTGCTGTGAGCTTAAAGGCGATGTCCTTTGTCTGTCTCCTTTCAAACAAAAAAAACACGCCCGGAGTAGAGTGCGCTGCTCTTTGATTAATAATTTATACGAAAATTATTATGATAAATTATGTTGGTTCCACTGTCTCCGCCTTCTCCATCCCACCCAGACCCTTTTCTGCTCTCCCGGCAACAGGCCAAGCCAGTTGCCGATGGGCGAGAATCAGAAAGGAAAAACATTTTCCAAGATGGTTGATACCGTGGCGAGTGTTGCCAGTGTGAGTGAGTGATTCCTTCCTTCGGCCGGGACGGACCCCACAACGGAGCAGGGGTGCCTCATTATGTGCGATAACACCATTTTGCATGTCGACTATATTTTACTCCACTTGTCAAAGCGGCCATACTGTTTGGAATATTTTACCATCACTTTTTTCTTTCTTTTCGCTTCGGGTATGTATTTTTATATAAACCCAGAAGCAGCAGTTGTTGAACCGTGCACTGCTCAAACTGCAACTCCAACAGGCACGTTCTTATCAGCGAATCGAGATCGCTTTGGCAACGTTTTAGCGCAGGACATTCCGAGCCCGGGCACTGCAATGCACACCCCGCTGCAGGTGACCAATCTGACGGGATCGGGCATCGATCAAGGCCTGCACTCACCATCATCCGACAATCATCATCCATCGGACGTGGCTGGGTGGGTTGGTCCGGTTTTGAAGCACGTGTAATGCAACATGTGCCCGTGTGTGTGCGTGTGTGTGTGCTGGCCAGCCCCCTGAATGCCTGAAGAGCAACTCAGAGTCGCGATGGGTGTTGTAGTTGGAGTGAGATTTTTACGACCAGATTATGTTATTTTAAAGAGTGCAAAATTATTTTGTGGGATGTTGAGCCCTCCCCGCACCCTCTTCCTCTTCCACCACTAGCTTCGCTCATCCGACTTCCCCCTCATCGAAACAGTTGGATGATGATGGACGAACTTTTACATTTAAATACCTTTCTATCACACGACGCGGTTTTCACATGGGGTAACTCCTTTTTTTTCGCCCTCCGCTGGTGTAGGCTCGGCAATTATAGGAACGAACATGACAAAATGGTGGACGAGCAGATGAGATTACTCAGCCCCCCGATCGCACCGGTACACGATCAAAATGTGACGAAGATCCCTTCATTTGATATGCAAAGTTCGTATCGAGCGTCGATCGGTGCGTCCTCGATCACGAGCGGAATGGAAGCGAAAGGTACAGTGCCGGTGGCACTTTCGTGCCATCGCCCTTTTACACCGAGACACCAACTGTGCGCCGAATGCGGACCGTACGTATGCCTTCCGGTGCTCGATCGAACCGTTGCGGCCATTTCCCGTGAAAGCCGGTGCCGGTAGAACCGAGAGATCGAGATTGATTGTTGATCGATCATGCAATCGCCCCGCGGATCACCTGCATTGATCCTGCCATCACCCATGAACACACACACACACACTAGCGCGCACACACAGACACCGGGCACATTTTGTGCAAAAATTATTGCTCCAAAGTATAGGGAAGCAGTGGATCTGCGTAAAAACGTTCTGTGCTGGAGGCTGTGACCAGTGATTGCAATTAGTGCTCTGAGCGTGTGTGTGTGTGTGCTCAAGCAAGAAAAAACTCCTCATTCGTCCAGCACATTCTTCATTTATCCTGCCAGTAAAGCAACCCAACGGACCGACGCTGATTTAGCATTTTGTAACCCCGCGTGCACGACAGTGTGATCAGCGTGATGTCGTTTCGCGGGCATGCCAAGTGTGCATGCCCTTTTTTGTGTTTTGCTACTACTTCCAATAAATCCCCCCGAGCGGATGAGCGGAGCACAACGCAAACGTACGCGGCAAAAGGTACGCGGTGAATTGCTTAGCGTTTAGGTTAATGTTTCATTAGCAAATTGATTCACGCTTGCAGCACTCGGGTTGCAGCTTGGTTGCTTGCCGTTTGTACCGGTCCGATATAATTTTGATTGCCTTCGAGTGAATTGAAAAACGTTTATCGAGTTACAGAAATAATGTGTTCACTTTCGGGCGTTGTACGTGTAGTTGTTCCTTTTTTTCGTAGCTGATGTTTGGTTTGTACGGTTGGTTCGTGAGAAAAGGTTGCATGCGGCATCATTTGAGAACTGAATTTTTTCCTTGAGCAGAAGAGGGTAGAAGTGAGCAGAATTGGTATTAGTATGTGGAATAGCTATTTGACTTTAATATGTAGCCTTATGTCAACATCAAACTAAACAAGAAATAAAATAGAGGAATTATTGAAGGTGCCAATTATGATTTTTTGACTCAATTAATGATTTTTGGACAAAGAACCAAATATAGTTTAAAGTCATGCCGTTTTCGAGAAGAAAGCATGATTTTTCAGTACTGATTTTTAAAGCTTCTTAAATATTGAAACAGAATTTGAAGCTGAAGCGTCCCGGGTTCGTGTCTTATGCTGCAGTCTTTTGATTTAAATAAAATAAAATAATAAATTAAATGAGATAGATGAGTGAAGTAAGGGATAACAGTCTTCAGATTCAGAAGAAAAGTTACGAAGAAAAGTCTGTAGCTTTTTCATCTTCCAAACCGAATGAAGTTACCCTGTCTTCTTACTTTATTACTTTGGGATATTCATAGCTAAGACAATGCTTACTGTGTTGCAAACCAGCATGAATTTAATTTATATTTTCAATATTTTAGTTTATTGTCTTAAATATGGGTTGGGAGTAGTTTTTATGACGAATTTATAGACCGTAAAAACATTGTGTGTTCACAGTAATAATAATAATTTAATACTAGAAATTTTAGTCTATCAGTGAGATAGAAGGAAGACAGGAACGTGAGAACAATTGCTCTCCGTACAATACACATAAAGTATCGGCTCACACAAATCCACCCTCGCTGCACTTCCTTCTTCACGGCCGAACGCTAAAGCCAAACGCTTTGTTGTGATACAGCACGGACAGATCCTTTCACAACAATCAAACAGGCCGTGGCCAGAGCCGGGGCCAGGTAGAATATATTTCTTCCGTTTCTCATTACCACCGCCGGCCACGGTGTGTTTGGTCTATAATGCCTCTAGCTTAAGCGAACACGCAACGTACAGCCTTGAATGAGCTGTGATCCCATTTCCAGGACATCCCAGACCAAGACGTCGGGTATTTGTGTCTGCGTGTGCGATCGACCACAGCGAAGGAGCGAAGGATAAAGCGACGGGAGCCTTGTGTCGCAGCGTGTGTCGCATCCTTTGAGACGAGCCCTAGTTCCCGGGAACCGATATTTATTCCGAGAATTCGGACATCTTTACAAACCACCCGGGTTCGTGTCTTGCTGCTGAAGTCTTTTGATTGAAATGAGCGCTGCAATAGACAGGATGCGGATCGGTACAGGAAAAAAAAATTCCTCGAATTTCATCCCCGACGTGCGGCGTCTTTGGTCCTTGCTCACAGCCACATCCGGATGTCAGCCCGGACGGAACTCACACCCGTCACTTAAGACACCATTTTACGAGCGACACATTCCGCCGGCCCACCCGCAGTAATCGTGCAGGAGAAAATGTATGAAGCGTTTAGAGAAAATTGAAACGTTACTAACCATCGATTTGCGTTCGAACATTGGTGGTGCTCGGCTTTGGGATCCAGCACGACGAGCAACAGACGACGGGCTTTCGGTACAGACGGAATGGCATTAAGCAAAACCGTCTCCCATTCCCTTTCGGGAGGAGTACATACATACATTCTATGCTACATGTACACGAATCACATGAACATGCCGGTCGAGGGCAAAACGATCGATCGACCGTACGTACGACCGTATGTATGCTTTTCCCGGGGTGTGTACGTTCCCGGCCCGACTTGTATGCACATATTGCATGGCACCTCCAACGGCACGTCCTCGTTGCCCGCAGTCGTCAGGCGCGCGAAGCATCAAAGCACGAAAGCATGACTTGGGACGGCCACGAATCACGTGCCCGTGAGCAATCGGTAATCTATCGATTGCTTTTCGGAGGTGTGGTAATGAAGACAGCCAACATGACAGACGATGTGTTGATTAACGCGCACCCGACCTGGCCACCCTCCCGTTCTCCACCAGGTTGCTCCCCCTTTCTTTACAGAGGGAGTTAGAGAGAGAGAGAGAGAGGGAAGGCTGTAAAAAAGTGAACGGACAGTGTGTGGCTCGATGTGTCTATGCCGTCGCTTAAATGGTCTATGATGTGATGATTAGTGTGGGCAATTTATTGAATTTGTGGCCAAAGGCACACGGTGAAGAATGTGTGAAATTTCGGAACCAACTCAATTTTCTGGCCGTGCCTGGCTGGTTTGCCCTGTCCTGGTTGTCTGGTGGATAAACAAATAGACAAAGCGGTACGAAGATGAGAGACTGTGATGTTTGCTGTAGGAAATTCAATTTATTGCACTGTAATCAATCATAAAGGAATGCCATATACGCCCGAGTGAGCGTTGGCTTTGGGAAAATAGCGATCCGATAGTTAAACAAACAGATAATTGGCAAACGGGCTCGGTGAGTATGGCAGGATTTTTTTTTCTTTTTTGCAGCAGACTTTTTAACATCGAAAAATTTCTGCTAGCGAAGTAGCAAAGTGGCGTAATTTTCTAAATTTTTATTTTAACCATGACCACTTCATTGCGGCTACATAATTATTGAATATGGCCCTCGAATAAAAATTTATTAGCTAGAAATTTTGTTGAAGACACCGTAAACATTGACAAGACTTGTTCGTTAGAACAAACAATCGAAGGATCTTGCCTTGATTCCGTTATAAATTTGTGAAGGACATCAACAACATAGAGAAAGGTTATGCTTGAATCTATCGTTTTATTAGGCTACCGATTAGGAGCCAGTCTATTCAAAAATTATTGACTCCCTATTTCAAAAGCTGAGCACGAAGAATTGTTGAAAAGACTGGGTGAAATGCAGTGTTTAAGCTTGTTTTTCCTTCATCTACTCGCAATTATTCCTGGGACATCATAAATGGTGAAGAATGATTCGAACAATTAAATAAGTCATAGCTTCCCGCATGCAGCACAGAACGAGACCGGTCCCGATTTAATCAGTCGCTTCTTCAACAGCTCCCATCCATGCCATTTCCAAACACATCCATCATGATGATTCCCCCGAAACCGATAAGCAACAAAAATTATTACTAAATTTGTTTTCCTCCACATTTGCGGCTAATTACCTGTCACGTCCATTCAGAAAACTCCCTCATGCGTTCTGATGTATACAGCTCCAAACACCGAAGCCCCCTAATTAATCCATCCCGTCGGTAGTCGGCGTCGTCGTCGTCGTCTGCCCCGAACAAAATGGCCGTACCAGATCTGAAACTCATCAGGATTCAGCCAAGCAAAATCGTTGTACAAGAGCTAGTGTAGAAAACAAGCGGCACCTACTCACAAACATGCTAAACATCTTCCTCTTTTTCGAGGGAGGGCTATCAAACGCTTTATTATCGTTCCGAGCACAACCGGTAGCTTCGTTCACAATATTTTTACTATCTGCCCACCGCCAGCAGGTTCGCCAAACATGGGAAGACGAGGAGCCACCCTGCCGAGGTGACCAGGGGTGAATGAAATGATGAATATAAAAAAGAGGCGCAACATCCCGCCTCCAAGTCCGCACTCGTTTGCATGTTTACCCCCCCGCTCACTGGCGAAACCTTCGGTCTTGGGTTTTTTCGGTGTTCGGCTTGGATGGTTGGCTTATCGGCGGGAGAAAATCTTTACGCTACCAATTAATATTTATAACAACTTTTAAACATCTAGACAAACTTATCAACCTCCCCCATCACGGGCCGTGTCGGGGGTGAATGAAAGCGAAGCGGAAAACGATTCGGAGCACCAGCATGACAAACGAGGTGCCGAGGCTTGGCTGGATGGGCAGAACGCGATGGGAGTGTGGTTGGAGTCTATTACGTAAAGGAAATCGGCGAAACGGCCAAGGACGACTGCTCTTAAGAGATCGCTAACATTGCCTTGATGAACAAGATGAATTTGAGCTCCAAGAAAGTACTCTTGTTGAAACTTCTCAAACTTCCTCAAAAACTCAATTCGTTATAAAATAAAAATATTCATTAAATTTCGAAATGCAAAAGACCAGCTTGGGTGTCGTCTTGAGGAATGTTGCGTCCCAACCCTTCAAGACGCGTGACTCAATCGATCGAAACGCGCGAGCAAACGAAACCAGCAGCGCGAACCCTACTTCCTGTGGGCTTGCCGGGCGGAAAAGGTGTGTGTGTGAGCCCATGCGCATGAAAACAAATGAAGAAACCAGGAGGAAATAAGGGAAAAAATTATCATAGATCTTTATCGCCTGTTGGTGCCTGCTTGCCGGCTGAAGTTACAGTCGCCGGTGCCGGTTGGTCAGTTGTTTGCTGGTAGTTGGCTGGTGCTCACCCAGCCAACGCGATCCACCACTGCATTGCATCCCAAGCTCAACTCCAAAACTGTTGGTATGTGCGCGCGCGCGTGTGTGTGTGTGTGTGTGTGTGTGTGAATGTGGGCTTCAGCGCACGCCCGCTCGCGGTAGGACGAATGAAAATGTTCCCCCGTGCGTATGTATAAATAATCATAATCTGACAGCTAACATATTAATTCGAATTTATCACGTTCAATACAAGCACCTACACCTCGCAGGCTGTGGTTCCTATTTCCGGTGTCCCACATCATCCCCCCTCTCGCGCTGGGCACCACATCCCGCGGCTTCAACGAATGCAACTAGTCGTAATGCTACTACTTGCTGCTCGGAACCACGGAATGGTCGTTCGTGTACGGGGAGGCCCATGAAATATTTGGTTCAATTCGTTCAAATCAAAACACTCGAGCGACTGTACGTGGTCCCGGCTGTCGAAAGCCTCGGCGAGCCCAGGCGAGCTTGTGAAATATTAAGCGGCTATTTACCACGCAGCATGGTGAGAGCAACGCTTGTTGGCAAAACATTCATATGGAGCTCGATCTATCACGGCTCCGGGACGGCTCGGAACGGAGGACTGTTTGTTGAGGCTTCAAGATGGCAATGTTTGATAAGTGTAAGATTGATACCGGGTAAACAGTTGTTGAATGCAAACGGAAACATGTTCATCGACAAACAGATCGGCTAAAAATTCTTCTCGGCTTAAAAAAAAAAATCAAAAAAAGATTCTTACATCAAAGTTGATTTTGTTCGAAATTTCTATAAATTAATGCAGTGCACATATTTCCTAAAGATTCAGTTTTCTTCTAAGTGAAGACAAACATTTAAACTATTCTTAGTCGATTAAGAACATTAGATAAATTATGAATATCCGAGGAACTCTATGAAGAAACTCCATGAGCAATCGTTCCTATTATTACGACAATCCCTGTGCGATGAAATTGATGATCCTCCGGCAAGTCTTTCAAATCTTGACAAGTCCTCCAAAATAACCAGAGCTATTTCTAGAGCTTGTTATGGTCTAGACTAGATAGTGAACTTCAAGAACAAACTATGTGTATGCTGGAAGACATTTATCTCCAATAATTCCTATTATTAAATTACTCGCTTTATCTTAATTAATAACTTAAAAAATCATTATCAGAATATTTTGTTCTCACTCAAATTATTATTTATCTCTCGCACAGAGATCACACCCTCGATGTAGATCACCTACCACCGGCATAGATTCTCAGGAAAATTCTTCCGAGCCTTCACCACACACCAACCTACTTAAAGCCCTTTCCAGGAAACGCATTCCAACTCGACCGTTCCGTTTGCCCGAGCTTCCGTCCAAGTGTAATTCTTCTCCCAGAGTCCCGAATCATACCACCGAGTAGGCCATGGGAGCCAACCATCGTAATGTAAATACCATCACGTTCCGGTACTTGAATACCTAATGATCTCATAAACATGCGCCGGAATTATCCAATTTGGAATCGATTCTGTCACACATTTTATGCGACGCGCTGGCCGGGATAAGGATTCATTCGGATTCAAATGAACTTTCGGGCGGGCGCGCTGGTTACTTGGAGCGGGGTCTAAGTAGCCTGGTTTGACCGATCTTCCTGCCTGCCCGCTTTTCAACCCGGGAACGCGGGTTCCGCGGGACCCTGGTTTGTACCGACTGACAGTAAGACGGTTAGCATAAATGCTTTGATATGTAAATTGATTGACACCACACACATGAGTGCCGCGCGATCGCTATAAAGATGCACGAGTGTGTGCGTGTGTGTGTGTGAGTGTCGGTAAGGGAGGCACAAGGATGGGAAGCAAGGGTGAAACCGTCGGAAAGGGAACCGAACAAACATAAATAATTCCATCACGACGATGCGTCGGAACGTGCGACGGTGTGGTCTTCAAAATCATCCCGGGTGCCTTAACGCGCGGGACCGTTCCTCTGCACCGTTCTTTTTTCGATTGTCCTTCCATTCCATTTTGTTTTTCTACCCTGCCCCCCAGAACTTCGTTTAGCAAGACCGTCACGTTTTCGCTGTTCCCTACTGACGTACTGACGAATCGGTTCGGGGTCGGTTTTAAGCTTCACTTGAAGCTGCTTCTGCCAGTAATCCGTGGGTACGAATAATTAGAGCGCTTTATGATGCCGCGACCTCAGTCTGGTTGTGTGTATTGGCTATCAAACAAGGCCACACACACACACTCATGTACCTGTAGAATCTAGCCCTGTTCTGAAGCCATTAGAATCACACCATACAAAACCTACCGAGGCTAATAAGGCCAATAAGAGCCGAGAATCGTGTAATCGAGTAGATCGTCCAATATTGCCATAAACGATACGCCCCACGAACGAGGGTGCAGCACCGAGCAGACTGAGCTAGTCCACTTCCGTTCCTTCGCGTTCGGTACCAGCTCGACAGCAAAACGACAAAAGTGTCAGTGCTTCTCCACAAGGTCCACAAGATCGGATCCAACCAGGCGGAGCTCAGAGGAAAAGACAACGCAACTCGCCACCAAGTAAGTCCACGATCGGCCTCGTTCAATACTGGAATATTTCTAATAAAATAGAGAATTTATTGCCGCATATCATGAAACGCCAAACATGCAAGCCGCCCGCTGCCGGTGCCACTTTGCGATCTCTGCCGAACCGCCGATCGTCGTCGGTCGTTTGTCTCGTTCGCCCGCTCGTGACGGGCGGTGGATTCGGTGTTCCTGTCAACCCGCGGGTACGAGCTCGAGCTCCGAAACCGCATCGGATGGAATAAAATTCTGATGTTCGATCGTAAAAAGTCGTAAAAATTAGAATACACATAAAACGTAAGCGTGAAAAAAATACTTCTTTTACATTTCTATCACCTTTGCGGTTGGTTATGCTGTTGTTTTATCGTCCTCGTCAACCCGCTTTTCCGTCTCGCACTCGCCGCCGAAAAAGTGGTCTCTGTTCTTTTCTCTACTTTGAGCAGTCCTTTTTCTCCTGTCCCGATTCCGTGGTTTGACCACTCGGGGCGGGCCGGCTTTTAGGAAGGTTCTCCGTCAGTGCAACTATTGCCACGGTCACATCATCTTCATCACGGTTCTGGTTCTGTTTGTCGCTGTTTTGACCGGATTAAGTCCTTTCCCTCGTTTCGATTCCACACTTTCAATGTGCTGGCGTGCGTGTGTGTGTGTATGCATTCGAAATTTTGTAGCTCTTTGTTGACTGCTACTTTTCGAACCGCCAGCGAGGTTCGTCGCTTAGCCTTTTTTGAAGTCTTTCGTTTTGTAAGGTGAAGCAGGATGGCTCATTTCTTTCTCATGTGTGTGTGTTTTTATGCGGGGAGTCGTTTACATGCCTCAACAGCATTCTAACCCTTAAATTACTCCGGCAAACTAATCCTGCCCATGACGTCGCGCACGACTCAACCACGTGCACCTATTGCGGATGCATATCCATGTAATGAGCTTATACATATTTGTGTTTTAATATTTATTTATTTGTTTACAGCTTAGTCACACAAACCTCGCTTCTCGTTCGGGGCCACTCCCTCATCGAATGAACGGAACCTCCTCCCTCCCCCTTCCCTTCGAAGCTCACCGGTCCGCCTCTGGGTCCAGCTTTTGGACAGTTTAAAAGCTAATTGAAGATTAATTTTCCCGAAAATGAATGACACTATCGAGCAAGAATATCTTTTAAGCCACCGGATGGAATGTGTGGCTGTGTCTTGCGGTAACCGCTTGCCCCATGGCAGCCTGATCGTGAAGATGCACCCCCATGTCAGCCTAAGAACGCCTATTGTCGCGCTTGGCGTTTTTATTTACCCGGGCCCGGGTCGCTCCCGGCATCATCGTGCACCCGGAGCGCGACCAGCCGTTGTCGTATATTTAAATTTTACGCCGATTGATGAAGCTTGTTTGATAGTGTCACTCCCCGCTCCACGGTTGGTGGATGGGGAAAACGGGCCGTTAAATCGATGTAAATTTATTTAATGTAGTGTATTTTCCGGTTCGTAACGCGACCGCAACCGCTCTGACGGACGCGCTCATGAACCTCATGGGTCCTCAAAATGATAAATGAACTCCCCGTTTCGGAGATGCAAGCAATTCCGAACGGCCCCAGTGCGTCAGAACCTCGGTACTGGACACTGGTGAAATGGTGAACGCGCGAAGTGAAGTTGTTGTTTCGCTCGCGGAAGGATTTGCGGCTGAGATTTTATTATTTTTGCACCAAGCGCAACGCAGCAAACGGGTGAATTATTCTGGGGGTTGTTTTTATGGCACTGTCATAAATATTTTAACTGCTGCTTAATCTACTGCGGAAGGATGTTTTTTTTTTTCTCTCCCGAAAATGAATCTTCGGTAATAAAGCGCCGATCGGAGCTGATAACTCGGTTCGAAAGCGATTAAAGCTGCCCGTCTGCTACAGGGACGAAGTGTGGGATTTATTTTTAAACCCGTCGTTAAAGACACGGTTCGGTTGAGGTCTGCATGGGAAATGTCAAGCAATTTTTTAATAAAATTTCCTTAAATGATTTTGTTTTCTTTTGTACATCAAAAACACGATAGCGGTGCTGATAATATTTAAGTCACCGTGAGAAAACGCAACTTATTTATAGCTGTATTACCTTTTTCTATATGCATGAAATAGTTTATCCGAAGTTCAATTGCACAATTAATGATTTTTTAAGAAGCCTTGTGATACCCATTAATTTTGTTTTACTAAGCTTAAAATTTGAAAACAAATAATTGTGTCCAAAAACCTTTGATCACTGCTATATTGTATATTCTAACTAAATATATTATTAGTTCGGCCGTTCATGTATTTCCTTTTCTAGGGCCAATATTGTAGTGAACTCTGGTTTGCTGATCATCTGACGTTCATTCATTCGTACGTTTCTTAGTGTATTTAGCATACTTTTGTAGTAATGAATTACAAGAGAAAGCTAAATATTATTCCGACCCTAATTTCAGCTAATTTTAGTACAACTGATTCAACCGACAACTGTTCAATCTTCATAGCAAAATTATAGCAAAATCATGCATGTTCATGAGCACATGGCTATGTCAAAACGGCGGTCAGCGCGGCCAACATCCTATCGTTTTCCAAATGCAACCAGGCAACCACCACCATTTTATTCTATCAGCACTCAGCACCAGCGAAACACTTTCCATGTCACAAATATTATGCAAATATTCCGCTGCACTTCACTCAGATCTGAGCCGCCGTTCGACAGTCCTCCACGCCGCCCCCCAGTACCAGTCTCTCATCCTCTCCAACTTTGCGTGGAATTTCGTTTATTATTTTTTTCACACTTTAATCTCGCTCCGGCACGCACATGTCCGAAATGCCGAATTCCAGCCTGCACCCATCGTGTGGGCGAGGAATGGTTGCGTGAGGAATGGGGAAAAGGTGGACAGGGATGCCAAGTGGTGGAACTGGAGCAAGTGTAGCATAAGGGAGTTTCGTCTGACCACCGGGGCAACACACCAGTTGCACACAGTGGTCCTGACACGCTGGTCAAAATTTGCCTTGCGAAGTGGGTGAACGCGTCGCGATCGTCCACTGTGCACTGCCGAGGTGGATTTAGTGTGCACGGTGGGGGGTTGTGTGGCAGCTAGCAGCAGGGGGTGTCTGCAAACTGTTCTGTGGCAGCTTTAGCCCCCCCCCCCCCCTCCCATTCCTCCCATTCTGCTTATCCCATTTTTTTGCACGGGGGAAATACGACAGAAAAGTTCCGAAGATAAGCCCATTACGACGACGATCGGCAATGCATTGGCGCACTATCGGCGAGTTGAGGGGATAATTCCGGCCAGTGGTCGCCGGGTTCCTGCGTTCTGGTATTTATTTTTTCGGGGTCCTCTTCCTGCTCTCGTTCTCGGCCGTGTTTATCGCTCGTCTTATGACCAGGCCAACCCGCCCTGCTCATCACGGCCACGGTCTTCCTCGTCGATGCTGCCATTTGCTGCCATGCGATCGTGTTGAAAATCGCTTTAACGAGCATATTCCGCGGATGGTTTCGCGCGCGCTGGCTAAGACTGGCTTAAGATGTTTGATTTAACTTCAATAGGAATTATTTCTGAAACGAGCTTGGGTAAAGCTTTTAATATTGTTTCTGTTCCTTAAACTAAAGTAGTCCTTTGAAGACTAAAAATCGATGCAAGCTCGACGAAAGTCCAGCAAGCATTCAATCTGCACTCAAAATTCGCCCGTCCAAGACATGCATACGATCTCCCGTTTTATTTCATGTGGTTATCTTCTCTTCCCTTCGATTCCCCCCCCCAACACACACACACACCTTCCCCCTTCACCAGCTACTTGTAGCGCTTATTGCAAAATGCCAAATGTCCCCACTGCATCGGCTGCATCCGTCCGGCTGCATTTGGTTCAGTCCGGGTGCGAAACGGGATGGCAGTCCGTTTGGCAGTATTCATTATCAAACTACTTAAGAACGCGAAGATAACTCTCGTTTTATTTATTGACATGACTTTTTAATGGTTAAATGGTTTTTTGTATCATTCATTTGCCGCCGCACCATCATTCCATATCCATTCTCGCTCACTCGCCGATCGGGCCGACCGGGCTGCACTTTGTCTCAAGTGCGCTTTTGCATTTCGGCGCTGCTAACCGGCTGACCCGGCACTGACGGAAAACGGATTAGCGAGAGGATTCGTCTTGGAAAGGAAACGCTTTCGGCTCGATGATATGACTTATAGCGCGATCGCTTCCCTTTTTCTTCCCTCTCGTCTCGTCCCCATTTCCGGCCGAGACGGATTTACGCACGAGTGTGTGTGTGTGTCTCGTTGTCAGCCAATTTGGGGTGATTTTCATGCGTTTTCGACTGGGCCTTATCGGCCAGTCCTGCTCCCTGTTCGTCCTTCGACCGGAGATGAATTGACCAGAACGGGTCCGCTCCGCACCATTGTCCTCTTCCTTCCTGGCTATGTTTTAATGCTTTATAAAGCATCTGTGCCACTCATTACGGCAAACGGCATGAACGAATGATTTAAATAAATTTGCCTGCTGGAAAAGTAAAACCCCATACTTCAAACCATTCCGACACAGTAAAAGGAGCAACGGCGAGCGAAACCAAAAAAAAAAAAACCCGGTGGCACTCGGATCCTCGAGTGGCAGCAACCGACGACTGACCGGCCGTGAATCATTGTTAAAGGATTAAGTCATTTAAAAGGCAAGTTGTCTGTTTAAAATGCAATCATTTGCCGCCGTAGCTGTGCCCCGTAGCCACCGGGTCGAAATATAAATGGCAGGGCACCAGGGTGACTTTCGATAAGTAAAACCGACGGGTGAGGTGGCCTCGCTAGCGGCGTGGAAAAATGTCAGCCCCATCGATGCGTTCCACCGGCCTGCACACGGTTTAGAATGACAGCGATCGGCATCATCCTGTGTGAGCGTGTGTGTGTCTCTCTCTCTGTCCACTGAGCCAGCGAATAGTTGAACCTTTCCAAGATCGAACGTGTATTCGAATGACTAATCGGGCTAATGGTGCGCGTTTCGTGTTCGGAATCGCCAGACGCACACATTCCTCCGGGAGGATGGCTTTTGCTGCAATCATCCACCGTCCGGACGCCCACACCAGATGGTACACATTCTTCGCGATCGGGTGCCAATGAGTTGCGTTGATTATGCAAATCTTCACCACTTACTGGGACAGTTTTAAGCAACGACGATCACAGTGGCTGAGCTTACGCTCACGACTTTGTTGCATCGGTACTACGGTTGACGACAAACGAACTTGCCCGAAACCATCCAGCAGGGAGGCAGTTCGGTGTGATTGTGAGCATGTAATGTACGTACAGTGAGTGCAAAAAGTATACATTTAACAGTTTAATGAAAATTCCGCAGAATTAGCCTCGTGAAAAATCAATGGAAGGAGATTGTTCAATCAGTTTGCGTCCAACACAGAAATACAACTGATCCAAAAGGCCCATGAATAGCTGAACAAATTGAACAAAGTTCAATACTTGAAGATATCTGGTCTAGTCAAAGCATCGCCATCACTTCCTCTTCCTAGCAGACTGTACAACCTAAGAAAGAGGTCAGAACAGTCAGTACGATATTTATGTGAAAATTAAGGCCTGGGCACAACATGTCATTCAACTAACCACATACTTTTCCGACACACTGTACTCGAAAAATCAAATTCAAATGCTTCCAAAAGCTTTATTTTTTCAGAAACAATTTTAACATTTTCTCTTGCAAATGCTCCCAAGCATACTGTACCCACCCAGCAAGCCCTGGGTTTCTATTTATCGCACTCAAATTCATCAAACAGTGTTCCGGTTTTGGCTGCTCTTCGATCTGTCACACATGCTTACCCTGCTGCTGGTCCGGCAAACATTCCGATCGCGCTCGATTCCATCAATGCTTATCTCTCGCACCATTTCCGTACCCATCAGCCAAGCAGACCCTTTGGCTTTTCCTTCTCTCGCCGATTCCCGAAATTCGTAAACGAATCCCGATGGGAATGAGGACGACGAGTGGACAATTTAATTTATACCTAAGCTCCTGGTTTGATTAATAACTGCAATAAACAAATAAATTAAGCAAGATATGTATATATTTTAAAACATATTTAGCCAAAGAAGTTCGTGCTCTTTCTCACTCTCTCGCTCTCTCCTTTTCTTGCTTTTCCAATCCTCGGTTCGAGATTAGCGTTTGTCGTAAACTTGTTCGATCGTTTGTTTTTCTTTCGTATTGTTTCTTTTTTTTTTTTTTGTTTGAGGGACTATCCGGCAGTTTTTGCTAGTGCTTGTTTTAAAGTTAAACCATTTGAGGGTTTGTTTTTGCGGTGCAGATGGCTTGATGCTTGTCTAACTGCTTTTCCACGCCGGGAGATCATTTGTCCTCCCCACCAAGCACAATCCATCCCGCATGCAAGATCGCAGCACAAAATAAATGAGTCCACAATGCTTTGGCTCGGGATTTTGGATCAGAGACAGTAACAAAAAAAGAAACGCAAGCCCGCACGATTAAAGGAACGACTAAAGCAAGCACACACGGCGCGCAGGAGCGAATGCAAAACACACACACACTCAAACACACATATCCCCATTTAGATGTCGTTTTAAATATTTGGAGTGGAAGCTAAATATTTTGCATAAATTAATCCGACGACACCGACAGCGTTAGCGGGTTAATTTCTGACTGCGGCTGAGGCTTCTGCCTTACCGGTTGAGTTGGAGCTGGAGCTGGATAGAGTCGCGGTACAAGATTAAAACACCACGCCACGAACTGATGTTTCGATTGATGCAAAATCGAAGTCGGTTTGAAGGGGAGAAATTGTTCTACCGAAAAACTGTTCTGCCCTCGACTCGGTGGTGCTTCTAGGCAAATAAATTTGAAGCTATTTCGGATAGCAAATCGTTTACCGGATAAGATTGGCTGGCGCCATGTACCAAGCTTACAGTCCTACTAAAGCTTCAGGTCGATTTTCTATTTTTGTTACGGACCTGCCAAAGCTTTCCCACGGTACGAAGTTACGGAGAGCGATCGTCCAGCGCCAATACTTATTAATCTTTGTTGCTCGGGCGAGTTCACCAGCGAAAAAGGAACGATGCCGACTCGCAGATGTCACTCAACCTACAGCAACGGACGACGGAGAAGTTCCTCTTGAAGTTCGCGAGCATCAGTGTCGTCCACCGAATCTGTTCGATCGCGGCATTTCGGAGCTCTGGATACGGGCAACGGATGAAGCAATTCAAGGAGCCAAGCTCGGTGAACTGGATGTGGAAGGTAGCTCAGACGAAACAGACCGATAAACGTTACTCGCTTTGATGAATGACTGGTCCGTTCCAAATGGAGCCCAAAAAGCACACACGTAGTAGCGCAGAAGAAAACATACAGCAGAAATGTCGCAGACGTACAGCTCGGACCGAGAAGATAAAAATAAAACCTAACTCTGCCTGAACCTAACTGAAGCGCTTGACGGTGATGGAACTTATTATTCAACTCTACCACACCAATATAGTGCACCGGGTCGTCCCTGGCTGAAGACGCGCTCGGTGTCTCAGCTTCAACCGTGGTGAAGATTTATTCACCACCACGAAGGCTGATCTTTTGCCGTATACAAATGAAAAGCTCAGCGCTCGACATAAGTAACATTAATTAAATTTTGACAATTATTCCGTTTAATATGCGATTAATTTGCATTTCGAGCCATGGGACGGTGGGCACGCTGGGCGGTTTGTTTGGATTCTTGAGCGTGGCCTTTGTTTGCTCACGCGCTCCGACGTTTTGTTTGTCTGTTGATCCTCTTTCGGGGTCTTTTGGGTTTCGGGTTGTTGCAGTCGGTTTTTTTGTTTTTTGCGGTTCAAATTTTGACAGCTGAAGAAGAACTGAAAGCCCTGAATGATAAATTTGTTGCAACAACAATGTTTGCATGCTACAATTCACACAACCAAACCGAGGGCGTTCGTTTTGCAATTGAACTAAAATTAGCCACAAGCGAGCACTTAGTGCAGTCAATCAGTCGATTTAAGCAACAAAAAAAAAGCCACAACTCAAAGAAATTCGAAAAACACTCCATTTTGGGCCATTCCGGTCAAAAGAATTATCGACCGTGAGCAATTAATCATGCTGCAGTCAAAACGTTGCAGTTCGGAATGAGGAACGAGCTTGCAAAAACTGCGAACTGTTTCCCATCCGCTTGCCAGAAAAAAGAACCCACTTGTGATCCACTGAAAGTGACGTGAGAGCAAGCAGCCAAGAGGTTCCAAAAGTTCTGCCAACAACTTAAAAAAAATTGCACAAATAACTGCACAACGCCCCCATACGTATGTCTCAAGCTGTTGCGTACGCGATGCGCTTACGATCCCTTGGTACGTTGGTGCCGATGTTCGTGCTGCCAAAGGCTTGCGTCGGTTTCGCCCGGGCCGCAATAATACGAAACCCGGGTCAATCTGCAGGCGGTCTTTGGTGACGAAAAACGAATAAAAAATGGCACGATGCCAATGGGAGCAACAAAAAACTCTGCTAAAACCGTCCTGTGTTTTGTGTTGGCACGTTTCCTGCTAAAATGCATGAAGGGACAGAGTGAAGCGCGAGCGATGGAAGGGAACGGGTGACAGCAAACGGTCGGGTGGTGCTTTTTTACATGCTGTTTATTTATTGGTTTGAAGCGTTCGTTAAAATCGTTACCGGTGTAATTTATGACAGCCAAGCAACATGCACTGGGGACGGACCTGGGGGGGGTGGGGAGGGGGGTGCGAGGAAGAGGGGATGTTTGATTGGGAAGGTTGGGGGAAGGTTTGATGTTGCTCTGATTTTTGCTCTGATTAAATGGGAGAGAGAGATTATAGCGTATATTGCAAGGATGGAAACAGGATTATGGTAAGTACAAATTCAAAAATATTTCTAAATATGGTTTACTCTTAGAGAACCGTCACTTCAGACTTTGAAACAGTCATAAGAAGTGTTGGTTAGTAAGCTCGAGAGCTTCTATTAAATATATTGGGGAAGTGTGTTATTTTGGTTCTCAAACAGATCCTAATCTCTCAAAGGAGCTCCACAGTTCAACCAGTAGTCCCGCTTCTCATAAACTAACTCTAGCTTAACCTCGCTAGATAAGTCTGACATCTGAAGAAGTGTTAAGTCTGATCATTCAAAGACTCTATAAAGCTCTGGAATCACTCTATCTCTATCCTTATTAGGAATTTATTTTTAATGAGAAGAGTGGAACTCCTGGGAAGTTTTAGCTCTCAAAGGGTACGAGAATAACTTCCACCTCCTCGTGAAGAAGGTCTAAAATCAACTTAAAAAACTAGGCTCATTTGATTTAGATGTTCTGAAGTTATGAAAATCCTCAATCATACAGGGCCATCCTGAGTTCCTGTTTCCCAATTTCTCTAATAAAAGTCCACAAGTTTGAGGACAGACCTCATGATCTAATACATAGCTTAAAGGGCAGAGCGTTCAAAGCTCCGAATCTTGTTGCCCTTTTTTGGAATCTCTGAAACCTTTAGAACTTAAACATGTGACATAGTCAGGTCACGAATCCTTTTAACAGGTAACTCGGTTAAGAACTGCACTTCTCCAACCACGGCTGCATCCGATACCCAACAAGTTAGACTCTGCCGACAAGTTCGCAGTGCTCGTCACGTGCCTCCCTGATAGGGCATGAATCCTCATCCGAAATCCTCATCAAGTTGAGTAGGAATATAAACTATAAACTCATAAATTTAAGACTCTTTCTCGTCGGAACCGGAATCGAATGCCGGTAACCGTTGTCATCCTTCTTTGACAATGTTCAAAGTTCAATCGTTTTTTAAATTCTAGTTTCAAAGAAGCTCTCCATGCCTGTTAGAGTTTTCTTCTCCACACAAATTCCTCTACTGCACTTTGTACATCTGTCATCAATCAATTGCTGTTTTTCTTTTCTCCTACCAAACCCAACAATAGTAAGGAAGTGCATTCCAATTCCTGAACCGCTCGGGCACAATTAGAATGCTCACCCGAAAGCGTCCCACTTGACAAAAGGAAGCAGCCAGACAGGCAGCCAGCCAGTCAGCTCAACTTCCTTCTTGAGCGCATAAAATCAATTACGCTAATCTCTCAAACACACACACGCACACATTCACTTGCGCACGTACAAAGCCGGGACTGCGACAGGAAGAGAAAATGTGCCATGTAATGGTTTGCTGTCAAAATCGACACGAAACGCCGTACGGAGTCGTGCCTGGTACGGGGCTCGTCCGCACCGGAGAAGCTCGTGGAGGGACGCTTTTAATCCGACAGGAATCTCCTTAGTCATCGACGGGTGTTTAGAAATTGTAAGATTCTCATTTGGGTCGTTTTGTTCTCGGGTGTTTGCCTTCGGTTGCCTGCCTGCCTGCTTCTGTGTACACCGGTCGTGCAATCCTGCAATCAAGCTGTGTGCGTAAGCAGCTTGCCCTCAGATGAATCGAAGGAACACAGGAGTTCAGGTGAAGAAAAATGATCAACAAACAATGAGGCAATCTGGCGTGGAGACGAAGGTAACGTAACGAGAGGAAGACGAGGCGAGGGATCCATTGAGAAAACGATGGGCTTTCAGTAACGAGGGAGTCTTTAGTAAAGGACGTCCTTTCGAGCAGACGGTTCGGCATACCGGCGCGCCAGTGTTGATCCTCTTCAACGCCGAAGCCAGACAGCGACAGCGTTCTGAAATGTGGAAACCTGAGGCAAACCCGGGCTAGACACGTCGCATTGGAAGGATTATTTCAATCCGTGTGGGTGTTCGGACAATTCTTTGAAACGTGACAAAAGAGATCCAGAAGGACCTTGCGAAGAGTCGGAGAGTGGAAGAGCGAGAGAGAGAGAGAGAGAGAGAGAGAGAGAGAGAGTGAAGGTGATGCTCCCGAAAGGTAAACAAGGCACAAATTTAGTCATTTAGGCGTGTCGTGTCGGATCTGGACAGGAAAAGGTAGTTAGATGTTGTGCCACTTCTGTGCATTTCGGGAACGCTCCTACCTGGCAAGGTGTCTCGGCAAAGCGGAAAGGATCTGCCAAGGATCTCCGCAATAGCTACAGGATCGTTTGTAGATCTGGACCGAGTCCCTGCACAAAAAAGTTGATAAAGTATTTCTCCTCCTTTTGTCGTCCATCCTTTCAGCTCCGGAGCTACACCACCGGGATGGCGCAAATGAAATTCTTCGCCCATGCTCCAGTTCCTCGGCACAAAGTCGGCCGGAGCGGTTGAAGATTTTCGGAATGTGATCAACGATCCTCATCCTCAACTTAGCATTCCGTTCATCTCGTTCGCTCGCTCGCTCGCAGCGGAATGTTTTGAACCGAGGTTTGTTTTGATGCGCATCACGGCATCAAGGCTTTTCTCGCTCTTCTCGGCGGAAGATGGTTGAAGTCCACCGTCTTCGACCATGTGCTTTTGGGATGTCTGTTTTTGCTCGCATGTCCCCCCCCTCTTTTATGAGACATCCGTTCGATGTTCGGCGAACAAACGGATACAACACCCCGAAAAAGCCTCCCCCCCTCTGGTTGTCAAATGAGATTCTTGGCTCACCGAAATGTTCAAGTTCCACCCCGGTAGGGGGGGTTTGATCATTTACGCCACATCAACCGCCGGCAGCCGGCAGACTGCCGACTGCCGAGTGTCAGAGGGTGTTCCGAGTGTCGTCGTCTGAAGCGGGAAAGTGAAACGAAAGGACACAAAAACCCAGCAATACAGAAGTCCGAACTGAAGCCTCTCCGTCGATCGAAAAAGAAAAACGAAAAGCTGCTGCCGAGACTTCAACCACGGCTAAGCTAACTCGGTGGGAATCGGAGAGGCAAGGCGTTCGGGTGCGCCGAAACCCGAGAGACAGATAATATGAGTGGCATTTCTGAACGTCGTACGTCTGTCTGTTTCTTAATTTCTACCGAATACCGAGCTGTAGAACGTAGAGTACCCTCTGCCGGTACGAATACGATGGGAAAGCCGTGAGGACAGTTCGTTGCTGTGTTCCGTGGGGACGGTAGCGGAATGCGGTCTTTGGAGCCTTTTTGGGTGTCTCTTTTCTTCGCAGGGCGCACACCGTCACACAGGGAAACTGGAGAATGCCATGACGGTAAAGTATGTATTAATAAATCGAGAGTTGCTCGCGCGGCGGACGCGATCTCACGGGGACAGTGTGTTCCGGGGCGATCTGAAGGAACCGAAAATCGCTCATTAGAAATCAATCAAGGTTGTCATTGAATGAGGTTATGAGTCAGTTCGGATGGAGGAACTTGTTTGAAGAGCTGCTGAGGCTGTTTCGGATAGTTTGCAGAAGAAGTTTAGGAGTTAAAATCTCATGAACGCTTTAGAAGCAATATCTGAAGTTTATACAAGCATCTCCAACTATAACTCCAAGGCCGCTTCAAAAATCCGATCACTCTTAACTTCAAGTCTCGTCTCGATGTACGGCCAATGCCCCATGTAATTGATTGAAGAATTATGACAGCCATAATCTTACAACAACTGATCCTCACGCCCTCAGAAACACCTTCCCCAAGGATCGGTGCGATATCTGACCACAATCGCTAACTTCTCCGCGAAACGATATCCTCCACCAAGGCAATCACTTTATTTACGAACTCAACACACAGACACCTCATCATGGCTGTTTTCGTACCCTTGCCGAGACGACCTAAGGCCGTGTAGGTGCCATTGCTCCAACACCCATTTCGATCGCTTTTGTCTTCCCCTTACAACAGACAAAGGTCAATAAAAGGCTGTTCGTTCAATCGATCGTTGGAGGTGATCGCAATTTATAATTCAAATTTATTCTTCAAGGTCGACTCGATCAATGCTTTTTTGCGATATCTGGAGGTAACTAGTTCTGTTCCAATAACTGTCGGCAATTTAAAATATTTTTAAAAGGAAATAGACTTAAAATATGAACCTATCAGTATCACAAATCCGCTGTTTTCTCTCTCTCTCTCTCTCTCTCTCTCTCTCTCGCCAATTCTAACACTTCATTGCACCTCAGGATATGTTGCGCACAATCAAATCACAGCGGCAAACAATCGATCCTATAAAACCCATGTCCAATGCGCTGCCCGTTTCCTGTTGAAACGAGATCCCACCCCACAACCGCCCACCCCTACATTACCCTCCTCCCACTGCACGCATTCGTGTGTCGTGAGGTGAGAAAAGCAAACGACGTGTTCTGGCTGTGTTTTCCGCACGTGTAACAATACACGACGCCGGTCCGGGATGTGTGTTTGTGTGGCCGCGAGCCGCGACAGCCGATTCCACCGATTCCTGCCACAAGGACACACCCGTCCCGAGTCGTCCGAGTATCGGCCAGTAGCGTGGCGTCCAGGGGCATCGGTGTTGTGTGTGTCGGTGTTTTGCAAAAACCGTGCCCCAAAGCATGCGGGATGGGAACGATCAGCCATCCCAAAGGGGACAAGTTATTTTCCTTCGGTTCCTTTTCTCATTGGCTGTGCGGAAAAAGGATCGCATCGTACGCTTCCTGTATCCCGCATTGCACCGAATCTGGCGGTAGAATTGAGCTTAAATTTCAACGCTCATGTACAACACAGGCCGTGGCAAACGGCAGCAGCAACAGCGGCAGGAAAACGGTTCTGTTCTCTTTGTTCTGGTCCCATGTTTCGGCGGGACCTTCGCCTCGTTTGGGCTGCGGTTCGGTCGATCGGGAGCGAAATGATACGAAAGACATCAACCGATCGCACGGCCCGGCAAACGGCTGTGGAATGTTGTAAGAATGTTCATTCGTCTTCTGTGTTTAGCATTGTCGCTCGTTTCTCGAGAGCCCTTTAGGCCGTGGGCTATGAGTCGTGTTCGGTGCGCTGGTTGGGATGCGTTCAAGAAACTTGTCCTACAGCTTGAAGGGTAAAGATTGTTAAATAACAAAGAGTTACTAAAAATTGAGCTATAAGAGCAAAGCGAAAGGTTGAATCAAATGATAACCCTTCACTCGCGTCTATCTGGCTTCGATCACGCATGCAAAAATCCTCCATCGTCAAGAAGGACTTTCGCTACTTGACACTATTCCCCAAGTGCATTCCAGCAGCTTCAATTGCTGCGCTGCTCAACAATCGACACCGAGAGCCCTTGCTGAAGCCTGCGGGCTCTCTGGTTGTGCAGAAAGCACGCAGCCATCGTACGCTCGAGCTACAGCACTGCCACGCTTAGGCCGAGTTTGTTTACGCTCTTGAGCTTCTCGCTCGCTTCGTCCGGGTGTTATTTCAATCTAGTTTGAAAGGTTTGCTGACTGTGGCGAGCTGTTGCAAAGTAATAAAACATCTTCCCTTCCTTAAGCACCAATTATTACATGAGTTAGAATGTGAATCCTCCCGAAAAAAAAACAACCCAGGCACCGATTTCGCACACCACAATCCAGACGACGACGGCAAAGTTCTTAAAATTCGCAAACCTCCCCCTCTTTCTGCTCTCCACCCTTTAGCCTAACGAACGAACCGCAACGCGAAGAAGCATTTCTTCCAGAAAACGGGGCAAAACCAACGTCACACGAAGAAGCACACACCGAGCGAACAAACGGGGCAAAGGCACGGCCAGATAACACTGACACGTGAGAATATATGAACGTGATGGCGAGCGCTCGATACGGCAAGCCCCGAACATTAAATGGTCCTACGACCACGGTGGCGGTGATCGTCGTCGTGTTCGCGGCGACCACATGCGCTCTCCACGCGGGCTTTTCCTTCTCCTAGTGCGATCTTCGCTCCACGAGTCACGTAGGTGGATTTACCACCAGTTAAGCCTCTATCCTCCAACACGAGGGCTGACAGGAGCGGGAGAAAAGGGGCATGAAGCTATTCAGTGATGCGGATGCACATGCCAGCCATCCACCGCCCTTGCAGTGGCCGGTCGATGCTTAGGAGGTTATAAGCATATTTTATCAAAAACGGGTATTAAAGAGTAAATGGTGTCAAAGTGAACCGTTTAAGCTTCGTGCGGATTGTGCGGATGCGTGCCATCATCGGTGGAGGTTAATGGGCGTACGGGTGAAGAATGAACCAAGAACGTGTGTGTGTGTGTGCTTACGCAGAATGAATGTGGAGTTGTCACTGGCACTGTTATGTCAAAAGTATTAGGGAGTCGAAGGGATTTAAGGGTTTGTTGAGACGTTTAACCATACTGACTTAAGCTTTAAACTTAAGATCATTTCATAATTTAAAAACATTATTTGAACTTCCTACACTAGTTTTACAAATTATAATTTATCTAAATTGTTTTGCACTGTTTTGAAAGCAAAAATCAATGTCGAAAGCAGTGGCCAAGTCATACAGATCAGAAATAATCATAATAATAGTCAGCTTTAGAATAGAGAGACTTTAACCAATGGACGTTTTGAATGAACAAAACAGTACGAAAGACTTCAAGCGACGAACCTGCCGACAGAAGTGAAACTGTGTGAAAGACTTCAAGCGATGAACTTTTCGGTGAAATTAATTGGCACAAATGACTCAAAGCGATGAATCTTTTGATTTAAATAAATTAGAGCGATATCCCTAAATATCATTTAAAACACCCAATAACAGCTCGAATTAGAGCTATAGGAATATTTATTTGGTTAAATAAATTGTAGAAGAGAAAATATATATTCCCGACGAACGTGCTGCTATCAATCTTCTAGCATTTAATTAATAAAAAATGCACGATTTATGTTACGCAAACTTCTTACAGTGGCCAATAAGACACAACAGTGACACCTTCATCCTGGGCTGCCTCGAACGCTGGCAATTAATTTTGATAAATGCTTTAATGCATCCACCGATATTCAGATGCTCAATGTCGTTGGAATTTGTGTGACTTCACTCACCCTGTTTCCTGCCATTCCTTGTCAAGTGCGGCTCTTTTCCTGTTTAGCTCTCTCCCCCCCCCTCTCTCTCTCTCTCTCTCTCTCTCTCTATCTCTGTCAGAGCCACCAATTTGTACCGGGAAGTTCTTCCGGGGCGTACAAATCGAGTGAAACCGGCATACCCGATTGCACACACGTTGCGCCGCGAGTGAAGCAAAACATTCTAAGTACCATCACCTCCTTTTTTCACTCCACTGGAAAAAAAGGGGATGAGTGGCGAGCGGAAGGGGCTTCAGTGCGTAACCAGCATGAACATAAACCGGGCGCTGTTCTAAAACATGAGTTAAGAGCAGAACGAGTGACGGAAGGAAAACCAGAGTACAAGCGAACCGAGCGAAAAAAGAAAAGCACAACATCTCGCTACAACGCACACACGAACACCACTGGCGGAAGATGCACTGCTAGCTCTGCCGAAGCGCTGGTGCATCAACTAGCACTCCAGGCGTCACCGGGAACCTCACCGTGGCTTCTCTGGTCCTCACCAACCCTCCGAGTGTACCGGGCAGCGATAAACGTCGAAGCGAAAATACTTTATAAATCTTTAATAAACGAGAAAAATGTTATTATTGTCCCTCGGAGCTGAATAATCATGTTTTATATATGTTCCATCCATCTGCAGCGCCGGGAGATGCGCATCGGGACGCCCGATCGCGCTGAACGTACCGCAACTTGACGCGGCGAAGCGATCGCACCACCATCGGGCCAGCGCCACTGCCTCGCTGGTTTTGCGATGTTTACTTCCTCCCTCAGGGGATAGAGCAACGGTTGAGCGACATCGGTTTCGTGTGTTTTGCGCGACAGCGAGCCACTCGCGACGGGGCTGACACTTTGCAGACGTAGGCAACATGCCGTATGTGAAAGGCAGCACCAACAGCAACAGCAGCAGCAGCAGCAGGGAATAGTGGTACACCGATGCGACGTACAATCCATCCATCGATCGCAGATAAATATATTGCAATGATTAATTGATTATCACGCTGAGCAGATCGTTGAGGGACGGCGATCGGGGCGAGATAGTGTGATCCCGGGGAAGCAGTTTACGACGGGTGTGGGGTCTGGTCCAGGTTGAGAAAGTCCCAACCAGAAGGGATGATCCACGGGGATGATCCAAAGTAGGGACTTTAACATCTCCACATGCTGGGTTTGCCCACGGGGAGACGCTATCGATCCCACGCCCAAAGCAAAGAAGAGCACCAACAAACCACCGAGTGTGTGTGCGACTCATCTGCTGCGCGCGCGCGCCATACGACCATGCTTGCAAATCGTTCACGACACGACAGCATAATGTGCCGGATTACGGTGCCCCGTCACGGTTTGCGCCTTCGTCAAGGATACAGTTTCCAACCAGCCGGCCGGCTCGAGACGATCTAGCGAGCCCTTCGCTGATGTGCCGTGTCAAACGCGACGCATCGCAATCGCGAATCTCAGATCCTCACCAGCCCAGGTGGAATCGATCGATCGGTGCGGGGCGTGCGGGCGATGTCGGTGCCGCAGCCTGTTCGCGTCGATCGTAGATCAGTTGATTGAGTTGACTGCAGGGGCTACCAGGAGGACGATTGACGGCTGTTGCTGCCGCTGTTGCTGCTGTTGCTGCTTGCCATCGTCATCGTCTGCTGTTGATTTAGGCTGGCTGTCGCACCCATGATATGGCGCGGTGCAGCGTTTCGTGCACGTGTGAGAGCGATTGATTGTTACGGGTGAAACGATTTGCAGTGACTGCTAGCTGCAGTTTTGCTGCAGCTGTGCGGTGCTCTCTCTCTGCGGCTATGACGTTGATTAATTTGCCTTTGTGTGTTACGTGGCCGAGATGCTATCTATGATTATGGATTGGTTTTGTTTTAGGAGTTTGCTATTGTTTCCCCGGAAGAAGAATATTGAGGAAGAAAATTCATGATGTTGTTAAGGTGGGGATATTAAACACAATTAAGATTTTTCTAAAATGTTTAACAATAAAAGTACTGAATACACTCGGGATATCGCTTGAAGGAGTTTCTACCGAATTATTACTATTAAAAAGTTCGTCACTGGGAGTTTGTCACTTTGTTTCTTCTTTACATTTTGTTTTCTATTGATAGGTTCAAGTATTGCGTATCAGACCTTTTCATCGTATCAGAAGGTTCGTCGCTTGAAGTCTTTAATACAGTTTGGTTACATTGATAGGTTCGTCGCTTGAAGTCTTTTGTACGATATTGCTTACGAAGACGGGTTTGTCGCTATAAGTCTTTTGTACTGATTAGCTTTAAACGAAAAGTTCGTCGCTTCCAAAGTCTTTCATATCTTCCTGCTTCTATCGAAACGGATCGTCGCTTCAGCAAAGCCGTTCCGATACATCAAACAAACGGAAGCTAAACAACCCAACAAAAAGTCAACCATCGTTGGAGAAAACATTTGAAGCCATCGAAAAATTAGCTTTAAACATTTTCTCCCAAAGTTATTCCGTTACTTCCACTCCGTGCTGCCACCGCCTCAACCTCAACAGCGCTCGTGACAGCTCGTCCGTGGTCCGGTGGTAAGTGTCAGCTCAGTGTAACCCATCACGGTGGTGCCTTCGAGCGGAGCGGGGCTTTGAGACCAATCAAAAGTTTTGAAGAATTCATTTGCATTTTCAAATGGCTAAAAAAAACCGACCAAGCCCGCAACCGCAAAGCAACTACGATCGAGGGCGAAGAAGGCTTCTGCTGGTTGGGGCGCGGAAAGGTGCGCTGGAGGAGCGAACACCATGAGCCATGGCTAGTGGAGCCGAGGAGGCGAAAGGCAAGAAAAAAAGGCCCATCCCTGTGACCCATACTCAGAGCCGGCCGTTATCATAATGTGTTTTAATGCTGCGCGTAGTGAAAAATAGATATCAATAAAATTTAATATGGCATTTTCTTATCGTTGTTTTCTGTGTCCGCCTGTGTCCATCTGTGTGCCCTCCTCCACCTGCTCCTCTTGCCCACGCGCACCAGTCGCGCTATCTCGTTTACTTTGTCACCAGTGTGTCCGGCTTTTCATTGTAGCCGTCCCCTGTTTGCGGCGCAAAGCACACTGGCCGGAGGGAACAACTTGTTTGTGGCACGAAGATGTATCGAAAGTCCATATTCCACCGCGTTTGCGTTGCGTGGCTGCAGCGATGTGTCGCAACGGTCAGCGCCGAGCTTACTAGCGCTTTGAGTGGCTCATAATTCATACCACCGCAATAAAACAGCCTAAGCAGCCCGAGTGTGTGGCGTAGAGCTGCGGTTGTGTGACGACTTTCGGGACTGTTTAGACGTGTGTTTTCCCGATGATAACGCTCGTAAAAACTCTAACCATCGATTCGGGGCGGGAGGATTTTAGCTTTTGCATCTCTAGACATGCGCTCCGTGCTTTCGTCAGCCATCCAGTGACATCCAGACGTCCGGCAAAGGTGGGAGCAAAAAAAAGAAATTGTTCCAAAGGATGTCATATTGTTTCATACGCTTGGAATGCAGTTCCTCCTATTTCTCGCCACAGAAGGGTTCGGTGCGGTTCAGGCAGGCAGCACTACCGGGCAGCATACCGCTGGTGATGATGACGGTGGTTGGCAGCTGGTTGGTTCTCCCTTCGGTCTGGCTCATAACCACGGCTCAAGCACACACATCCTCCGGTCGCTCTCTTTTTTGCACGCGCAACAACCGATCTCTTTTACCGAAATCCCCGACGGCTACACCATAAATGCCAGACAAAGATCGTGAACGATCATGTATACACGTATTAATTTTTTCTGTGTTACCTGTTTCCCCCCCCCCCCCCCTGTTGCTTCTTTCTGACCATTCTCCTGCTCTCCTGCTTTCCTGCTGGTGCCGTGTTCTATGTTCTCTGCTCTTCCTGCTGTCCCTGCTGCTGGACCCCGGCTGTCCAACGAGCCCATCATACCCAGCGTGGCCAAACCGGCGTGTGATTCTCCTGCAGCAGCAGCATTTTGAATGGACATTTGTTGGACGCTCTCTCGCTCATGTGCGTTCCCGTTTTCGCTGCAGGTGTTGGGCGATGGTGTCGTTCTCTGTCCACAAGGCCCAGGCGAGCTTTTAGCAGATTAAATTCTTGCCTCATTTATAAGCTTTTTTCTTCGCCTTTTTCTACTCAAGAGTTTAGAATTTGGAGCTCGAAAAATCAAGTTTGTTGAGTCGGTTCCAAGCAGCAGAACTTCTATGACGTCCACATACCACGGCAGGGCTTCTTGGAGGGTTGCATGAGGGATGATATGCACCGTGATATCATGTTGAGGTGAGCTTTTATGAGCTCGGGCCTTCTCTTTCCAACGCCCATGCTATTGTTTCACCTCCTTCTCATTCGCTCTCCCTCGCTTCCCATGCTCAAGTTCAAGCTGGTATGTCCCCGTCCATGTTCGTCACATTCATTCCGGTTGTTTGAACTATGCGCACCCCCCGTGTACACAGGGGGATTAAAATTCTCAGCAAACAGCATTACTCAGCCGCAAACCCAAATGTTCGATCGCTATCATTGCTCTCTTTCTGATGCCTAGTGATTTTTTCATCTGTGTGGGTGCCAGTTCTGCCTTAAACACTCGCTCTCACCCTTTCTCACTACAAGTGAGGAACTTCAAAATATCCTCAGCATGCTTCAGTGATAGCCGTCAGAGTGTTGGTGCCAGAATCAAAAGCTCACTCTCCTTCATTTCGCTCTCGCTCTCTCTCCCATACTCCGGTTGTTATTTTGTGATTTAAAAAGAAAACAAAAGTCTTCGCTCACCCGTATCAACTGAGAGAATATGCTTTTTTTTCTTATACTCTAGGAGAAATCATATTCCCTTGGTAGTGTATGTGTGTGGAGGCTAAGTGCCGATGAATTGCATACGCTCATTGAAGAAATATGCAGAGGAGTGATTGTGAGACAGAGAGAGAGAGAGAGAGAGAGAGGGCCTAGCCAGCGGGTGAGAGCGAAAAGAAGCGATATAGTCAAGAGAGCTTGATCCTCGCCAAGCGCTACTTTGAACGCGTGCAGAGAAGATCGCAAGGCAGCGATTGTTCGCAGCCGCAAATGCCGTCGGCAAAATGGACCATTCCGCAATCGCATCGGGTTTTGGGGTTTTTTTAAACGATTGTTTGCACTTAAGGGAACATTTGGACAGAGCATAACACTTGAATTCAAGAAGGATTTGACCACGTTTTCTTAACTCTTGTTTTAAGAAAATCATTTGTTTCATTGCCTTTAAATCCCGGATCAAATAAAAGGCTTATGATGCGACATATTCTTCATCCAACATCCATTCCACCTCCAATAATTGATGAAAGTTGTGATTGATTTTTCCGTACTGCTTATTCCTAGATCCAACTTTGATGCATAATACATTTTTCAAATAAAGTCAGCTTTCAGCTTTTTATTATTTTTAAGAATTGAAAAGTTTTTTTCTATTTTCAATTTTCCATTCAAAATTCTTTGTCAGTTTTATTTCAACTGTATATATTCTTACTTATGAAAAACAATTGATTGTTCTTCTTTGTATTTAGTAATAACTGTAAGCAGTTAGTCGTATAATATTCAAGCAAAAACATTTTAAATCAACTGCAACTGTTTTCTGTTAAAATACTCTTGTAAATTGTCTCTGAAAAGTATTACAAGCATCAAACCATTAACACAAATCTTCCTCTGTAACCTCTAAACGTACAATTAATGAACATCACTTCCCTCAATATAAAGTGCTCGATAGGTACCGCGGAAGTGCAACAACTTCTGCCTCATACTCATACTCCACAGTTGACGAATCATGCAGCACACAAAAGCTAAACCGGACAGTCGCAGATTCCTTCGCAGCCTTGCGCAGTTAGCCAGTTGGCCATTGTGACACTCCCATGCGGCTCACAACATAATTTCCTTTCGTGCATTTTGCGTGGTCCAATTGAGTCGAAACTTTCCACGCCCGGTCCGGGTCCCGTCCGATCCCGAAAACGCTCGCCAAAAAATCTCGCAATCCCGGGCGCACAACCCTTGTCCTGACAGGCATTTACATTGCGTGACAGGCTTGCTTTGATTATTGTTATTAATTTCTACGCCTCGCGCCTGTCTCACCGCCTGCGACCCGCTCCCGTTGTCCACGACTACCCTTACAACTCCCTTTCTTTCTCACACGAGCCTCAGTGGGAAGTGCAGCAACCGTGAGTAAGCGAGACAGCTAGTGGTATCATAGCACCGAAAGCTCTCGGGCTCGAGCTTTTCGGTGAAACGCACACTCGCACGCTCTCTCGCTCTTTCGCTCACCCGGTCGGTCTCTCGCGCGAGAGCATAAGCGAGATGCACCTGTGTGTGGGTCGAGAGATCGTGGCTCAGGCCAGCGAAGCCAGCAACCTAGGGTAGGCCACACCGAGTCGGAACTGCTGTCGAGGCACCAATTTTGTGGTAGATTTCGTGGCGAACGGTCCAGCTTTTCGATTTCGCTCCCGGTTTTGTGTGTGAAGGCAGCATTTTGTCGAGTTGTCGAGCGGGCTATCCCAGCGTCAGTCAATCAGTTCGAGTAGAGTTTAGCACCCGTGAAGTGTAGTTAGTTTTTAGGGGGAAAACTCTTAGAAACGCCATAAAAAGAATTCGAACTCGCTTGTACGAAGGTGGCTAGAGTGAAGTGAATCGCAACCGGTACGCAACGTTTTCTGCTAAACTAATACGGTACGAAAGCGGGTTTGGTTTTTAGTTTATAAAGTACATAGAAGCGATCGGGGAGAGATGGCCGAAGGTGAAGCAGTGCTTAAGGAACTGTTAGTGTGATTGAGTAGAGAAAGAATTCAACCAACAAGACAACTGCCGCCGGTAAACTCGACCGTGAGTCCGAGAAACATCCGACGGCCAAGTGTTGTGATACTTCAGACGACGGCAAGTTCACGCTGTAGAAGTGACGTTCCGTGTTTCAAAGTTTCATTCCTGCTTCCAATATTTACATCCTCACCAAAAACAGACCCCTCAAGAAACTGATCAAACACCCAATTCCTTCTGCGGTTTGGTGAGCTTCAGTGTTTTTGGTGGCGTATAAACATACCCGCCCGGATATTTGGGTCACCTTCCACCGTCCGTGTGCTCGTGTGTGTCTGTGTGTGTGAGTGATGGTGTGTCTGTGGGCTTAAGGTCTAGCTGATATCACGGGGCCTGCACGTTTGTGATACCGGTTGCCCCGGTGCCTCCCGAAATGGGGATTTCTTCGATGAAACACGAGATTTTTCCAACCGACTCGATCGAGCTAACCGCACACTCCATGGCGGTGGTGGTACCGCAACCACCGGTGAGTGAGGTTTAGCTTTTCATCTGCGCTGTTTTGGATGGGCGACGTTGTTGGACTGTTGTTTTGATTCTCGGTCGGAACACAGGGAGGTAAAGGATTTTTGAGGACATAGCACCGAAAAAAGCCCTTAGCCAACGATCATGGCAAACGCACTCGAGGGTGGTAGATCGATCGGTGCGTAACTTGAACCGGTTGATGTTTTTTTATTTCGTCTCGGGACACAACCACCACACTTCGTACACCGTTCGGACCGGGTTCGAAGATGTTGATTCGGACCTCAGCGATCCCACCTCAGAGAGAGAGGGTGGACGAGGTGCTTGTAATGACGTGAAGAGAAGGGGCAGGAGTAGCGTAGGAAAACCTTCTTCAACTGTCCGAGTCCGACACACTGTATCGCCTCGAGCCACCTCGAGAGTTCGTCCGTCCGCACGCACGCAGGATCCGGGACACTTCATGTCGGTCCTCGCAGACACATCAGACAACCCGTGTGTGTGTGTGCTGCAGTTGAGCCCAATTGCTCCACGGAGGGCGGATAAGCTAGCGAGGGATGCGGTACAAAAAAAAGCGATAAAAACTCTGAAGAGGACTCTCGCCCGAGTCCCCGGACACCCTGAAGCACTGACTTAGCCGCTTAAGTGGCAAAACGACGCTGAAGATGCTTCAAAAGTCTTCTCGGGTGCGTGTCTTCGGTTGTAGGATCGCGCTGCGCTGCGTCGCTAAAGCGTCTTGGGGGAATCTCGGGACAGAATTCCTGGTTGCCCGGTTGCCCCGGTCCCCAAGCATTCGGGAAGTGAGATGAACTAAGAGGGGAAAAAAAACAAGCAACACGACGAACACATGCACGTTCACGCACACAGCCTAGCAAACTTCAAGAGTGAGGCGTGGGGTGAGGGTGAGGGGGGGGGGTTTACATCGACGGGGCGACTAATCAGGACGGTGCCGGTGCGAGGACGGACAACAACCGGCGAGAGAACGAGAACGATAAAGAATTCCAAAACGGTTCCCTGGCGTGTTGCATGCGCGGTGCGGTTGAGCCAGGAGGCCGAGGCAAAGAGCGAAGAGCGAAGAACACAAAAATCCAGAACCCATCGGAAACCCCGCACACACACACACACAAGCACACATGCACACACGCACGCGCGGGACATGAGCAGGGGGTTTTTCGGTACGGAGAATCGAAACGAAAAACGCGCCATGCCATCCAATTCCATAGCGGACGCGGAGCGGATTTTCGGGGCAGAAAATGGTGTTCGGCAAGCGGGACGAGGCGACGCCCAGCCACAGGACGGGACAGAGCGAGGGCCACTGCTTGCTTCAAGTGGCTGGGGGAGATTGTGGGTGTTTTGCGTTCCGTTTCGTGTGGTGTTGCTGGAGCGTTCATTCAAGCCTGCCTTGATAAAGAGCCCCGATGCTCCGGGGCGTTCGTTGCTGCCCTGGCTCTCTGGCACCTACCCGGCCGCCGCCCGGGTTGATGCATTTCTGTACTTAAGATTATTTATAAGGGTCCCCGTACATGCTTCCATTTAGAGCCTTTAAGAGGTATCGCGACCCGACCGTTTCGGAGGACTTAATCGAAAAGCGCTCCGTAGCCTTTTTTTTAAATGGAATGGATGTTGTTGTTGTTGTGGGATAACACACTCAGAACCGGGCTTAAATATGGAAATGCATTATTACCTACTAGCAGCTACATTGTACCGTCATTCTCTAAAACATTCTCCCTCTCTCTCTCCCTCTCATTACAGGCATCAATCCGAGCAAAGTGACTGAAACAGAACGAACGACTTCAACGCAAGCGACGAATCCCCGTCGCAACTGTTTCGACCAGCCGTTTGATGGTGTTATTCGCGCGATAGTTGGTGTGAAACGTGTGTGTCTGTGTGCAGTGCCCAATAATATTCGGTTCCGATGTAAAATGATGCCCCTAAACGGTGGCGCCCAAACAGATCGTTGCAGCAGTGCAGTAGCCGCAAATCAACCCCATCGGTGGTGTTTTCGCGAGTGTCTCTCATGAGCCAAGAGTTACGTGAAGATTTTAAGCCAGTGCGATCGTCCCTTCGAGAGAAAAAAAAGAAGCAAAGAAAGCACTGCAATAAGAGCAGCGAGCAGAAAGGCAACACGGTGCATATGGTTCCACGGTGAAGCGCTGTTCGCTGTACGGGTGATAATAATAATGTGTAGCACCTCGCCGGTTACTGCCCGCCTGCCACCAGCAGCAGGAGGAACCGTGTACTAACGAGCCGCAATCAGTCCTATTCCGTCTGATCGTGTGCGTATATGGGTGTATGTGAGTGTGTCCTGTGTGTGTGTGTGTGTGGATCGCATATCGCGCGCGGCAAATCAGGCCCACGACGACGACGGGGCTTGTTGCGGGAAAAAGGATTTATTGTCCCCAATCGTGATCGGCAAACAACCCGTACCCTCGTACGATAACCACACGCCCTTCGTCCCTCCAACGGAGTGTGCGTACGTGTGTCTCTGTGTGTATGCGTCGGTGCTAGCGGTGCACTGTGGCTGTGAGTTTGTTTATGTGGCTTCGAGGAAGCGGCCAAGAATCGTGATTGTGCACACCGAGAGGTGGGTCTGCCGCTTTTACACTCTTCGCGGCTGTTTCGCCGCACTGCGGACGAGCCAGGCGAAAAAAAGTATGAAATAAAAATAATCCTTACTCCCCGTCCCGCCCCGGGTCCCGCAATTGCATTCTTCCACCGTTCCTTCCCCGGTTGAGAGCTCAACCGGTGGAATTGATGCGTGATTTTGGTGTGTCCTGTCCCTGGGCTGAAGAGGAGTGCTTGTGTGTCCGCGTGTGTCCCCATCGGTGGGGGGTTTTCTCGCAAGTGCGGAGGAGTGTTTCGTGTTTCGTGTTTGGTTGCAAAAGAGCCACAGTG
This sequence comes from Anopheles stephensi, assembly GCF_013141755.1. NCBI lineage: Eukaryota > Metazoa > Arthropoda > Insecta > Diptera > Culicidae > Anopheles > Anopheles stephensi. Next base: position 83,386,103 of record NC_050203.1, on the reverse strand, counting down.
CCTGTTTGTCGTTGTTGTGTGTCCTCCGATCAAAGCAAAAGCGGATTCTGTTGCCAGCGGAGAGTTTATCGCACACAAATAAATCAATTATTATAAGCTCGCGGAAGAGAAGTCGGGCGACTACGGGTGGTGCAGTTCCGTGCGATCGAGTGATCGAGCGTGTGTCGATCCGATCGAGTGGTAAGGATCGTGGGTGAAAAGAAGAAGAGCAAACAAAGGTGACCAAAACAGAAGGAAAGTAAGAAGAAAAAAGGAACCGAAAGTCGCGTTTTTTCGAGAGCTGTGAGTTGGTGTATTATCGTGTGTGTGCGTGTGTGAGTGGGTCCTGGTAGAAAGAATAGTGCAAAGAAGCGCTCCAGTCTGCGTATGTGTGCGCCGACAGCAGGATCATAAAACTTCTGATCAGCATTATCCTCAGCTGTTTGTGTACCGTGATCAACGCCGACCGATCAACAAAGCGGAGCTCGGTGCAAAACAATTGTTGTCCGCTGGGTGTTGTTTGCTGCTTGCACGCAGAAAATGTTTGACGTGCGCACCGTCGAATCGGGTGCCTGTTGTGATCAAGAGCGTGATAGTGGCGACAGCGCAATGTCAATGACCGCGCGACGACGGCGCGCCTTCCAGCGGCAGGCATGTCTGCTGAGCGTGCTGGCCGCCTTTTCGCTCGGCCTAGCGCTCGGCGTGTTTGTGCCGCTGATCGGTATTTCGCAGGCCGCATCCAAGGGTGCGATCGTGGTGGACGGGAGCAGCAGCAGCAGCAGCGGTAGTGGTAGTAGGTTGAACCTCGAACCACAGCCATCGTTACAGGCCCTGCATCATCCAGCGCACCAGATGCCTCATTTTCCGACAATCGACGATATCCGGTCGGACGAGTCGGCCGGTCCACGGGGCCGGTACGCGTCGGTGTCGTTTATCGCGGAGGAAAAGCTGGCCGGTGAGGGTGAGGTCATCTTCCAGCCGAAACTGGACGCGGATAGTTTGGCGGACAGGAAGTTGCCATCGCCGGGCGGCTCGATCGTGGAGCAGATGTTGGCGGGCAGTTCGAAGGTTGTGCCAGCGCCTCAGCAGATGCTTGAGCGGCGTGAGTCACGGGCGAGCAAGCTGGACGAATCGGCTGACCGGGAAGATTTGGAGGGCGTGATACGGGACGGCATTTACTGGGGTCCGAGTGTGGAGCGTGCCCTGCCGGTGGGATTCGATCAACGACAGAGCGATTCATGGTCGAGATATCTGCGAGAGGCGGAAGTGGAACGATTGGAGATTGGATGTGGACGTATGCAGAACCGTTTGCTGGTGTTCCGGGACGGGACACGGGCCTGTGCCCGCTATCGGCAGAACACCGACCAGATACAGGGCGAGCTGTTCTCGTTCTATCTCGGCCAGCTGCTAAACCTAACGAACCTCGCACCGAGCGCGGCTTCCATTATCGATCCGGAGGCGCGACTTTGGGCGGCGGCCACCGAAGAACTGGCCGGAGCGCAGTGGAAACCCACCAAACCCGTAGTCATCACCAAGTGGATCGGTAACCTTGAACCGGCCGGCATTCCACAACCCTTCCGGCCACTCGAACGCCACCTAAATCGATTCGATGTGCGCAACATCACCGAAGGGCTCGACCGACCGCGCGACGGTGTTAGACGCCTGCTCCTGGAACGTCTCGGCCCCGTCCGCGACAACTCCGTAGGGACGGGAGCAACTCCCTCCTCTTCCTCCCTCCTCCTCAACCACCCTGCCATCTCAACCTCCGCCACCGGAAGTTCTCGATCGGTTAGTGGAGCTAGCGCAATGGTCCGACCTGATCGTGTTCGACTACCTGATCGCTAACCTCGACCGGGTCGTCAACAACCTGTACAACTTCCAGTGGAACGCGGACATCATGGCCGCGCCGGCCCACAATCTCGCCCGCCAAACCGACTCCTCGCTGCTCGTCTTTCTCGACAACGAGTCGGGCCTGCTGCATGGTTACCGGTTGCTGAAGAAGTACGAAGCGTACCACGGCCTGCTGCTGGACAATCTGTGCGTGTTCCGGCGTTCGACGGTACGGGCGCTAGAGGCGCTCCGCGATGCGAGCGTTGGCCAGCGGCTGAACGCGCTGTTCGAGCGAACGACGACGGCACAGATACGCGACGTGCTGCCGCCGCTGCCGGAAAAGTCCGTCAAGATTCTAGTCGACCGCATCGATCGGGTGCTCGGGCAGGTGCAGAAGTGCCGGGAAACGTTCGCCGTCCGATAGCGTGCGTCGGCGGACGGTGGCTGAAGCAGCGAGCGACAAAAGACTGTGAGTCCTTGTGGAGCGAATGGGAATTTATTATTATTATATTATTGCTATATTGCTAGTTGGTTGTTTTATTTTACTGCGGCGCATTGGCGCGATCGCCTGTACAGACTGTCAATTGTAAAGTTAACTCGTATAGAAAAGATAGGAACGCGAACGTAGATAGGAAGAAAGATAAGAAAAGCGAGCAGCAGCAGCAGGAGAAAGTAAAACACGAGGAGGAGACAGAAAATAATGGAAAATGTTTAAAAAAAAAGAGGAGTTAAAACAAGATATGACGCAAACAGAATCAACCGCACAGTTTCACTGTAAAACAAATACACCGCCGATTCGAGGCCACGTCAGAGATCGTCAGCCCGCCACATCCCAACGCCGTCAGACGATAGGACGTTGTATAATTACAAAAGCCTTAACTCCACTTGCCACGATGCGATCTTTCAAAAACTCTGATGATTGTACGAACTTTTTGACAGCCGAGAGCCGTTGATCTTCGCTGCTTTCTCAGATACACACTCACACACACACATCGTCCCGTGTCCGTCGTATTCTAATCGCTCACTCTGTTTTCGGGGGGAGATTTGTTTTTATTGTTATTCATTTATTCCACTGCCAAAACCCTTAACCTCACCCGATTCCACGCCTTCCCTGAGCGAACGAGCGCACACTTCACTTCACATGCAAACGTACAACGGCGGTCCTACAGCGAGCGCGTCACGTCGAAGAGAACCGAAACACCGAACCGAAGCTCCGCATTAAAGGACCTCCTGGCGTGGCAGTTAAATAGAAATTCTCTTAGACCTCGATCAAAACCCCGGGCCAGGGCTCACTCTGTGTATGTATGTTTCCCTTCTTTTACATACACACACACATACGCGAAGAGCACACTCCGAGCGATAGAGCTAGCCGGTGAGCGGCGTAGCGAACGAACGACTTGTGCGACGGGCGGGCAAGCGACGAACCCGGGGCTAGAATTTGGCTTGCCTCCATTTCGCCATTGCTCTCGCACTATCGGATCGGATCAAATCGGAACCGCAATCGAATTACACGCCAATAGGGCGCGCGTAATCAAGCGTCATGCAGTCCAGATTGATTCGCACAGATAGAATAGAGCTGGAAAATTGGATCGATTGAATCGCGGTTCTTGATTTGCCTAGTGAGGGGAGCGCTGTTTCGGGAGGCATTTTAGGAGTTCCTTGGCGTCTTCTTGAAGGTTGTGTGTTGCAGAAGAACTAAACAGCCGCCATCTTGTGAGTGTTTCCTGCCAACATCAGTCAGCCAGCGTGTGCTGCATAATTGTTACATGCAATTTGCCGTGGCCCATTCCGTTCGCCGTCCCATCGTCCGTTTAAGCACAGAAAAAAAGAATGGAAAAACGTTTAGACACAGCACTCAAATTTCGTGTGCAGCGTAAGCGCATTACCCTCCCCGGGGGCAGTCCCGAGGAGTGTGCAGCGTGGCAGTGTCGTCCCGTGTCGGCAGAATATTTCAATTTTCTCACCTCTCACCAAAAGGTTCTTCTGGGCCGGTTGGAGTTGCCGTTGTGCTGATGGGAAAAAATATGGTTCTCGCTCGTGAACCCGTCCCGTTGCAATTGTCCCTTGCGTGATGTACCCTGGCAAGAGCCGGGACTCGGTGAGGGAACTGTTTTGGGGTGGCCGGGTGTCGCGTTTTTAAAACAATTACCCGTAGTCTGCCGCTCGCGCCCGAAACCAAAACCAACTACTGGGACCGGGACGATATGATAGCCTTCCCCAAATACTGGAGCTGGCATGGGGCCCGAGAGTCCCGCACACACTCGCAGATATTCAAAAGCACACGATCCTCGGTGCCCGGCACTCGGGGAAAAAGGGATCGCCCTTCTTTCTCTTTGTTGTTGTTTCGCCTCACTGTCTTTTAGCGCGAAGTCCTGCCCGCCCCGAAAAACTGACCACGACATGGCCGGTTGCATTGAATAACCCCCGTTGGCTGTTCGAGGTCGTTTTACCAAGTGGCCTTTCCCTCCCTGCTCGGGCTTTTGTTCCTCCTCCGCTGCTGTACTTGCTGTGCAATTCTTGTGCAAAAGCCGTCCAAAACTGTTCCGTCCGAGAGGTTGTTGATACCCTTTTTTTCGTTGTTGTTCTTTCGTGGTGCTGCCTGTTGCATATCCTGCCTGCCTCGTGGGTTTCCGTGCCCATGATGCTCTCTTGCTCTCCCCTCAATTAGTGAGCACCCGATGCTCCTAATCCTCCCTTTTTGTGACCTCACCTCAGCCCATCTCCCATCTTCTCCGCCACCCGAAACGTGCCACACACGTACAGTGAGGAAAGAAAAAAAAACTCTCAACCAGCCAACCTTTCGCCGGCGAATGGGTCTCATAATCTCGTGTGCGATATTTTCGCATTTTTAGCTTATGCTTTATGAAACTTATCTTGGGCTGGCTTCGTCCCCCCCCCCCCCACACACATCCACTTGGGAAGGGTTTGCCTCCTCCACACGCTGTGGGTAAACCGGCCCGGGAATGCCCTTTGGGCAGGCAAACATGAAGATGAAGGACGAAGCGGCGGAAACAAGGAAGAACTCAACAACCACAACAACAAAAAACGTGGACGCCTTAAACCCACAGCACAGGCTTGACTTGGTGGACACGCATTGGATCCGAGCGAAAGGGTTTCGAACCCGAACGGTTGGCTTGCTGGAGCGTAATCTCTCCACACGGAGCTAATATGCGCGATATTGTACCGAAGCCCTCTTGTGTGTTTGTGTGTGTGTGTGTGTGTGTGCTACAACAATTGACTACCGGTCCGTGGGAGGGGGGGATCGAGGAAGGGACTGTGTATGTGTGTGCTTTTCCCTTGCACCCGCGTAACAACGATGATGACGACGGTGAGGACGACGATGCCGACGCCGCGGTAATCGTGGCTAACCTCGCGAAAGATAGACTGATGAGCCCCAGGGAGCGAAGAATTTTTGTGCAGCGAAGAATATCCACCGTACTCCAGCCGCCCACCCCCGCCTCTCTTGTGGGATTGGGCTTTCGGACTTTCGGAACGTTGGGCCCTGTTCCTTGGTGTGCATGTTCCACAGAAGCATATCGGAAACACACGATAGAGTTGCAGTCCTGTATGGAAGGGCCCTCGCTCAAGCTGTGGGTGGTGTTACGATAGGAATTGCTAGTAATGTGGGGCTTTTGTTTTGTGCCTTCCAATTTTCCTAGCCAAGTGTTTTCCTGCATGTGCCCATTTATCATTTCACCCGGGTAGTTAGAATCCCATTTAGTTGGACAACTATTAATTGCTAATGGGGTTTATGACGGCTAGAGCTACAACATTTAGAAATTGAAGTCGTTAAGTGTCCAAAACTCTGCGTGCGGCTGGGGCTAGCTCTAGGAATTTTTGAAGCATAATCCACGGAGAACTCTTTGATATAAAGATTTTTTGTTTGATTCAGAAAAGATGATCGTTTGACACATCATCATGATCATCTTCGTCAAATTGTGTAAGTAACTCATTGTTGTGTTTGAGTTTAAAAGAATTAGAATGGGACAATCAAAATTGAGGACTTCGTTACTCTTTTTCCCTTTCGAAATAATTTTACAGAGTTCCAATCAACAGAAGCAGGTACAACCAGCCAACCTTTAAATAATCCTGCTTCAGTATTCTCTCCCTCTTACCGGATTTTCGGTCAAAGCTAATAATTTTCGAGTTCATTATCTGGAATTTGTAGTCCCATCGGTGGACCATCTTGGAAATCTTACCATCTAGAATTTCATTCCTTATGCAGGACAGACTATCCAACTAAAAGAAGAAGCATTTCAAGGAAGCTAGTAATGACAGGTCAAGTGCTTTATAGCTATTCGAGCCAAACTGGAAGAAGATGACTTGATATATCGTGGACTCCAATATTGGTTTTGCACAAGTATTTGGATCATTTGGAGGTGTATATAAAAACCTTTTAAGCCTCAAATGACTTGAATTATTAGTTTTAATAATTCTATTCATTTGAAATTGGATCGGAACATTATATTTCAGATAAATGTTTGGCAAGCTATCATACTAAAGGCCAATATTTCACCCCGATTATTTTGGGTAAATCAGCAATTAAAACTTTTCTTAGCCTTACGATCGCGATCGCGAAGAGTCCTGTCGAGAAATCCGCCATAAAAAAAATCAAAACCGGTGCTCCACTGTGGACAAACACGAAGCACACGAATTTTTCGACACTCTCGGCAGTCGCTCCAAGGCTACAGTGGTTCACTGGAAGAAATCACCTTCTCCATCATTCAGCCAGCTTGAAAGATGCGCTTTCCCCTATCGTGCCATGGATGGGTGGGTGGATACCTCTTTATGTGTGTGTGTGTGTGTGTGTGTGTGTGTGGGTATGAAGTAGAAAAAAAAATGCGGAACGGGATTCTGAATCTGTTGCTGAGGTTCATCCGGCGTCCTCGAATACGGTGGTGATGGGTGGGAGTAAGCAGGCAAACCACAGCGCAAGAATATATCGAATACATATGAAAAACAACAAAAGGGCAGACAGTAACCGAGAAGAAAGAATGAGAAACAGGAAGACAAAAAAAAGACAAAACAGCAAGACGACAGGCAAGCAAGCTCTCCGAAAGCGTGGAAAATGTGGAAAAATTGTGATCTACTATATATAAAGTAATTTATCTTAAATTTATCTAGTTGAAAAACCCGGGCTAAGTAAAAACAATAAATTTACCCCGTTGGGTAAGGCGAGTCGTCGGGTCGTCGCTTGTTTGCCGTCGCTGGCCCATCCATCCTTCCTGGCCCTTTCCTCACCACCCTACTGTGCGAAGGGCGCGATATGCGACCGAGCCAGAAACAAAGGGTCGCCACCGCGTGTATCTCGTGGGCTCGTTGGCGAGCGAGCGACGACACCGACGACGACGAGCAGCAGAACGAGCGTGCCGTTCTTATCACGACCTTTTAGCAATGATGAAGCATCACGAAGGTATCTTCTGACCCCGCGCCATTACCGTCGCCACCCCTTCCATCCCGTCGCTCCCAGGGATAATCCCCGCCGATCCCCGGGGTCTCCGCCCGGGATTAAAACGGCGATTTTGAGTTTTCTTCTTGAAAACTGCAACCCTCCCGCTCCGTCGCTCTTTCCCCTGACTCCTCGCTTTTCCTCTCCATTCCGCACGGAAGAATGATACCTTCCGGATGATGTAGCTTTTTTGTTTTTTTTTTAAATTTTGCTTTTATATTTTATTTTCGATACTGCGCCACCCGCCGATTCCCGGGTCGGACGGTAACCGTGTGTCGTACTTATCGTTGAAGCTAGCTCGTTCTTGGCTTCCCTCTTCCTTTACTGTGTGGGGGAAAACTCGGAAGGGACACATCCGAGGGTGGCGCACATCAGGATCGTTTCAGGAACAGCAACAAATCTTCGGGAGGATTATGTTTAGGGAGATAGCGAGCAACCGGGGGAAAGCACAATTGTATCATAGAAAGAAAGGCTTCGAAAGGAAGAATGTCTGCCAGTTGCGCAAATTTGGGACTGAGAAAGCTTCGTGCGTGTAAATAGTTAGTCAGTAAACCAGGTGCCAGGAAGTAAGTCAGAACGAAGGTGGGCTCCGTGTTTTGTGTAAAGTAAGCCAGATGAGAAAATCGATAACCCCTTCCACACGGAACACTAAACTAGGAGGTTGCGTGTGTGTGTGTGAGAGACCGGAAGCTTATGTATCATAGTAGAGAAGCGCAACAATCTTGTACCAAAAAATTGTGAATGTTTGTGAATAAAGTGCGTGAAGAACGGGGCGGTTTTCCGACCGGAAAATCACCGGAAACAAGTGACACACCGAGCCAGTTGGTGTGCTCGTTAGAAATGAAATCCAGCGTGTCGTTGTGTCTATTACTTCCCGAGGTGATTGGGAGCCTGGCTTTGTTTGCTCCAAGAAAGAAGGATTTTCTCTTCCACTCGCCTGCATTTGTGACGGTAATTATGGTTGCCCTTTTTTTTCGCTTTGCTTTGCTAGGACTGCATCGTGTTGTTTTCTCCCCTTTTATTTAGCTTACTTTTTTGGAAACAAATTTTTGAGCGTGGTGTACCGTCATATTTTCGTCACTCGATCGTCCGTAGGCTGATGAAGAAGAGTCGGGTGAGAAAAACGACCCGTGGCCGAACCAATGCAGGTGAAAACGACGTCGACACCGTGAAGAAACCACACAACATGGATGGGACGGCATGACAACATCCACAGCAAAAAACTTATGTTTCATCTTGTCACCAGAACTCGGGGCACCATAAAATGGCGTTTCATTTGTAGGCTCCCAACAACAGGGCCTCGGAGACCGGCAATGAACTGGACTGGACGAATGTTCGATGAACCGAATTTCTTCTTGTTCCCCGCCCGGTGTCTTTCCCCATCTTTCTCCTTCTCTTGTTTGCCCTCCCCATCAAAGCTCGTCGTCATCAGCACGCACTTCAGCATTGTCAGCTTCATCAGCGCGCGCGCGCGCGCTCTCTCACCGCACTAAGGGAGTTTGGGGAGCTCGAGTCTTCGTCCGTTCGTGTGCTTTTTTTTGGTTTGGTTTGGTTCGGTTTAGTTTTGCGCCTTGTCTGCGCTGTGGTATTCACATTTTTATGATCTTTCTGCTCCCCTTTTACCTTCCCCCTTCCATTCCAGCTTTCCCGTGCCCTTCGTTCCGGTTCTTCTTCTGCCCCCCCTTCATTTCTCACACCGCGATTCCGCTACAGTTCCGCTACGCGCCTGCGTTTTGTTCACAGTCTCCTTTCAGTTTGCTGCGCTACAATCCACAGCCGGACACATACGGCGAGCTACAAAACCGAAATAAAATCAAAAAGACAGCAACAGCAACAACAGCAGAAAAACAAAAACAACAACAAAACGCACGCAGCAACAAACCGGGCTGAACCGGGCATCTCTCCGGGGCTCTTGAAATGGTGACAACGGTAACGATTATGATGGCTCTCGATCGTCGCGCCCGGGAGAAAACATTCCGTCCGACAACCCCACCCGGCGAACTGCGACGGGAGGGAGGTATGAGGGGGGGAGCATTTCTGATGGTGTGCGTGTCCGGTTGTTACGCATGTGCTGGTAGTGTGAGTTTCATGTTGATCTTTCTTCACAGAGCGAAAGAGCGTTATCAATTCCAGCTGACCACAAGACGACTCCGGGACAACGCATCCCCCCACGAAAGCGGTAAGCAAAAGCCAAAAACAGCACCTTTAAGCATTATCACTCCTTGTCCAGCCTATAAAATGACGACCGTTTATACTTATCAAACCGAACGAGCACTGCACCGAGCAGTGCGCAAGGGAAAGCGAGCGCGGCAATGCATAGCGAGCGCACAAACATGATTAGGGCGCATGCTAATGCTTCCAAAACCCAGCACTCCCCAACACGTGTGAGAGAGTGTGGAGAATGAGCGACCGGCGATCGAGAAAAAACAAGGCATCGTAACGCTTCATTTCGACCGAAGAAAACCATTCTGGATCGAACGAACCAGACAGACAAAACACGACGGGTCCACGAAAGGAGGCCACCGACGGCTTCTGGAGCAACTAATTTTCGGGGGAACACATGCCTGTGTGCGTGTGTGTGTGGGTTTTGGCAGGGGTAAAAAAGGGAGGGTGCAATAACTACCACCGTTCTTGATCGTGCTAATCGTTTAGCTTTAGCGCATCGCATCATTGTTGTGTGTTTTATTTTTGCTCTTTTTCCGTGTCTGGTTTTTAGAATCGTGTGAAACGACGAGCCCCAGCATTAGGGAAGCTGTAGCTGCCTGTTTCAATGTCTGCTGGAACTGGACCATCTACGATGGAAACATGCGCATCGGTGCATCTTAATGATAGGGGGCCGGCCGGGGCCCTTTTTGGTTTAGAAGATGAGCATTAGCACTCGAATAACAGTGTTGTGCTTGCATCTGATTATGAGTCACCGTGTAAAGAATTTTCGATCCACAAAAAAGAGAATACACGGGTTAGAGATTTGACGACGATAGTGAAACAAAAGTGCATAGATAAGCATGAGATGTCTGGAAGAAATCTAGTCCACAAACAAGGTTCGTCGCTTGTGTGAGTGTTTTGTTATTTCGCTGCAATTGAAAGCATTTGCAGGTAGCAAAGTTAAAAGTAAACAAACAACTTCAAAGATATCCAGCAGATGTGTGGAATCTTGTCCAAATATCAGAATCATCGCTTGTGAGGTTCATCACTTGCGAGGTTCGTCGCTTGCTCAAGTCTTTCGTTCATATTTCACGATTAAAGGCTCTGACTCATCTGTTGTTGATGATTTGTATTAGTACGAACGGAAACACACACACCTTCCGCTTACATTGTTTCTACCAATATAATGATAATTGTTTAATTTAACACCTTTAAAATAAATATAATAAAATTTTATAATGCACCAAAGTCAGACAGACAGCCAGACAGCAGAAGGCAGCGCATAACGGCGGCAAGTTAAAGATTAAGTTCTAATGCACTTTGGAGCGCTCGTCACGCTCATACGCTCTGGCACCTTCATCCTAGGGCCCTTGCAAAAATGACAAAAGCCGCTGCGAAACACACACACACACACACAAACTACATCTCATTACGCACCATTCACACCCGTGCGCTAATTGGTAAATATAATGATCGCCCGGCACGGCCCCGGCGAAAAGCGTTTGTCCATTTTGGTTCCAGTTCCAGCGGTGGTGGAGCGCACCGAAGTACGCTGCTGCACTCCAACAACATCATCATTTTGGTATTTTGCTATTCCGAGTGGACAATGTCAAGCGTCGTCGTGGTGGCGTTGATTGCTCGTGGACACTCACATGCCACACGATCTGCTAAGTGTAGCGAGAGGTGGACGGGGGGTTGGTTGGTGGTAGGAAAAAAGCACAAAAACAGAAAAAAACACTGCCACTGAAATCACGATCCCCTTCGGTCAAATGAACGCAGCAGCAGCAGCAGCCATTGGCATTTCGCACTTGCACGCTGCGACCTCGACTCGCTCCGGTAGCCTCAAACGTGTACGCACTAAACGCCTTGGGACGCATCTCCGGCCATCCTAGAATGGTATGCACAGGGCGTGGGACAGTGGGAAGTGCAAGGACGGGTACCTTTCCCCTCCGAACCTCCCCAGCTAGTGCTGCGTGTCTTGTTTTTCCTTTGGGAAGCACTATTTTTTGTTGTTGTTGTGTCGTTGTTTTCCTTTCGTTCGCACAAAACGGTTTCCATTTGATGATATTTATACGCTCCCCCCCGGTGTCGGATGTACGGCTTAAAGCTCCCTCCCTGTGGCCTGAGAGGGGGTGGTATGGGAGGTAGGGAGAGGGCAAGGCGAGAGACTAGTAGCGAGGTAGTGTGATTGCAATTGGCAATGTCAACGAACGGCTAGGAAGCGCTAGGAATGAGATCGGAAATGACGCCGAAGTCATTGGTGTGAACAGCGCGCAGGCAAACAGAAGCGGACAAAACACAAAATAAGGTGGTTTGCAGTAGTAGCCGGGCGGCCAGCAAATGTGTGTCTCGGGCTCGGTGACGACAATTGACGAAGTGCAGCAAACGTTTCAACGCGCCACGGATAATTGTTCACGGCAAGGTGTGTGTCGGCAAGCAATTTTTGCGACGATCGTTTTGTGTCTTAAGGTGTCTAAATGGGGTTTGAAGGGTTTCTGCTACCGGAACGCATAGGGAGCGTTTCCACACGTTTTCGCTATGATCACGCCGCAATGTCGGATCGGCGTGGTATGGAGGATGTGATGTCAGGATTTCTAAACAAAACAAAAAAATGTCTGAAATTTATTTACTAGATTATAATACGATTAATTAAGTTATTAATATTAGTTCAAAATTTTTCTTTTCAAATATCGATTCTTCAAGACTTAAAACAACAGCTTTTATCCTCATTATCTTCTAAGTACCAGTGCCAGTGTTGCGCGATGGGTTAATAATATTGCGTTTTATAGCAGTAATTGAGCTAGTCTTAACAGTCTATTATTATAAACTCAGAAAAGAGAAAAAGAGAGCAGCTAGGCCCGCCATGGTTGCTTGTAAATTCTTCTTCTTCCTTGCCACTTACAACATGTAGAGGAGTCGGCTTGCCATTGCTGACAAGAATTGATTTTACCCATAGCCGAAAAATCAGTCCTGCGTATGGTCTGGATGGGATTTGAACGCCGGTCTTGCCATGTGTAGACCGGAGCAGCTATCGGTTAAGCCACCGGATTGCTGACCAGCAGTTAGGTCAGCATTAATTTACAGCATACAAAATAGCACCTGGTCAGTAGGTTCCAGGACTCTAAAGAATTGAAGGTATGTTGGTATTATATTTTAATTTGCCGTTTTTATCGATGACTGTTGTCTTGAGCTCTTCTAACCTTCACCATGACATTTATCGCATCCGATTGATTCTGCAGCAGGTTTAAGTCTTTGAGATTCTTAAACATTCCATAGATCACATCCCTACTCAATCACCGCAATCATTCTCGGCTGCAATGCTCCTCGTCAGCAGCTTCTATATGGGTCCACAACATGCATGATAGACTTCATCTCCTCCGTGAAACAAATCGAAGAGTGAGAGCAGCAGAAAAAGAATACAAATTCCCCCCCAAAAAAAACACACAGTTCCTCTATAACCATGCTAGCCGAACGTGGCACTGGGGCTCAGTGTGGCCCGGTATACACGGTCACCCCCAGGCTTGGGTGGTGAGATCGAACGGCGAGAATCAAAATGTTCCACTTCGAACGAGCTAGAGCTAGAGTCACCCCTAGCAAGGTCCTAGCGACCGGCGGCGGGTTGGAAAAGTGGCTGTACACCACAGCCACGGGTCTCACGGAAGATTGTGTTTCTTTCGATTCCGGCGGGCGGCGATCGTACAATTATGTAAATCTACTACACGCTCGCCCCACACACACACACATGCGACGATCGAGTTGGAGCGGAAGAAGCGTGCAACGCCAAGGGAAAATAATCACGCTCGTTGTATCGGGGTGTGCGCGCGCGTGTATGTGTGTGTGTGTGTGTATGTGTGTGTGGGTGTAGTGTGAGTAGAAATGGTACTTATGTTCTTCAGGGTGTTGCGGCTGCTGGCTTCGCCGCTTCTTTGGTTGCGGTTGCTTGACATTGTGACGCGCTTTTTAGCGTTTCCGATGCGACTTGGTGCGGGAAGCACAGGGCGTGTGTGTGTGTGTGAGTGTCTCACCAGTGGGCCAGAACCAGTTTGCCGTCTGTTAAGGTTGAGGCTGCTGTTGCTGTTGTTGTTGTTGCCGCTCTTGGCCGCTTTCTGGAGCGAGCTGAAAACTGAGATTGGGCCGGGCCCGGGTAGATCGGGCGAGACTGCAACGGCCAGACCTCGCAATGACAACAAAACGGTTCTCGCACGCAGCATCCACTCATCCATCCACCCATCATCTCTCCGTGTGTGTGCGTGTGTGCACGTGGAGAGATCGATCCGTTCGGACCTGTTTCTCGACCTGACGAAGGTGCTCAATCCACGTCTTTCCCTGCGGACTTCTAGGATGGAGCGGCACTAGACACCGCCGACGACTCGGCTCCACCAGTGATCGATCACCGACCGAGGAGATTCACCTCGTAAAAAGCACGTGCTTTGGTGCAACCCTATTTGCGTTCGGGACATACACTCGGGAAGGGCGTGAGCCAGCGCGCGCGCGCGCACCCGTACGCTCTGTACTCTCGACATCACTCGATCTCGCGGGTCACGATCGTAACCGTTCTGTCGCACCTATATGTCACACGGGAGGGAAGGTGGTGGTGAGATGGTGGTGGTTGGAAGGGGGACAGTTGCGATGTATGAGCGATGCACATTCGGATGGACGGAGAGTAGCGGCGAGGTGTAAAACATTTCAATTAGGCGCTGAATTAAACAGCCGATCGATGTTTGATTAAACGCATTTGCTGCAGGGCAAGATGGATGGTTTGCTGGTGGTGGTTGAAGGCGGAAAGATTGCACATGGGGATTTGTGTGTTAAACGGGGGTAATATTGTACAGTATCGACCGGTGGATCTTTGCTAGAAATTTAATTGATTGTTTTTGGTTTATGGAGTAATGTTGGTATACAGTATTGTACATGGGTAGTGAACAGAAATCTTAAATGCAGGCATTTACTGCGGGCTGACCACAATATATTTGTTAATTGATATGTTGAAGTGATTATTATACCTTTATTTCCAGACCGACTAGCAACTCAAACTTGAGGACTAAAGAAAGCGTTCCATTGAAGAGACAAAGTGTTCATAGAAAGTTGCTAATCATCCCTAACTAAGTCCAACATTTTTTAGAAAAGCGTAAATATTCAATCCAGTCAAGGACATCTATTTGGTCATACGTAAGGCTTTTCTATTCCACGTCTATAGTCAAGAGATTATGAGCCTTCCAACAGACATCCTATACGATAGTCAAGTCTCTTAACTCTGTAGACTGCATACAGAAGATCCCTTACTTATTCGTTGCTTTAGCTGTATGTAGTTGAGATGATCAAAAAAAGAAAATCTTCTCAAATCTCTCAAAATATCTGTGATGTCTAATAATAGAAATAATAGTTCTGATAATTTACCAGGTGTTATTTCAATAGACACTTACTACGATGTTCTTCAAGTACAGAACATTCTAGGGAAGCGGATGCCTTACTCATCTCACTTAAGACACCTGTGGGGATATTAGTTGTTCTTATAGGTAAAAGGAACAAACATTCAACCGGGGCCAATAATTTGCTTCGTATTCCAGCAGATACTACATAAGTATGATACCCAATTCTCTTCTCCCTTGTGATAATATCATGTGAGTACTTATCTCAGTAAATCAGTACAAGAGTTTTGAAGATCATCAAAAATCAAAGGCAAATATTCGCCTTGCCTGCAGGATAAAACAATCATTTTTCATACCGTCCTATTGTAAGTGCTCATCTTATTCCTCCCTTACATTCACTTTACCCTACAATTAAACTAGTGATATATGTTGGACAATCTACCGTTCCATTAAAGCACGTCACTCATCGTCCGTCCGGACCGTCTTCAACGTTGGCCCGCTTGCTTATGAAAGCGTTCGTCGTCGTCGTCGTCGTCGTGGTTCATCGCAAGGATTTGGGCAAGGATGTGATCCTCAGTATAATCCATCCAAACCACAAAGGACCGTTGGCGATTTGGGCATCGATTTTAGCAATCCATCGTCGTTCGATGGAGTCGGTTCCTGATGCACCGGCGATGTTAATCAATCATCGCTCTTCGCTGACGCCCATTTTGCGACGCAGCAGGAAACAGGGCTTTCCCGGTGCAAGTGCGAGTGCAAAACAACAACAAAACCGCAGTGCTGCCACTTTTACGATCCTGCCCAAAGCATCCTCGAGGCGTCCGAGTGCGCTCGGGCTCGAAACACGAATTTGCCACCCCGGGCCAAACGTTTGATGGAACGGAATTAATTCGTATTTAATACAAGGGGTGCAGTGTGTGTGAGAAGTGCATTTACTCTCCCACCCTCTTGTGGGACGTCCCATTTTTCCGATGGGGGAATGCCGATGCAATTTTCGCTAAAAGGAAAACAAGGATAAACAGCTAAATGTAAGCTTTTTGCACGTTTCCCGTTAGGGAGGATTGGTTGGAGGGGAGAAGGGGGAAATGGAAGTGCAACGGGGGGATAAGATCCCGATTGGAAGAGCCATTCATCAATCCTTGACTTTTGGATCCGGCCCACTGCACACACTGCGGAAGGAGGTACCGATCACATCATAGTTGATGGATAGCAAATTAAGGGCTGGCATTGTGGCGATCAGATGCAGCCTTCTTTGGCCAGGATGCCTCGGAGAGTATGTTTTTTTGAAAGGGGGGACGGATCACTGCACTCTGTAAAGAATGCATTGGAGTTTGTACTTGAGAGTAATGAAGTTTATAATGGCAGGAGAAACTCATTAAACAAAGAAATAATAACATTCTCCTGTATTAAGGATTCTGCAAGGAATTATGCTTACACAAAAAAAAGCTTAAGTCGGTACAAACAACCCCAAAAAGCCACCAATCCGTTTCAAAAATTAAAAACACACCACCAACCGACCAAAACACAACGAAAGACTGCGGCACAAGCGACGAACCCGACGACGAACCGTTCCAAGTGATAATGCTCACGGTTCCACAGCTCGGAAACCTTCAAAAACTTCATCCAACCAAACGGACGTCTGCTTTTGTCTGCCACCGTTCCCCCCATCCCCAACCCCGATCCCCCCTCCCCACCATCGTTCGGGTGCTGTACGCTGTTCGCGTTTTAATTTATGCACAGTGTCAAAACTGCAAAATGAAAAGTTGTCCCGCCGACTATGGCCGACCCGGGCACCATCAAATTGAGGACACATCTGGGGCGGAGGGGAACAAGAGGGGGAAGGATGTGGAAATGGAAACGGGACGCGGTGGGAGAGACGGTGATCGAGACGAAAATATGTGCGAGTGATGTGTAGTATGATCGGTTCTGGTCGCGAACGCGTCGAGGCTTGTTGGAGCTTTTTGGCATGAGCGGCAGTTCGGTTTCTACTAAAAATGCGTGGTGTTTGTTTAGAAGCGATTTGTTGTTTCAAAAACAGATTTTCCCTATCCTGGGCTCCTCTTCGCTTGAACAAAAAAAAAAAAAAAAAACACGTAATCTTCTGCATGTGTGTCACGGACGGTTGGGCACAAAATAGAAACAAGACACATTTTTCTTCACCTCACTTGGACTAGGGGCTGGAATGAGGGGAAGGGAAGGGGAATTTTGGGGGGGGGGGCAGAACTCTCTTGCCCGGTTTCTCCCCTCCCCTCCCCCCTACGAGGAACGTTAATCAGCAGACAAGTTGCTCGCTCTAGGACTGATTGACTAGCAGCAGGTTGGAGGATTAGTAGGATCGATTCCTGAGAAACTCTACACCGGATCCCAAGGTCTAGACCTGGTGCTGCTGCTGCTGCTGCTGCCAACGATTGCCAAAGGACCGAGGAACGGGTGAAGTGAGATGCGAGGGAAAAAATAACAAAAACAAGCATTTAACCCTCGTTTAACACGCAGCAATCGCACCGAAAAGGCTCCCGTCTTGAATTTGATGGATTAGGAGAAACCTGTCGTCCTCTTGGTAGGCTTTTTGTTTTTTGCTTTGCTTTTTTCTTCCTGCTCGCTGCCAGGAGAATCCGAATCGACTCTTCGCGGGGGACTCTTCAAACTCCTCCCTCTCCCTTTCCCTTTCCCTCTCCTTCAGAGCTTGCAATCAAGTGTTCATCGGCAGTGTTGCTGCTGCTGCTGCTGCGGTTTTTCGGGTAAAGTTGCTTGTTATTTTTGTTTATTTCAATTTCTTTTCAGTGTGTGTGTCTGTTTCGGGGCTTACTAGAAGGAGGAACCATTTTTCGCCCTCCAAAAAGCGAGTTTTCTTCGAAGCTCTCCTCGTACTTCTCCCTCGGTGTGTGTCTGCCTCGTGTGGCGTACTTATGAATTTTGAAAAATAGCTCTCCTCTACCATTCCGACCTGCTGCTGCTGCTGCTGCTGCTTTGAGCAGGTCCCAAGTGGTACAAAGTCAGCCAGCAAGCCAGTCGCCAGTCGAATAGGAAAAAAAGAAAACAAAAGGCAACCCGCAATGATGATGGTGGCATGATGGGCTTCCAAGGGGAGAAGGACGGGGAAACCGGGCCGAGGTGTATGTAAAATATTAGACGACAGGCGCTGGGTGATTTGTTTTTCGGCAGTGAAGACAAATATCTTTATCGTGCTTCTCTTTTGCACCAGCGTTCGTTTGGCCCGTATGCGCCTGCCCGCAGACGCTAGCCTTTCCAGCGATGCAAAGCGATGGGGCATCCCTTGCATTTCGGGGCATAATTATTCAAGCAAATAGTGAAAACCTTGCCTCATTGAACCATTTGCTCGTGCAATCAAAATTCACATTTGGTCCCGTTTTTTTTTCTTCGCCGGCGCTTCGTGAACCGTACGAGCTTTGTTGATGAACGATCTCGCTCCGGGCCCCGGTAACCCGGTTCCTACGGAGCCCGGAGGAACTACGAGAGGGATAGAGGAAGGAAGGAACTACAGTGGGGAAAAAGTGTATCAAAAACAATTCCTATTCGCTTGAAATCGGACATTCCTCGTCTGCATTCTCGCCGATGAATGACGCGCTGACACATGTTTCACGTTCACGGACTTCTGGCTCAACCATCGCGGACCTGGATCAACTTTCTCGGCCGAACGACGGACAACGGTGACAACCCGAACCCGAACAAGTGATTAGAAGCGGAAAATGTCAAATATGAGTCCCTGTCAAACTGATCCATGGATGGAAGCACCAAGGAAACAGACACACACACACACAAAAACTCCAACCTCTGTCGATCAACGTCGATCGGTTTGGTGGCAGTGGAGGCCGCATATTGGGCGCATATCTGCGGGTTACGATGTACGTACAAAATATCTACACAAAATAGAACAAGTCCCGTCTTCCATCCCACCCACCCCCCGGAAACTGTCTCAACCTCACTCTCTCTCTCTCTCTCTCTCTCTCTCTCTAGGACACCGAGACACTGTTCCCGAAATCGGCGTGGACCAAGGCGTGGACCAAGCAAACTAGTTCTGGTGCTTTGTTTCTTCTTCGGGTTCGGGGGCCACCTTCAAACTCCTGTTGGGATTTTCATTAATGTGTCACTCCACTGTATTTGGCCCGTCTTGTCATGTTTCCTTCTCCTTTCTCTCTCTCTCGCTCTCTCTCTCTTTCATCTGTCTTTCTCTGCTTGTTCGATATTTTAACATCGATCCTTCAGATCCCACAGCAGCTCCACAACGAGCACGGGCCTTCCTTTTTTGACGGATCTGTCAGCTATCGATTGACGTTCGGTTTCCTTTCGGGACTGAACCGCTTTTGCCCCACACACACACGCACACTTTCTTAGCCCGGCGTTGTGCATGAGGAATTTTGGCTTCCTTCCACCGAACAGCTCTCCGACAGTTGCTCCGGATCTTATTCTAGTGCGTGTCGGGTCGGTTTCGGACACTCGGTCCGAAATTTGGTTAATCTTTCCGCATTCTCTCCAGCATTCTCTCTCTCTCTCTCTCTCTCTCTCTCTCTCTCTCTCTCCCCAACGCATGGTCCCACCGGACACCCGCTGGTCTTTCACCGTTCTTTGCTTCACCGTGAAACCATCTGACTGCCATTCATTTTTCCTTATTACTTACTGTTTTTCTTCTTTTAAACGCTTTCCCTTGGGTGACGTCGGGTTTGGGCTTTACGTTGTCCCTTCCAAAAAACAGCGCAAGGGCCCAAGACTGACGATAAGAAATTAAAACATTTATTACCGATGCCTTCCCACTCACCACCGGTCCACCACACGGCTGCTGGCCGTTCATAGATATGAGAACGCAGAACGAGCCGTTTTATAGCTGCTTGACTTATCTTGCCCATTCTTGCTTTCGCTGTTTGGCCTCCTGCTTCTTGCCGGTGAAGAAAGTACGCTCTACGCTGGCGGGGTTTAAAATTAAAGCACACAGTTTAATGCACAAAGCTACAAACAAAGAACTGTGGCGAGTGTAACAGTCAGGTGGACTGAACTGTCTCATCACTGTTGCATTTCACTTTCAAACGAAGCACGGAATAGATAGCTACAAATGCTCCAACTACCATGGTAAAAAGCATGTGAAGTTGATAACATTTTTCGACTGCGATGATCTGCCCTTTTCTGCTTGGTCCAAGACGATTAAGTTGCTTCAAGCACTTCATTTGCGAGGAAGAAATTGGTGGCCCTATCGTGACGAAATTAACCAAATGTTAGATAACATTGTTCGGTTGAGAAAAAGGGCGCGACTGATGGCCAATGGGCGATTTGGTTAATGCAGGAGAAAACGATTAAATTGTTAAACGTTTGATGGTAATCGACTTAAGATTATATCGTTTTATGTTTGTCTCTGAGATCCTTAACCCCTTAACACCTAATTTTAAGTTGAAGCAATTTTTGCGTGATGCTTAAACCTTTCCATATTCGATCGCTTCAACATGCCATTCACTCAGAATCAAATTGAATGTAATAAGCCAAATTAAATAACTCAAAGAAATGCTTTCCTCCTATTTTGTGTGTCCAGGAAAATAGCACATAATCTTTACTGCCAGTTTATTCAATTTAAGCTAAGCTCTAGTCTATTTTTACTTTTGCTCACAATTTAAGAAATTTCTGTCATTTCTCACTATCCCCATACGAGTCTCTGTTTTCTGCCTCAAAACTCACAAGTCCACAGCCGGCTTAAAAAAATCCGCGGGAGTTTCACATACCTTCCAGTTTCCAAAAAAACAATCCATTTTCGACACCGGAAGCCCACAAACGAGCAAAACGGCGTCTGCCAATGGGACGAACAGGACGTTTCTGTCCCATCACCGCCATCGTACCTCCCCATAGCTTCCCCATCCACGAACCATCCCGGCGGTTCGAAACCCGACTTTGAAATTGAATTCAAGCTTAACTAATGACACCAGGTGAAATAATCCGATAACACCGATCCCGATACGGACGCGTACAGCGAAATGCTTTCACCCTGCTCGGTAGTGTGCCAGACCCGAGAAAGCGAGACAGGATCAAGCTCCCGAAAATAAAGGGTGACGAGTTCGGCAGTGGAGTGGAACCGAAAAATCGAACCTCAAAGACAGCTCTTTCTTATCTCGCGCAAAGCATTCACGGGTAGCGAAGAAAAACACTACGCACACTGCCAAAAAAACAGACCCCAAACCCGTCGATCGTGAGCCACTGACGAGCGATGCAAAAATATGCCGACGTACGAGAAAAACTTGCGCTCACGATTTATGTTTCGCGACAAAATGTTGCTCTTTGCGGTTGTTTCGCTTTCCAAAAAGGTCTCGGTGAGGGAATTTCTAAGTCAGCTCATTCTGCCCAGGACAACAAGCGAGCCAAGGTAAAAAAGTCACTGATCTTTGTTTTTTTTTTTGTTGCTCCTCTGTTCTTCGACCGTAGCGCCAGTAAATTAAAAGGTCCCAACAAAGCTTAACCGATGCGTAGGTAAAATTTGCTAAAATACGGTAGCAAAATACGGTCTCCTTTGGGTTGCCACCCGTGCGAGGGTCCCGGCAGCAAAGAAACAGAGCAAGGCGAGGAAAAATATTATCCCAAACAAATGCGAAAACAAATCTTCACCCAGCTGTGGTCGCGAGAGAAGGGAATCCCGAAACGGAAACCAAAACTAGCTAATCGTGGGCATTTGGGGAAGCGTAGAGGGAGATTGAAACCGAAAATTAAGGTGTCGTCCTTAAACTCTCGAAAAAATTACAGAATCCAGCCGAAAGAATCGAATCGCGGCAGCCCAACAAAGCGCTTCCCGAAAGAACCCTGCTTGGCAAAATAAAAACAAAACTCACTGGAAACAGAAACAGATAAGAGGACGGAGTCGATCGTTCTGCGGCTGATTTTGGCATGCCCGAGGCCGAGTGAAAGAGACCCAACAGAGAGAAAGCAACGGCGAGATAATGAACCACTGACCGTGCTTGAGTGGGAGGAAGAAGCAATTAAAGTAAAAACAAATCATTTTAACGGCGGCCGACCGGTTGTCGGGAAAAGGTGTGTTTTCTTTAGCTACCAGCTGCAGAACCACCTCGTCGTAGGGCCACCGGGCGGTGCAGAGGAAAACCTGGCACCGAATCTAGCACGCTAGCCAGCATGGTATGCGAAAAAAAAAAACACAGAGAGAGAGAGAGAGACAGATTTTTGGACGGTGAAAATAAAACAAACCGAGAGAAAAAGCATTTCGCAAATGAAAATAGAACCAAAGCCACGATTCGGTAAAAGCCCAGAGTTGGTATGGGGAAGCAAAACCAAAGAATGATGGTATCCCGAACAGAGTCACAGTCAAGTGCCCGCTGGCCGTTTGCAGGCGCAAAAATTAAGAGAACCAACAGCAAAGAAAAAACAAGCAACAACAACCGATAAGCGGGACAACCCTGAGCAAGAATACGGAAACCCCGAAAAACTCCGGGCTGTCGCCGGAAAACGCGGGAGAGACACCTCCGCGGGAACGAGCCGAAGTCGAAATGAAGAAATTGAAAACGGCCATTAATCACCTCGGGTGGAATTTTTAACTTTGCGGTTGGTGAATCCTGGATCGGTGGATTGAAGGAGCGGTGGTACGGGGCAGGATTCATTGGACTGGCCACCGGATATTTTCACTCCCTAGCCGACTGAGGACCTCCGAAGAAGAGGAGCAAGATTAGACATGTGTGTGTGTGTGTGTGTGTGTGTGTGTGTGTGTGTGTGTGTGTTCTTCGTTCTCTCTCTCTCACTCACTCTCTTTCGAACCCAGATTCCTGACGCAGTTGCACTTCAAAAAGCCATAAAATTATTTCTTAGACTGCAGCAAACAGAATTGCGTATCATTCGGAGTCGGTTATGGAAATTAACTTCTCGCCTTAACATTCCTTACAGGTCAGGTCAGAAAACTAGATTTGCTAGGCGGCTAATTGCAGGACTCCTCCCATTAGAACCGGGAAGGATCTAAAGAATGGTTAGATTGTCAGCACAACAGCTGTTGTCGTGTTGTGGATGCTAATACCGTGAAACCTTTCAAAACACGAAATCGAATCGGTGCGGGAAGGATCAAACGGAGCAACAACAACAAAAAAAGGACACCTTCTGCCTTGTCTGCCTGGTACGAGATGGGGGCCGAACACGGTGAGTTCGGGTTCCGTACTGAATAAACAAAACATCATCCCGTCCCAGGAGCTAGAAGTGTGACGTTGGATTGTTTTTTGTGTGGCCTGGAACGCTGCAAACTCCGGGTGAAAATGATTAATGGCATAGAGTCTGCGGAAACCTAATCATGTTTTGCACATTTGAGTTAGGTTCGGGAATTGGGTTACTAATAGGATTTGCTGTTCCCGTTTCGGTTTTTCTGCAAAGATTTTGTTGTTGTTTCTTTTAGCTCAAAACTTTATTTAAGAATGCTTTTTAATAATCATTTACGAATTTTTGGAAAAAAATACATATTAAGACTTCCCAAGAGAATTTTCAAAATTTGAGTTTCCTCACTTGCGCTAGCGTTGAAGTCTTTTCCGTTAAGATTGGGCTGCTCACTTGGTTGGTTAGAGTATTGTTAGCACTTTGCAGGCCGTGTTTTGTTATGTTGTGAGTGTGGTATTAGTAAGTATTTCATACCATGCCACATTCTCTTCTCCTTCTCCCTTAACACCCCCCCCCTCCCCACAAGTTCCAGCGTTTCTTCTCCCCAAGAGAGCAGAAAATATAATTTATCATCTTTTATTATGAATTTTTCGGGTGGTTTGGGAGCACAACGGAGCAGTACGGAGCTCCCTTTTGGCAAACTCAAACACACAGGCACACACACAGTGAAGAGAGTGAGAAATCGTGCGGGAAATAGGCATGCTCGTATGGGGGATGAGATGCTCAAGAGCAGCACCAGGAATCCATCCATCCATCCATCCATCCAGCACGAATCGATGGGTTTTAAGCATTTGTTTCGATTACATTTTCACACATACACGCATAGCAATCCCCTTACGAAAAGATAGAAAATAAACATGACTCTTAGCTTGCCGTGATTCTGCCCGCTTTCAGTTTCAGCTCACAACAAAAAACCCCCCACCGTCACCGCGGGAATGTGCCATTTTATGTCCAGTTTGCTCGCACCTAGATCGCGCTCTTCCCTCGATCCTGGCGGACGTGACCGGCGGTGGTTTGTTCGAGTTTGTGCGCGCTTTCAGCACCTTCAGCCGGCCGGCATATTACGGCCGAAGCTCTAACTACAACCAAACATCACACACCGGGAACGGGAAAATTATGAGACGAGGCGGTCGAGGAGGTGTTTTTTTTTTTGGAAAGTGTTTGAATTAGACGCGAGTGTTTGGGGGTCGGCTTCGGACGGGAAGGAGCTGTTCCTTCCCCTATCGTCGAATGACTAACGGGAAGGTGTGGCCAGGTTGCAACAATGATTGGCTGCTATTGATCGCTTTCGAGAATCTGAGCTGTGTTGGAGCAATGTCGGAGGGAGAAAGAGAGAGAGAGAGAGAGAGAGAGACAGAGATTTGGTGGTAGATTAGCCCGTGTTGGGCGTTTGGTGCAGATCTGCGGGGTCACCAGGTTTTCACCTGGCACGCTTCGCGTATTTTGGTCTATTTTTATTTAGTTCGTTCAGGAATAAGTGAACTGGGAGACATTGCCAGAAATTTGTATAATAGGTCATTAGAAAATTATTGATAATTTGTTCATTCTTTGCAAGTATTGGTAATTTTAAAATAATGAAAAAGATAAAATTTGATTTAATTACCTAATTAAAAATTGTACCATCCTCAGTCAGACAATTCATCAAGATTGGTGGGGCGCATCTTATTACAGATATAATTAAAACAATCTTTAGTAGAAGTTTATGTTGTTGCGACTTATTCGATGTTTTCCAACCAATATGCAGTGAAACAGGATGGCCCAGTCTTATCTGTACATTATCCACTCCACTTACCTTACTTTGAGAATTATAATAAGTATTGTCTAAGCCTGCAAAGATCTTCTAAAGACCTTGAAACAAGTCTTGTGTTCGATCTTTGGCTTCTTGCTCTCAAATAGATCATACTTGTTAGCATTTTATGACATCAAATAATCATAATTCTTCAGAGTTTGCTTTAAATGCCCATACTTCACTTGAACTTGAACTGTTTTTTCCCTCCTCTTTTCCACACTCGTTCGGCAAACACTGATGCTCATCAGAACGCGTGCAAAACGTCGCGACTAAACAAACGCAACAAGATGTGTCTCGTCATCGTGTCGCTGTCGCTGCCGCCTCACACACCACACAGTACACACACACACACCTTGTTTGCGCCAATAAAAGTGTCGACGAACTCAATTTCCTGCACGAGATCACGCGCCATCTTTCCCGCTACCCCGTTTGGCCCACCCACCTAAACCGAAAAGGGGGCGAGACGTGCTAACTAGATAAGCATAAGTGATCACGCGCACACGACGCATAACCTCGCAAGCAATGCTTCGGATAGTCCCCTCGGCCCGCTTGTAAAACAAATCTCGCCTGTACGGGCAACGTGCGATCGATTGTTTGTGATCGGATTATCTCGTTTCGGAGGGGCTGGAGAGATTTTGGGGATACAGTCGCTCGCCCTTTTCTATTGTTTGCGCGAGGCTGAAATGGGGGGAAAAGAAAATACTTTTTTTGAAAATCATCCTGGCTCCAAACTTTCCTCAGCGATCCCTACCGTTCCCGCCCGATCCGAGATGGCCCTGGCGATATGCGATCCTCGGCTATCCATAATCAGCGGTCAGGTGGAGGAGGAAAATAAGTGGAAAAAGGAGGGGAAGAAAACACACACGGACACAAACACGAACCCAGCGCTCTTCCCATCGCTCCCCACTGGGGCGGTTTGACACATAGATTAGAATATTTGCGAAAATGCTCGTGTCAGAAATTAATTGGATTTTGCCGATTTGCCCAGGCTAGGGCGTTCGTGCTAAGCATTAGAGGTGCTTGTGCGGGTTTGCCGGGATCGCTGCGAGTGAGCGATCCCCATCCATGCCTGTTTGTGTCCGTCGATCCGATTGATCATCTCGTCTCGTCTCGCTCGCTGGTGGCTCGAAGTCATCGGGCGCACATTCCTTTAAACCATCTTCTCCTCATGAACCGCGACCTCACGCGGTATTCGCCCGCGTTTTCCGCTTTCTGTGTGTGTGTTGTGTGTACCAGCGTGAGGTCACCGGAGCGGATTGCTTTGTATGTGGGTTCGCGATCGTAACTGCCTGGTGTGTCCAAGGGCCAGAGTATCATCAACAGCATCCAATCCGTCCCTGTCACAACCGTTCGGGCTGTAAGGAAGGGGTTTTGGGGCTAACGGGCGCACCAGAGCATCAGGATCATTGCCAAACTTCGGCCACCGACAGGACCGAATGGAATCAATTTTGGTACATGCGTTCGGTCGTGTTGGGGAAGACATTTTGCCACAAACATTTTGCTTTATGGTTGCGAAACCAGCGCAACAAGCGCTTCGTGTTGATAGAGCTGTTAAAAGAATAAATTTCCATTCATCTAGTTGCGGGCTTGCTTTGTTGCTGGTGTTTGCCATCCAATAGCTCTAGGGTGCGTGGCCTAATCCCAACATCCAACACTGGAATTGACGCAAGCATTTGCCCCAAATGACACACATATGAAAGCCCACTCGCATCAACACACAGACACACTCACAGTAAAACACACGAAAAATCATATTCATAACCGAAACGGACAGATATCGGTCGAGTGGCGGTCGAGTCCGGTCCGAAATGTCGAACAGAACTGGAGCACATGGGGTTCGGCGTGCTGCTCAGCGCCCGAACGGTGATAGGAATTGGCAAAACAAAGCCCGCTAGGTGCCCCACAGTGTGGTTTGCCGACCAGCTCGATCGGATTAAGCGACACCCTGTGGGACTCGGTGGGCCGTCGCCCGTGAATGCCGTGGCCTGTTGGTTGGAAAATATGCTGCCCAAAAAATATTTCTCACCCAGTTGTCCGATCCCATCAAACGCGGCTGCCCGGATAAATCGATCGATTCACGGTTGATCATGCGGTGAAAACAGGAAACTGCGCGCCGATACAAAGGAAATCGAATTTCTCTACAGTTCGCTGCACGCAGAACGCAACGACCCGTTGGCCCAACAAGGGAGGGAGCGAGAGAGAGAGAGAGTGAGCAAAAGAACAATAGAACGCACCTTGATCCACCTCCCACGGTGGCCGTAGCGAAATGTGTGTGCCCCTGCAAAGATACCCTGCGAGACCTGGCGGACGGGAACGAACGTCGAAGACAATTTGTGTGCCGCGTTTCGGTAGTTCACGAAGCGGAAAATTGAGAACTAAAAGGATCGTGGCCAGAGCAAAAAAAAAGGAGGGTAGCGGGGATAATGAAAAAACACAGCGCGCTTGGAAGCACCTTTAACGGCTTTAAATAGCAACTTCCTCCCGGCGATGACAATTCGGAATTTTCGGTTCGAAGGAAAGGTTCGTCGCTTCCGATTCCGGACAACCGGAATTGAAGTCTTGCGTCCACACGTTCGTCCACCGGAATGCGGCGCGAGCGCTGGTCGGGCTGCCGGTTAGAAAATAAAGCAATTCGTTTTGGGCACTTCCCACGTACCCCGGTCGGCTGTCGTGCTTGGAACAATCGGGGTCGCTCTACCGGAACGGAGCTGCTATTTTCCCTCGCTTTCGTTGACCCGACTGGCTGACTGGCGGTCTGCTTAGAAGCAAATCGTTCGGCTTTGTTCTGAATGTCGTCACGAAGATTCGGTTTTTGCGCTCGCCTGTGGTTAAACTACCTACCGCAAAATCTACCGCCCACAAAGGGAACACGCCGGGGAAGGTATTCAAATTAAATTAGTGAAATTGAATTGGTGACGAGTTACGGTCATTATCGGTCAGTCGCTGGAAGGTTGCTTCAAGGTAGGGGTTTTTGATCTATTATAGAACTTTTTTGACAATTACTTAAGAATAGCATCGTTAGTCATCAAGATGTGCTATCCGGGACTATTCCCAAGTCATTTTGGAGCTAAGCCCAAATGATTCTAAGGTACGCTGGAAATCCTTATGATAAAATTGAGAGACAAAAAGAACAACAGTAGCTTGGTAGTTCAAGAGGCTTTCCAGTGAGCTGACGGACCAGAACCAGGTCGTCCAAGGACTCATTTGAGCAAGGTGCCTTATCCCCCATAAGGCTTCCCTCCTAAGAGATTTCACTGAGCAATGAGCCTTGTTTTCTTGAGGATATCATTATTCAGGAGACTTGTTTCACCAAGAGTCTTAGTTGAATAGCATCCGACAGGCCTTGAAGTTTGAAACATTTACCAACAGACCTCGTCGTTGAAGGGACCTTGTCCACTAAAATGTTGGGACCTCGTACTTCAAGCTCCATTTACCGAGAGACAACTTCTTCAAGCAGATCAATCTCAAAAGAAATGTCATCTACATAGAACTATCTGCCATGTCCAACAGTGAAGCTGACTCTGATGGGATTTGAGCCCCGGTCCTTGATACTTTGCAAATCTCTGCCTTTGCTACTGATCAGCAGCAAGTTTCCTTATATCGGAGTTTAAGTTATAAAATGCATGTATCTGGGTAGAGAGCATAATATTCAGTTCTTCCATCGCAAGAATTTGAGCTTGGTTGGTTAGTCCATAGAAACTTTGAGCCTTTAGACTCTTCAGTATTTCATACTCCTGCTGTGTTCATACTCCTTTAAATTTACATACATCTGGGAGTTATTTGGCGTAGTCTTGCAAACCGGCCCAAGCGTGCTTGTTCTAGTTTAACACACCACAATCTGCATAACCCACTTCTTCCGTAACCTTTCCACTGGCGATAGTTCAACCGGCCGGGCCAAAAAGTCATTAGTGTCACATCATTAGTTGGCGGATTAACGTTTCCATTCCGGTCGGTCGGCCAGTTCGATTGCGCAATGCGTCCAATGCAAAACCGATCACGGTGGTCAATCCATTACCGTGCTGGTGTTCCCACCGTCCAGCGAGCAGACCAAACAAACAAAACCAAAGGAACAGCAGCAGCCACACTAAACAGTCTTAAAACATACGTTTAAATGTGCACCGGCGTGACCCGATTGAAGTCAATTACTGCAGTGAACGGTATGGCGAACGGTTGCTGGTAACGATATGTGAACATAATGAGAATGTTTTGCATAGTTTTGGCGCCATAAATATCGTCCACTTGTGCCGGGATGACATGGTTTCTGCTGATTGCTTCGATCAGTTAATTTCGATCGGTGGCCCAAAAACAGCTGCATTAGTCATCGAGTTTGAGTTGTTTGTTTGTTTTTTTTTCCGCGGTGAGGTTTAAAACCTTATCGACAGTAAAACGACAGAAATTGCTTGTACGAACATGTAGCGAACCAAGGCGAAAGCTCACCAAGAAACGATTGTGCCGAACATAAGCCACCCTGCACACACACTCTGGCAGATATAAATTGCTCGTCGACCGTGGACCGACAACGGCAAATAAATCGATACACACAGCGCCATGCTGGTGCATGCTGAAATCGATACCAGGGCGCCACAACCGGCGAGTCAACGAAAGTGAAACACGCTGCACGTTGGGGCTTGCAGTGCAGACGAGACAGAAACCCGTGCGCGGTAATTCATCGCCCTCTGGTTTGGCGTGTTGGCGGCGACAGGCTTATCATCATGTCAGCGGTAATGTCACATTTGACACATGCTCCCAACTGTCATCGGGGAGGCTGTTGTTGAGCTGAGCTTGTGAAGAGCGTCGATTACGTGACCGTACGCTTCCCGATCGCATTTTGCCAGCGAGATTTCTACTTTCGCTTTCGCATCTTTCTAATCACTTAGCCGATTGGTTTTGCTGGCCAGTTTCACGGCAAACAAACTGCAACGTACTTCCATGTCACGCTACGTTGCACCTGCTGTATGATTGCGTTGGCTCTGTCAGTGGCACACACAACTAATTGCTTGCCGCTTACTGTAATGCAAGCAAAAAATAAATCAGAAACGCAAGACACGATCGGCTTCGCGGTCGCCCGGTCGCTTGACAAATAGCGATGGTGTTGAAGGTTTATGGTGTAAGATTTGTATCAATTAGACGTTTGGTGCGCTGGCATGGCTGGCTGACGACTGTTCGTTCCATTGGGCTAGTGAGGAGCTGTAAAGCTAGCTTCAAAATGACAAGGAACTCTTGTT
This sequence comes from Anopheles stephensi, assembly GCF_013141755.1. Lineage (NCBI taxonomy): Eukaryota > Metazoa > Arthropoda > Insecta > Diptera > Culicidae > Anopheles > Anopheles stephensi. Next base: position 83,356,184 of record NC_050203.1, on the reverse strand, counting down.
AGTGACACCTCATTTGGTTGAGTTTGGAAAGCTTTCCCATTTAATACGAAAAGTCAGACGCTAGTACCACACATCCGGCGAGCACTATTAAGCGAATGTAATATTTATCAGCCACACATTCGATGCCACACTTTATTTGTGCTGGTGCTGTGTACATCCTCCCGGCGTAGTGAATAAATATTGGCCCTAGCCGGAAACGGTGACGACCCACAACGACCGCAAAAAAAAACAGCCACCCAAACCAACCAACCAACGAACCAACGCCTCCCGGTTGTATGTGTACTCAGGTGCAGCAGAAGACAACTTTCGCGCACTGGCAAACGGGTCGGATTATTTCACGGCTTGGGCATTGCGCATCCTCCACGCAAACTTCGCCCGATGCACCAACCACACAGCTTCGGCAGATCGGAACACGAATCACCACCGCGCATCGGTCCGCCATCGTCCACACCACCGTCCGGGGTTTGCCACCGCCGGGTGTTCAATAAATAGTAAAATTTATGCAAATCACCTGCACTACGTGGCACGGTTCGGGTTTTGGTTCGGTCGGGGGAAAAAAAGGTGTGATCGAGAAGTATCTTTGATGGGACATAAACCAGTCAATTTAATCGACTAGTTTATGACTATTATGGAGATCCGTTGCGGGTTTGGCGGTTTTTTGCACACACACACATACACGCATACGATTTGCTAGCATTCAAACACACACACTACGGTTGTCTTCTCGATTTCCTCAGCACCGGGGTCGGGATCAAACAGTGGGATTCGTTCACGATCGGATCGGCTTCCAACTTTCCGTTCGTCGATCCGTGAGTGTGAACGCCAGGAAAAAAAGGAACCAGAAAGACACCTCACCTAAACCCCGGTGGACAAATTGATGGAACGTCTCGGAAAACGCCGGCAAAACGTATGAATTGGAATGGGATATGACCAAGATTAGAGCGAGTGTTCGTCTCCGTTCGGAGAGCGCACGATATTTGCATTAATTTTGAGATGCTTTTGGGGACGCTTCCGTGGACTTTTGTGGACTGGTGGCTTTTAATGGTTAGTGGCTTTTGCTAGTGTTTTTTTTCGTTGATGGTTTTTGTACAGCATAAAGCATGGAAATCTTTTTATTCTCGGGTGTTTGTGTGATAAGGATGGAAATAAAATCGATATGAGCGTCTACTTTTAGTTGTTCGATACACTTTCAGGAGTGAAATCAGATGTAGCAGACAGACATGGGAGATAAAGGGACTTGCAACCTAGCTAAAACCAAGTAAATCTTCACTACGTTGGAACGGTGCGGATGGGATTTGATCCCCTGTCATGCCGTGGGAAGACAATTGCAAATTTGAAAAATAAGATCCGAAGAATTATCGAGGTCCTCAAAAGAGAAACTGTTTACTACATTGCTGCTGCTCGTCTCAACTCATTTTCTCTACTGATCCTATTCGAGTGCAACTCAGACCACCTACGGTTCAACAGTGCACCAGGTCAAACCGGATTCCGTCCAAAAAAAAAAAAAGCACACCAAAACGCTGACCCGTTTCAGCTAAATGGCATTCTATATTTCATAATGATAAGTCTAATTTATAATCAGCCAACCTTCGAACAAAACTACCCCTGTCCACGTCAGAGCCGGACTAATCGTAAGCAGCTTCTGCGATGAGGCTCAGCATGCTATCAAAGACACACACACACACGCACGCAGAAAAAATGAACAAAAAACAATCAGCTAGGATTCAGCCCGCCCCGCGCATGGGTCCAAGGTCAACCCAATTGAGCGATAATTAATTAGCGATTACCCGGCCGCCGTATCGCCCAGTGGCATGTGAACGGGGAAAAACTGACGTGATTCATTGGATCACCGACCGGCCCGAAAAAAAAACACTCCTCATTGACCATTAATAACGGGGTCAGAGCTTTGGCTAGGAATGTTGATCCCGAAATAACCCGAAACTCGGCATCGATTTTGCAAAAACCCTTTTCCCTTACCGTCTCGGTGCCCTTGACGATCCCCAAGACCACCCTTCATCGGGGGAAACAAACGGATCGGCGGGCAACCCCCCGTGGATGTGCTTTTGCGCTTCCGCTACGCTAATCAAATTTATCTAGTTTTGTTTCAGATCGGGCGTAATCAATTCCAAGCTTGCCGTGCCAAGTCGCGCCGGTCCAAACGGCTCCCGTCCAGTTATCGAGCCTTGTCGATAATAACTTGGACTTTGAATAGTTTCGTGTGCGTGCGTGAATGAAGCAATACACTCATTTTCTTCCTAGGCGCGCTGGATCAAAATGATAAATTATCGGCTCATTCAACGCACAAAAAACACGGAATGTGTGTGTGTCTGCCTCACCACACACTTTCGATCGCCAGGTTCATGTGCCGAATGTGAGGCTTGGCGAAGGTCTATTCCTGTTAGAGGACATACTCTCCTACTAGACGTCGTATAAAGTGTGCTTCACTGGAAAGAGTGCTAGAAAGAAGGCACACACACAAAAAAGGCTAATAATTCCCATATTTATTGGATTTAAAAATATGGTTCACGAGTCGGGCTGACTCACCTGACTGTAGCTTGGTTGGGCGACTGATTGAACCACATGCTCGCCCGATCGAATACAGAACATCCACTGCGTTGGTACGTGCGAAGCCAATCGACAGCGGCATTAGAATCGTTTCATTTGCCGCATAGATAACCGCGACCAACAACAACAGCCGAGCGAAAGAGAGAGAGAGAGAAAACCCCACGAATCCAACGTTAAAAGCATCAAAAGACTTGGTTAGTGCAAAGCGACGAACCCACAAACAACGAGCGCATGTGGGCAATACGGGAAAACAAAAAAAAAGAACAAGGAAACGGTCACCAACACCGGCCACAGTGACAAAACTAACGGATGCGGATTATTGGAGGTTAATTTTATGGCCCCCATCCGAACCGAAACTGCCTGGCCGTGAACCGGAATTGGATGTAAAAATCTGCGCACCCTTCGGCGAGGGAAGATCGCATTGCGTATCGCAATCGCAAGCCGCCACGGCTCAGCATGAATAATCAATCGATATTCGACCGGTATCTACGGTGCCGATCTGTGCCTCCACCACCACCTACCGAGCCCTGTCTAAGTCACAGTCTCGCAGCGCAAAAACCTCTAGTGGATGACAAATTCCAGTGAGGAAGCTCTCAGCTCCGGTGCGGCTAGCCGATAAGCGGCAAGCGCGCCATTGGAACGATCATCAGTGATCGTGAGACGAAGACAAATTCCTTGCCAGCGACTGGCGCAAGCGCAAACAAAAAAAAGGTACATCCCAACGCAACCGAAGCCGAAAAATAGATTGCGATCGAGGCAGGAACAGATCGACAAAAACAGATCGACCGATTCGAAGGGAAACCCAAATTAGTCACATGTTTATGGTGATTTTGTCGCTCGTCCGCGCTCGTCTTGGTCCGGTGAAATGTTCCTCCAGGTTTTTCTCAGCCCGATTTTCGATCGAAATCTGTTTAACGGCCGATACTGATGGCGATAGTTGCCGATTGATCGAAGAGCGCGCGCTCGCGCGGGATCGGTGTCGCGATCACCATTTTCGCCAACACCGCGAGCGTGTGTTGCTGGGAGGGCAAGTAACCGAGCACTTGCTGGGCTTTTTATTTTTTGCACGTGTGAACCGTGGTCGAGTAAAATCACTCACGCCCCTTGCTTTAACAGCAACAGTCCATAAACATCTGGTACTGCTGATTGGTGATTTGTTGTCGGTCGGTTGATGCTCTCGGTTCGCAAATAAATCGCGTGCCCAATCGAAACAAACATCTCCGGACAGGCGTGCGCTCGCGCCCATACTGTTGCAAGATCTTCCCGGGCAAGATCGTATCGGTCGTGGAGCTCGATTAAGGAAGCGTAAAGTGATTTGTAGCCTCTGCTTGACGGAAGAACAAAAGCACGACTACTAATTAAGACCGCTACTACAAGGCATTTCGAGGCGAACGCCGAACGCTCGAAAATGGTGGCAGGAAATGAGTTCATCCGAGGACTGGTGCCACGTTTTTCTGCTGCTGTTGTGCCCGAGCGTGCCATATATTTCTCTAACGCGGATGAGTCCCTTGAAATGGGCTGAATGTTTTCCTCGATCCACCTAGAGCGAAGTGATTGATTGGAGTTTAGATTTTGCCGATCTTTATAAGGATTCTCGGGTCCTCCGACAGATAATGTTAAACTTGTGTAACGATTTAGCAAACACAGAAATCAATTAAATTAGAAAGAAAAGCAAACGTAAGAAATTAATTAATTACCTGGCGTTCCTCAATATCCTAAAGCACAAACACCCGAAAACAGCAAAAGCGCTTAGTCAAATTCGCGACCCCACCACGGCCCACGGTCCAACTGCGTACCGGATCCAAGCCGGAGACATAAATCACTTCCTAGACAGCCGCCACCGAAAGCCCGAGCCAACCAGCCGACCAAACCGGCCAAGGCAGCAAGCCGTTTGTCGTGTACTCAATTTCGGCTGAACAAATTTGAATAAGGTGAGTTTGCGCTTGCGAAAAGATTTACCGCCACCGGATCAAACCCGATCGACCATCCGACACTGAATAGAGTAAACAAATGTCGCCGTGTGCCTGGAAGATGGCTCGCGGGAATGATTCTCATTAACCTCGATCGGGATAGGAATTTGGCGACACGCCAGTAAGAGATGCCGCAACAATTTCTACTGATGAGGCCCACCTAAAGCATGATCGATGTGATGCCTCGGTGTCAATCCTGTGACTTTTATGAGCATTCGCCTGCTGCTGCTGATCACTGTTTCAACGTCAACTGACCTAATGAACTACTGTTTGTTTGAAATCCGCACCGGTGCAAGAGCTGCCAGTGCTAGGGGTTTTCACTTGCCAGTTAGTGGGTCAGCAGTTCAAACCAATCACCTAGCGGATCTGCGTCAAACTCGGTGCACTTGGTCGCTAATTGTGTGGGAGTCCAACCAACGCGGTCAGCTCATTCATGACTACCGGTGTAAACCGGAGGTTTTACCAATAAATAAATCATACCGCAAGTAGTCAGGATGTGTTTCCAAGCTGAAGAGCGCGTACAAGGAAAAAGGAAACCTAGGTGTTCTCTCTCTCTCTCTCTCTCTCGCCCTGCCTAACGCCTTTTCCTTCTAATATCCGCGAATCGATCTCCGAGACCCAGCAAGAATAGTGAGCATTTTATTGCGCGAACCCGAGTGCTACTTCTTCACACGCAGCCTCAACAGCCAGAAGTGTCCAGGATGACACACTGCACCGGTGGGCGCATGGCACCGGGATTGACGGACCGAAACGGCGGTCGCCGCGTCTACTGTCGTTACGATACGCGCCCCCAAGCGATGCCTTGCTGCTGCCCGCTGCTGGCCCGAAATGAGCCGCACTGACGGACGTAAATGACATTCCACCGGGTGCAGCGTGCGCGCGTCCACTGTGCGCGGATTAGCTTCCGAAGCACATTCCCCGTCCAACGCCATTCGCCGTCGGGTCACATCCGTCAAAACGCTTTATGACAGAAATATTTAAAGCATCGTAAAATTTTGTTTCTGTGCCACCGTCCGCCTCCTGCACCCGGCCCATGGCCAGCCAGACAGACGGACAGTTGCAGTTTTAAAATCGGTGCCAAACAAATTGGTCGTAAAGGGAAGCTGTGCATGTGTGCAGTTCTTTCTTGTTTTGCGTTTTTGCCATTTCACTTACCAACTTTAATGGGTTGCGCATTTTTTGGTGTATGTGTGGCGGTGAGTGGTGTGTGTGTGTGGGGGGTACTTTTACTGACATTGGTTTGTATGCTCATTGTCGTCTGTTCTGCTGTTGTTTACCGATTGGAATTAATAACGTCTTTGAACATGCGCTTTACTTGTGCATTTAAATAAGAAAATTAAAATATTTGCTGCTTGTGTTAGTCGTTGAAGTGATTATACCGGTCTTGTAATTATAAATTGTTTACTATGAGTCCACTCGTGATGGTTTTTCAGTTTTGTTGCAAATGCAACAGGCAACAATCCGCGAGAATAAATGAATTAGACGCCTTCTCTACATTCGTGAATAAGTGTATTCTTTTTGTAATTTTTAGTTACACTTTTGGCAGATAAAAAGCTTAACGTCTTCCTTCTCTCGCTTTATGGCTGTTACTGCCGTGTGTAACGCGGTCATTCGTCCTCTCCCTTCGCTCTCTTTCTCCAGCTCTCTCTTGCAATGTTTTTTCTCTTTGGCTGCGCTCGTGGCTCATCCTTAAGTGGCTGCGTACTTCCGCGGTCGGCTGTCATCGCACTTGACGTTGACGTTGTATTTTGTTAACAAGTTTCTTAACAGCTCTTCCTTTCTTTATTCTCTTCAAAGGCTCGTGATAATGATACAATGTGAGGCAATCTTTTCGAAACTGTTGCTTCAATAAGCTAACAAATTTAAGAAGTTGAGTGGTTTCATAAAATTTTGTCCAACCCTTTAAGCCGAGTTTGTAGAAGGCCGTGAGTGATTTTTACTTAAAAAAAAATCAGCTTTTTGCATTACTTCAACTTCAAAACCCCAAGAAACACCCCACTTCAACTCATAATTTGTAAGCGAAAACTTTTTGTAATAAATAAATCCCACTTAAATATGATCCTTCTCATACCGTCCATCAGCTCTCAAGAACTAAACACCCCACTGGAGAAGAGTTACGCATTTTTCCCTTCCGGGTAAAACACGACATTTACAAAACGACGACACCGACCCAGCGTCGCCCAGTGCATACCAGAATGTACCCCACTTGCGCTCCATCTCTCCCCCCCGAAGGACAGCGGACGGTACAGCTAATCGATCAACACACACACACGCGGTCCCGCGGACGCCAAAACGCCACTCAGCCACACAACCGATCGATGCAGCATGCTCCATGCGTGTGTATGTGCGGAGGCAAAAAGCAGAAAGGAATTTAAATGCAACCAAACACCAGCACCGAAAACACCCAAAGAAGTGGAAGGGTGTGCCGGTGAAAAGGGCGCGCGAGCGCATATGAAAAGTGAACCTGTCCATCACGCTGGCTGCAACTGCAACATTATGCTTAAAGCTTAAGGGCCAGGAAAGGCCAGGGCTGCCACGGTGCATAAAGATTTATCGAGTTCGTCGATCCGTTCGATGGTGGTGGTGGTGGTGGTGGTTTCGACAAGCGATCGATCGATGAAGTAACAATTGAGCTGCGACCGAAACTGTGGCCGAAAAATTTGTTGCAAAACCGATCATGCAAAAAAGGGCCGACCGCCGGAACATGACAGCTACGATGAGCGGTCTGCCCATCTCTAGGGCACGGTGGGAGGCACGGGGCGAAGGAGCTGGAGTAGGGTGAGATGGAGTTGGAAAGAGAATGCAACGCTTCCCGTCAGTTGCCACGGTAATGCTCGGTGGTTCTGGTGGTGAATTATTTGATCTTTATCGAAAAGAGCGGGCCCGGTCCGAGAAAGTATCTCCTAAAGACAGCTCTTTCACTTCACCCAACAAAACGCTCTCCTCTCCCCCCTCCTCCACAGCCCTCCGCTGTCCTTCTTCCGTCACCGTGTTGTGTAGCTGGCTGTGGCTCAAGTGTACCACGATTTGCATAATGCTCGTCGGATCGCCCCGTTTCCTTCCGTCCGTTTTACCTCCGGTGAACGTTTTATGGTCGTGTCTTGGTGCGCGAAAGGAAGTGCGCAGGAAGACGGCTATTCCCAACGCTGTCCCGCCCGATCGATCGGTTGAATGGATGGATGGATGGAGTCGGTCTGGAATGCCGTACGAAATGTCCTCCGGCGCAACACCGACCCGAGCAGGTTGATGCGCCGGCCTTCCACGCCGCGAACCGACCGCAACCGTTCTGGTTTTAGAATATTTTATAAACCATACACCTCCACTGAAGTGATCCTCTTGGTCTTGTTTTTTTTATTTGCATTTGTGTCTGTGTGTGTGTGTGCTTGAGACTGTTGGCTGCTGTTACTGAGGTTGTTGCTGCTGCCGTCGTTTAGCCTGGCGGCCAAATCCGAAGGGATCCCACTGCTAGATTGCGTACTAATCAATTATGTAAATTATGGGCCTCTCGTCAAAAGTCTGCCACGGCATACGGCTTGCGACAGGGAGAGACCCACTACCACCACTAGACCCGACATCGACACATCCTGGGGCCGATGTCGACCTGGTTCGCTTACCGAATGCGATCGGTCTCGTTCAACCGCCAGCGCGCTTAAACGCTACCAAACCATCAATTTGTTTAGAATGTTGCTGATTGATAAATTGATGCTTTTGTAACCCGAGCGAGCGAGCGAGCGAGAGAGAGAGTGCGACTCGTTTAACGTTGGAGTCCTTTTGGTGATCCTTCCTGTTTCGCCTATCGGGAAGGATTCCGTTAGAAGACGATTGTCCGGTACGGTGCAGTGCAAGTGGCCGTTGGCACCAACAAACGGGGCTTTAAATTTACACACCATGTTGATTCTGGCGACGCCGAGCTGCTGATGCCGACGCTGATTTAATACCACCAACGCGTACGATTCACTTCTGACACTTTAGACAACGCAGTAGCGAAGCGAATTGCTGTGTGTGTGTGTTTCAATCTTGACTTGGTTGGCTGGTTTGATGGTGGATCGACGTGAAACAGTAACAGAACTTATTAATATTCAGCTCAGCAGGTCGCGACGCGCTGCTAGTGTGATCGGTTCTGGTGATAGGTGGTAGGAGTTGTTATGGCGAATTATGGCGACTTTTGGTGTGTGTGAAATTTCCCATAAGATGTGCGCTCACATTTGTATATGATTTTTGCAAAAAATAAGAAGTTTAGTTTAAACAAACATGGATTCAATCCTATAGATGTTTAGAATACTAAAGGTAAATCACCTGAGAGTCAGGTGAGCGATTGTAAACTGTCTTAATTATTTCCATTAATAGAGAAAGATTTATTAACTCTTCTAAAGCAGTAGTTTCAAATATATAAAATAGAGGGGCCTTACTTTTTTTTTCGAAGACTTTTCCAACATTTTTTTTCATAAGTGAAAAACAACCTTCTCTTCTAATTCTTCTTCACTCTTCAAATTGCAAAGGTATTGGCCAGCAAATTCTGGCTTCGTGTGACTTGATTTTACTCATAGCTGGATAGTCAGTCCTGCGTACAAGCAGACAATTTGGATGGGATTTAAACTCCGATCCTGAAGAAAAGTCTGCAATTGCTTTAACTAAAACTGAAACAAACCAAGAATAAACTGCAGCCCTGTATTATGAAAATTTGCAGTACATTTTCCTCTCATCAATGCCTTATGATGATGTCAACAAACAAAGGATTTTTTGAAAAAAAAAAACCCTTGAAATAAATCCCTTAAATTTATATAGTAAAATAATTAAATAATCAACAATGATCCCGAAGCTACAAAAGCAAAGACATGTCTGATTTTAGGTCATTTACTTGGCAACAATTAATGCTACTCTGGTGATCCAATCGCTAGCAACAATCTCCCGCAATCACCTACCGTCCGTATTCTCCAGAATCACATCTGTATTCGATCGGCATACGATACCGGGAAACCCATTATACACCGGACGCTTTTCCATGAATGAGGTTGCGCTGTGAGAACTTCTTCACCAACCGTTCCATTCGAACAAAAATGCTCCCACCACCAGCAGCAACAACATCCTTGAATACGACGCGCACAACATTGCTTCACGTTAGAGTTGCAAAAGTTGCGAGAAGTGTTTTGAGCCTAACCTGCCAACCGCTCTTGTCACCGGGCTTGATGGGGACGGTGAAATTGTTGCCGGTGCGTCGAGGTGACCGGGCGTCCGGTGGCAACTTTGTAGCGACCTTGGGAGATGTTTTGCTTGCTACCAGCGCCCGCTCGCCAGTACCGCATCATTTGACCGATACTTGTTCTTAGCTCCTTTTCTTCCTCCGATTGGTTTCATATTTCCAATCCCTCTAGGGGATCGTCCGAGAACTAAAGCTCCCCGGTCCACGATCGATCACCTAAACCGACCGGGTTCGTCGCTTACAGTCTTTCGTGTCGCTCGGTCACTGTTCGACGCAGGTTTTCCGTGCTTCGTGGTGGCAGTGTAGTTCTGGATGCCGGTGGTCGTTCTCGGGAGCGCGCAGCGGCCAGCCAACGCAACGCCAACGCCATCGTTCACCGCATTCGATACGCACCACGCAACGCAACACGCAAGCGCGGTGGACGATGCATGAATTATAAATGAACCATAACCCGTCATTCGGTGATTTATCGTGTTGGCATTTTCGCTCGAGGATCCCGCACACCACGCACGCGTCCAGAGTTCCGAGGACCGTGGCTGAAGCCGTGGTCAAAGCTAAACTTGTCCACCGCGGATCCTCGAGGCGGTCCACATCCACGTCCGCTCGATCCAATCGATCAAGCCGCACCAACACCGGCCGATGTCGATGTGTGTTCCGCTGAAAGAACTTTCCCCACCAAATGCCAATCTCCTTACGTACGTACGTGTTTGTGTGTGTGCTCGACGCTACACGAAGCTAGCATATGATCAAACAAGCTCCAAACGAAACGCCAGCGGTCAATAGATCAACCGAATGACTTGCAATCGCGCGACCAACGGCTAGCAACGGAACCCGCTGTTTTCCAGGAGGCGCAAAATTTCACCATATCTGTTCGAGGCTTTGGGATAGGATTAGGAGATGGGTGGGGGGTGAGGGGGGGGGGTGGGAATGAACGGGAGTTAAAATAAAATAATAATCGTATAATCATAATCGCAAGTACGCCAAACGCTTGCGTACTGCACCGGGCACGGGCGGCAGTCAATCATGTGCCGCATGTGGTTCCGTTTCAGCCGACGCCGAGTAAGGAACCGCACACATAACGCGCTGCCAGCCGGGATTGCATCGATGCTCGGAAAAAGGGCGCGGAAAGCGTTGTGCGAGCGGAAAGGCGAGACGCGCCACAGTTAGAGAAAATCCCGCGAAGCCGGTTTACTGCGGCAAAACGGAGGCGATACTAAAGAAGTCGTACAAGTAGCATTCGAATCGGACTGCCAGGCCCAGGCAGTCTCATCTCGTCCAACCTCCGATACCGATCCTGCCAGGCGGATCGCTTTTCTCGCTCAACCCCCCTCCCACCCGTGTGTGTGTGTGCATCATTGGTAAGTGTTACTTGGCTACGGGTACGATTCAAATCGGAAAACGGGAACCGCAAGGCGGTAGCAATCGTTTTAAAAGTGTTTACCCCGCAAAAGCACTTCACATCACATGCCGAACACACTGGCTCGCACACACACACACACACACACACACTGGTGTGCCGCCATTTATGCTAATCTTCCTCCTGGAGTCTGGGGAGACAGGATGCGATGGGTGATGGCAGCGGTATCATCTCGGTAACCAGGGGGAACATGTGTACGATGCGATGTATGGACATGTGATCTTGAGCTTCAGGCTGCCGGACCGAACCGATGGCAGTATGAAACGATGGGTTGCGAGCGAAGCATTTATCCATCGTTTTGTGGAAACGCGTTTGCGATGAGTTAGAAGTTGGTGAAGGGTAAAAAAGCATTGGAAATATTTAACATATTGCTTTATACCTATCAAATTGTTAATAATTTGGGTCTCTAACAGATGAACTGATTTTTGTTATGACTACTGGATGACGGATTGCGAGAGAACTTATCCGTAAAGTAACTATATTATTCTTTATGTCAGCCTTAATTTAATGAACACAAATTGCCTTTCGATAGGGTACGAAAGAACTTTGGAGACTAACATTAATTGACTATTTTTGCATCATAAATTATTCCAACCGAACTCCTTCGGTACTCAACACAGGCACACATACAATGAGCACAATTTATTTCTTTCTTCCACCCTATGTTGAACCGACTCGATTGTTAGCGCGCACAACAGTAATTGTGCCTCGTACGCTCGTACCTCAAATGTCTTTGAGTGGTCCCCGTATACCCATTGAACTTCCAAACCCCGCCCGTACGGCTCACCGCCTGTGATAGATGCTGTATCATTGACTTGACCTTGAACACTCCTTCACCATTGCACCACCGTCCAAAACTGTCCAGTTTCCATAATCCCAAGCGATTCGATATTTGATTCTGCTCCATCCATCGCCACAACCATCTCCACTACACCCACATTCTTTTCATCTCCATTGATTGCTCCCCCAATCCCCTTTGCCGACCCTTCTAATTCCTCTTGATCCACTCTCGAAATTTAAAATCAAACGACACAAACGGCACACACAAACAGTTCATGCAAATCATCATTCCGGCCCGAGGGGGGGAGAGAACAGTGGGTTCTCCTCCAAACCCAAAACGAACTGTTCTCGCCTTTATCGTGTCCCGAAGCCGTGCAGCCCATGCAGGCGCGAGATAAAGATTATTAAATTCAATTAAATCCCTATTCAAGCACAGCCCTTTTTCAGCCGGCTATTTTAGCCGGTGCCGGTCACGTTCCGGCGGTACGGGCAAACACGACGCGGGCGCGCTCGCGAAAAAAAAACCCAACCGAAACCCAGCCGACCGGGATAAAGAACCCAGCCGAGAAAAAAAGGAACAAAATTCTCATTGATCCTTCATCTTTCCGTGTTGTGTTTTTGTTGCTAGCTGTAGTCGGTTGATCCGATCCTCCGACAGAGCCACACACGCAAGCAGAAAAGACAAACCTTGTGCGCTTTGAAATCGGAATAAAAATCCGAAACAGAACCTCCAACACAACAAGAGGGTCGCTCCTTTCAACAGCTTATCGTTCAGATATGAACAAGCGCGGCCGCTGGTTGTTCCCGGAGAGGGGCTCACAAAGGGGGAAGAAAGATTCATCAATGTTGCTTCGAAATCTTCTCATAGACACACACACACACGCCTAGCAGTCACACTTTAATCCATCACCTCGAAAACGGAAAATCTTCTGGTTCTGTGTCTCGTCTCTCTCGCATCTTCTCTTCCTTTCCCGAGCGCACCCTTGGGGCGGTTGGGGTATCATCTTCTAATTTACTCAGCAACTCGGGCCCAGAGCCTTCGCCTGGAAGTGAGGTATTTTTTGTTTCTCTTCCTCTGTTCGAAAAAGGCGCACGAACATTAATCTTTGTTAGAAGCAAATCCGTCTTCTCGGCGCGAGCAGACGCGCGCGCGCGCTCTCGTACACACACTCTTGTGCGCATTGTGCGCATTGATTGTTCACGCGTAATGCCATCACCATCTTCCTGCGGCCCGACGGTGTTAGAATGTGAGCGACCGCATCATCATCATCGCGCACGTAGGTTCGTCGCCTGGGCGAGGGTCGGCCCGTTGAAGTACCGAGTGCTCCACAACGCCAGCCGTTCAAAATAGCGTTCTTCGCATTGATCGCGCTCAAAGACGCTTTTTCGCCGCAATCCTGCCGGCCAAAGGGTTTCGGTGCGGTGGTTTTGTGCGATGAATGACAGCACGAGAGCAGCAGCAGCAGCAGCAGCTGCGGTGCGCTTTTCCGATGTAAAAACAGTGTAAGGGCCTAGCCCGCGTTGCCGATAGGACGATGCAAAAGGCCAATGCCTTGACCCGAAAAGTCTATTAATAACTCGCCTATCCCTTCCGAACCCCCCCCCCCCCCTTCCCTAGATTAGGACGCGAAAGGGGAACGCAGGGTAGTGTTTTCGGGGAGTATTGACTTTTATTTTCATCGACTCGTTGAGTGAGGGATATTAAATGATCGTGCCTGTGGCGGTGTCGGCCGTGTTTGTGCGGGATCTCGCAATCGTGCCATGCCGTTCGTTGGGGCTTGGGTGGGTTTATATCTAAATCGAAATACCAACCGACCGGATCGATCTACATCAGAAGAGTAGAACGGTATTTTGGAGGTCCGACGACGGTGGAGGATACGTCTCGGGCCAATTACCAAAGGGGCAACGATGTAGTTAGATCGCATCGAGCATGTCGAGTAAAGCAGTACTTGGCGAATGGTAAGTTGAGCGGCAATGCGACGTTGAAACAACCAAGATTTTTATTCATTATCTCTTAATGTCTTTGATGATCGATTCGATGAAGACTGTTTGCGGACAATGTTTATGCAAAGCTGTCATTACAATCAACCACTGCAAAGGTGTGCTCGATTTGCCGAGTCGCTTGCTTGACGAGCGTTTAAGCTACCGAAAGAATAAATTTGTTTCTTTGTATTGCGATTCAAATATTGCGAACCGGCCGTAAGTCGTTTATAATTTTTACTCCAAATAAGACATTTATCGCTTTTTTATTTTATAAGTGCCCAGTTTTGATAAACGTTCAGCATGAACCCACAATCCTTGGGCTACAATTTCTCTATCTACCCGTTTTCGCCAAAAAACCGTTCTTCCTGTGGCCACCTGCTGCTGCCTGCGGGCCACGGTACTCTGTCCGGGCCACAACACGTTCGTCTTAATTCGTTGTGACATTTCGCTCTGTAGTCACAACGCTTTTCACTCGAAATTGTTAATTCATCACAAAACCCCAACGACCTGCTCCTTCGGTGGTAATGGCATTCGTCTGGTCGTTCTTTAGGCAATATGGTTGACCTGTGGCTTCTGCGTCCGATCGTATCCGCCGAGCAAACGAGCGAACGGGACGGCGACAGCTAAACAGGGGAAAAGCTACACCTTCAAGCATGGAAAAGGAAGCTGGGCAGGTGCAGGGGCGGCCATGGCGAGTACCGTGTAGCGTGAACGAGGAGTGCACGATGAAACGCTTCCCTTTAGGGACGACTGGAATCCCTCCGGTCGGCAGATATTTAGCGCAAACCGCGCGCTCCAACAACCGGATCGGCACAATGCATCACGCTGAGCATGAAATGAGGACGCGCGCGTAAGCCGCATCCGCTACCGACCCGCCGCACCGCAACAACAGCAGCAATAGCAAAAATTAAACAAATAAACAACGGCGAAACATTTCATTCTGGTACGGGCAAACACCAACAACAACAGCAACAACACAATCTCTTAAACGCCCGTGTCGGGCCGGGAGCAGGGCAGACCGGATAAAATAAGAGCGAAAATGAGTCCACCGACGGAGGACTTCGCCTACAAACGAGCCCGGGAGATCGAGATCAGTGTTGAGATGTTTCCTTTTTTTTTCGGCGTACACAAGTCACCCGCTCTTTCCTCGAACCCTCCCCTCGTCCTCTTCCCCCTCCCCCCCTACCCACACTTGGTTGGAGCCGTCTGATACGGTGCGGAATACGGAAGGAATGAAATTCACCGAAAAAACAACATGAACCATTCCCCGGTCCCGATACATGGGGCTCGTCGCTGCTTGCGTTTCCAGCGCTGTGTTTTTCTTGCGGGTCCTTCTATCAGGAAGGAGAACCTAGAGGAGAAGGAGGCGGTGAATAACGAATGCCGAAGAAGTCCATCGAAATAAATGTATCAAAAGAATTCTTCGTCATAAAATGTCATCATTCAACTTTCGGCAAGCGACCGGCCGAAATGTTTCTGCGCGATGGTTTTCTGGCCCGGTGATGGCTGGTTCGAAAGGTTGGAGACGATATGAGGGAAGGCGGTGGGTGCCACGTAACTTCATTTGGAAGTGCCATGTTGTTTGCTGTTTTCTGCTATTTTTCTCCAGCTTCCCCGCTTGCCGAGGCATTGAAGTTCTTCGTACTAGCGAAACGGTTTGGGGCTTGAGCACTTTGCCTTGTAGAGTGCATTCCGTCGGCAGGTTTTCTGGAACTGTTGGATGGTGGCGGGAGCAGCCCCTCTCCATCCTGCCCCCTCTCCTCCTCGTCCTCTCTCTCTCTCTGCTCACACACACGCACACGTATGGTCGGTATGCAGTTCGGTTATGATGAGTTT